>NW_009647020.1:329920-337135 GCF_000708025.1 Charadrius vociferus
AAAGTTTCATAGAATCATAGAATCATAGAATGGTTTAGGTTGGAAAGGACCTTGAAGATCATAGAGTTCCAACCCCCCTGCCATGGGCAGGGACACCTCCCACCAGCCCAGGTTGCCCAAGGCCACCTCCAGCCTGGCCTTGAACACCTCCAGGGATGGGGCCTCAACAACCTCTCTGGACAACCTCTTCCAGTGCCTCACCACCCTCACAGGGAAAAACTTCTTCCTAATGTTTAATCCAAACCTGCCCTCTTCCAGTTTAGAGCCATTCCCCCTCGTCTTGTCACTCCATGCCCCAGTAAAAAGTCCCTCCCCAGCTCTCCTGGAGCCCCTTTAGGGACTGGAAGGCCGCAATAAGATCTCCCCAGAGCCTTCTCTTCTCCAGGCTGAAGATCCCCCCAGCAGCACCCAGCCGGGTCCTGGTGGGAGGTGGGGGCAGCCCAAGGACAGGCTGGCACCCCGTCCCACCACCGCATGCCCCCATTGCCCACCAGTCTGAACTGGGACCAGCACCCAGGGACAGGAGCTGCCGTGCTCCTCCAGAAAGCGATGGGCTGCGTTGGCTGGCCGTCCATGGCCAGTGGTAAAACACCAATCAGGAGTCCTTTATGAGCCAGGCGGGAGCCGGTCACCAGTAGGAATCAGCGCGGCAAACAGGAATTCGGTGCGGTTTGCCTCACCGGCCGCCGGGCAGCGGGATTTGCCCTCCCGCTGCGTTGGCACAGGGCGAGCCCACGCGGGAGAGCTAAGCTGTCAGCAGCGCAGCTTCGATGGAAGCCAACAAAAACACCTCGCTGACCACTACCCGATCGCTACGGGGAATGCTAAAACACGGCCGTTCGCATGTTTACTGTCAAATGCCAACTCGCCCAATGCACAGACCAACCAACGAGCACCTGAGCATCTTCTAATCCATTTTGTAACGCGACCGCGGGACACCTCCCTTGTCCCAGAAGGAAAATATAAAAGCCTCTGGGACTGCGTGCGTTCTCTGGTTACATCAGCGAAAAAGGAGAAAGCAGACAAGGGACGCAGGAGGTGCACGAGCCCGCGAGACTCATATACAATGTCGGGCCACTGTAAACAAAAATACCTGCACGGGAAAACCAATGGAAGGGCAAAAATAGCTTGGTTAAAAACAGGAAAGAGAACAAAACACGGAGAGTGCGGTAATTGTAACCCTTCTCTTCGGTGTCTCGTTTGGAGGGAGCGCGGCAGGGGCAGGATGGACTGCGGAGAGGGACGTGTTCGGGAGACGACGGAGGGGCTGCAGCGCGCAGGTCGTGCCCTGGGAGCGCACCGAGCACCCCGGGAGCCGCGAGCTGCAAACGGAGAGGCGTTCTTGAGGAGAGTATGAATGGGGATAAAGGAGCATGTTACCGCACGAAAAAGGACAAGTTTCTGCACTAACCTTTGCCGCCGGGCTGACGTCACCTCCCTCCCCAGCAGCGAGAACAAGGCAGAGGATTGTTATGACTGGGGAAGATCATGAAGGATTAAGGGATCCCTGAAATGGAGAAAGCAGCACAGGGACAGCGGACCTGAAGCGAAAGGCGAAACAGTGCCGGCCATCGCCCACACGAACTAGAAGGGCAACGAGGAGGATGCTAAATTTGGCGTGCAAAGCCTTGTTTGCTGCCAGAGCCACAGAACACGCGCTGAGAAGAGGACTTCACTATCTGCTTCCAGCAAAGCGCGTCTGTCCCCGAGTTATGCCGCCTTCGTCCAAACAGTTTTGTCTTGCTTTCACAAATGTCCCCAGTTAAAACCACCCGGGGTGCCTCACCTCCTGTTTGCAGCACAGAGCAAAGCTTTACCATACTAACCTGCCTGATCAGCTGAGGTCAGCAGGTTCACCAGTAAACTCATCCCGGAAAGTTAAATAACAGCAAACAAAAGCCGTAAAACCAGTAAGGGGCAGAAAAAAAAATAAATTAGATGGCATGAAAAGAAAGAGCTAAGTCCTTCAGCTGATCCCCTCTGCTCTGGAAAAGCACTTCACAACAAAACACACTTCAAGTCCTGTTCTCCTGGGAGGGCTGGCAACAAAGCGGCTTTTAAAAATAACCCTGGTGGCAAATATTAAATAGTTGGATGCTTTCCAATTAATCTGTCACAGAACTGGTTATCCTCACGGCAAACTGCAAACATAATTAATACCTAAAAAAGGGAACCCCCTTGCACCTCTCTGTATTCAAATGCTCAGGTTATTTTTCCGTATTTGGTTTTCATTTTCTGATCTGTGGAAACCTATAGCAACACTTCAAAATCCACCCCACCCCCCACCTTGCAGATTTTTTTAGTATCGCTTTATTTTTCTGTAAATTCTGCTTCGGCATTTCTTCCCTTTCTTTCCATTTTTGTTTCCCCTTTTCCTTTCTTTCATCCTGCTGGTTGGAGAAGTTACAGCTCATAGTTCAAGGGCTCCGTATCGCGGCACATCCAGTCGTTAACCCTTTTACCAAACAAGGCGCCCAAACGGGGAGCAATGCGAAAACGCGACCAGCCCTGTTCCAGCCGTCAGCAGCGGTGCGGGAGCTGCTCGTCCCGCAACGCGTGCGGATACGCCGGGTCGGAGGCGACGGACGGGCCACAGGCGGAGAAGCAACCCTCGAATTCGGCCCCGTGGAGCCACAGCACAGGGAAAGGGCTGAGGGGTACCAAGGGTGACCCAGAGCACAGCCGGTCCCCGACGCTCCTGCAGGGAGCACCACGGGCAGAACCGACAGGCGCGGACACCCAGAGATGGACTGGGGGGATGCTGGAGAAGTTGCTGGAATACAGGCCTGAACCTGCTCTATGTTTCTTGTTATTATCTATTAATTATTATCTACTATTATCTAGTGTTATCTATAATCTACTATTATCTATTATCTACTATTACCTGCTGTCTATTAACGCGGTGGTACCAGTGCTCATCAACAGAAGAGCCAACAAATACCGACTGTTCGTAACAGTCCCCTTTCCAAGCGGATAAAGAGTTTGCAAAAGCAAAGCAACGTGGATAAAACCAGTTTGATCTTAGTAACAAGGTGCCAGGGTTCATTCAGGAAACTATTCAGGCAAGGAAAGTTGCAAAACTTTTAACATAAGCAGTAACCCAAGTTTCTTCTTCCTTGCTACTCTTACTCCACAGGGTGGATGGAAAAAGTAAATGAAGTCATCAAACCAAGGCTGAAAAAAACATATCTTCCTAAATGGAAAAGTCTACAAGAGCAGCATTCCTTCGCTGCGCTTTCACTCTAACAGCAGGGAGAGAACTGAAGGAGGCGGAACACGGGCTGAGCTGACACTGAACGTGAAGTCACCGAAGGATTCACATGACTCTTTCTCCACATACGTTGCGCAGATACTGTAAGTGCTTTTGTTTCCTGAACTCCTCATGGAAATCCGTGACTTCGCATCCATCACAAATATACGCATCATAAACAGGCAAAGGAAGTTGGGAAGGGAAACATTTTCTTCTGCGGTGGCCATGGCCAGACCCAGCGCAGCGTTAAGATCGTGACACGTTTGAGCTGCTGCGTCCGTACCCGAAACGTGCCGTAACGATGCACAGCGGGGTCGCGAGCTGCTGCTCTGCGTTCTCCCGGTACGGCCACAGCATGGCTACAACGTGTGTGTAAAACCAAAGGTGTAGTCCTTGTGTACATGTAATTAATACACACACAGCAATTTATCATAACCTGCTTCTCGGCCTATACTACTGAGCACCACGGTTTAAGCATTAAAACACCATATGGGGTGCTTTCCTCTGCCCGCTTCAGCTCGACACTGCTCCAGGGCCCGGTGGGCTCTGCCTGCGCAGAGACGGCAGCTCACGGGCAGCTCTCCCACCGCTCCGGACCCCTTCTCCAAACAGCAAGACCTTCCATCAAGCACAGCCCAGTACATCCCACACAGGACTCGACTGTTCTGGTAAAAGCAAATTGAGAAGAATAAATCACAGAATCATAGAAGGGTTTGGGTTGGAAGGGACCTTAAAGACCATCCAGTCCACCCCCTGCCCTGGGCAGGGCCACCTCCCACCAGCCCAGGTTGCTCCAAGCCCCGTCCAACCTGGCCTTGAACACCTCCAGGGATGGGGCAGCCACAGCTTCTCGGGGCAACCTGCCCCAGGGGATCACCACCCGCACAGTAAACAGCTTCTTCCTTATATCTAGTCCAAAAATAATATATAATAAAATAATTATAATGAATCATCAGGATAGCGAGGGAAAATCCCTATTGGTAAAAATACCTGAAGTGCTTACAGCTATCAGAATGTGTGTCACAGAGACCGGCTGTTCGTCGATGTCAGACGATACCGTATCGGCAGCTTACGGACAGCAAACAGTGTTTTTTCTTCCCGGTGCGTAGCAAAACATCTGCGGACTCGCAGCGAACTGGGCTCTTACCCAAACCTTCCTTCAGTACGTCGGCAGTTTAGGCAGCGTTACCACCTCCCTGTTCAAGTTCATGTGCGTTTTGTCACGGCACCTGTACCGTCCTGGACCCCGAAACCTGCACGTGCCGAGCGGGCGGCTCTCCTCCGGGTCCCTCACCAGAACCTCGGTCACACCGGGGCTGTGCAGCTCGGCCTCGGCACGGCACCGCGGCCACGGCCTCTCCTGCTGCCACAGATGCGATGGCAGCGCCGCAGCTCATCGCTGCCATGTGCGACCGTATCGCAAACCACCGAGACTCGCGACCCTTCCTGCCACCACCCGCTGTCCCGCAACGCTCGGGAAAGGCCAATCCACCTCTCCGGCAAGAACTCGTCCTGCAGACGGACAGCACGGCACAGCGACCGATTACCAAAACCTCTGGGTGGAAATGGCACCGACGGGGCCGCGCTCCACATTTGCCTCCACTTCTCCCACGCGCTTCACAGGGGGACAAACCTCCAGGGACCACTTCCAGCCGCTGCAAATCCACTCCAGAAAGCTCCCTTGTCGGAATTTAATGTTAAAATATACATCGTGAAGTGTGTAAACGAGGGGTGATGGTTTTACACAGGAAGAGGGGAGATTGAGATATCGGGAGGAAAATCTTGGCTGTGCGGGCGGTGATCCCCTGGGGCAGGTTGCCCCGAGAAGCTGTGGCTGCCCCATCCCTGGAGGTGTTCAAGGCCAGGTTGGACGGGGCTCTGAGCAACCTGGGCTGGTGGGAGGTGGCCCTGCCCAGGGCAGGGGGTGGACTCGATGGCCTTTAAAGGTCCCTTCCCACCCAAACCATTGCATGATTCTATGTCACCATTAGGTCAAAACAGACGGGGATTGTTCAAATGAGAAATGACCTCCAAGTCATTTCTTTGCCAAGGACAACCAGGGGTTTCAGGATGTTTTGGTGGGTCACAGACTAACACACATCATCCAAGAACTGTGTAAGAAAACATAATGCAACTACAGATCAGATGTGATTAAATTACGGGGCCTTATCCAGTACCGACACCAAATGTTTCCACCCTGTTGCTTGTTTCCAACGCACAGCAGAGGTCATTTTAAGTCTGTAGGTCTAACTGCCAGAGCATCAGGCTATTCTCAGCTGAAAAACTAGTTTCCACGCAGCTTTCCTCACCTCTTCAGCTGCCCCGCAGAGCCACAGAATCACAGCATGGTTAGGGTTGGAAGGGACCTCTGGAGATCATCCAGTCCAACCCCCCTGCCAGAGCAGGGTCACCTACAGCACGTTACACAGGACGGCGTCCAGGCGGGTTTTGAATGTCTCCGGAGTGGGAGACTCCACCACCTCTCTGGGCAGCCTGTTCCGGTGCTCCACTACCCTCAAAGTAAAGAAGTTCCTCCTCATGTTAAGATGGAACTTCCTATGTTCAAGTTTATGCCCATTACCCCTCGTCCTATCACTGGGCACCACTGAAAAAAGACTGCTCCCATCCCCCTGGCCTCCTCCCATTAAGCATTCGTAAGTATTAATAAGATCCCCCCTCAATCTTCTTTTCTCTAGACTAAAGAGACCCAAGTCCCTCAGCCTTTCTCCATAGGAGAGATGTTCCAATCCCCTCATCATCTTCGTTGCCCTTTGCTGGACCCTCTCCAGCAGTTCCCTGTCCTTCTTGAACTGGGGAGCCCAGAACTGGATGCAGTAGCCACCCTGGCAGAGAGACCGTGGGAGAGGTGGGGTCTGTCCGTCAGCCACGCCGGTACTGTCACCCCATGCGTCGCCTGCAGCACGGCGGGCACACCGCAACGCCTGTGCCAGCGGCTGGAGCTCGGTCAGATGCAGGGCACAGCGGACAGAGGGACGGCCGACGATGGCACCAGCAGAGCCCATCCCAAAAAAGGCAAACGAAACAACACAAGGCAAAGATACAGCCGTCTCCGACACCTCGGATGTGCCACAGGGGTGGGATCTGATACCCCAGGAGCACCAAGGACAAGCAGGGGAAGGAGCCATGGGATTTTGAATGTGGTGTCAGGTCCCGGCACTCGCCCCCTGGCATGCACGCTATGGGATGAGGCTCAGGCGCCGGCCACGCAGCACGTACGCCCCGACACAAGGCCCTGACGTAGGGAAGATGTGGGGCAGAGGGGGTGAGGTAGTAGGAACGGAGATCGAAGGGTGACGTGCGGGTGTGGAAGCACCGGAAAGCAGAGGGACAGGAGAAGGGCAGGTGCTGAGGGCACCGACATTAGCAGGTCATCAGGATCTCAGCAAAGCTCAGACTGGGAAAACAAGGGACAGCCAAGAAGGGTGGCAGCCCGCAGCTAGACCAGAGCAGGATGGACCACGGACAGGTCGTTACCAGGTGATGGGGGGAAGATACAGAACCGGGTTGGCCTTAGATGGGCCCTTTTACCCTTCCGAAGCTGACAGTGCCCGTGATCATCTCTCAGTGCTGTCCCACCCCTGCCTGGGGGCAGGACTCTCCCACCGACGCTGGTCCCTGTTCCCTGGGCACCCTGGCAGGGGCAGGGAGGCTCAGGCTGCACTGCCAGGGGAGGTGGACATTGCGCTGGCATGGGGGACACGTCTGGGAGAGCGAGGGCCGGGGGTGACGATGGCAGCTCTGCAGAACCCCGGCGGACAGGCTGCAGGAGGGCTGCGCTCAGCCCCTGGGCTGGGAAGATAAGCTGAAACGGCCCAAACCCCTTCCCTGGAGAGGAGGAACTGGGTTCTCCGGCCCTGGGGGCAGCACTGCAGGGGTCAGCCCCACCATTTACTGGCCAGTCCTCATTCCCGCAGGGGCAGCTGGCCAGTGGCCCGTGGTGACCC
>NW_009647020.1:337360-337755 GCF_000708025.1 Charadrius vociferus
TCCCCCGCATGGGTGCAACCCGCACCGGGGCACGGCGGGTACGGCTCCCCCACACCGGGACACCCTGCACCGGGGCACAGCCCGGCTCCCCCGCACCGGGACACCCCGCACCGGGGCACAGCCCGGCTCCCCGCACCGGGTCAGCACGCACCGAGGCATGGTGGACATGGGTCCCCTGCACCGGGACACCCCGCACCGGGGCACAGTCTGGCTCCCCGCACCGGGGCAGCCCGCACCGGGGCATGGTGGACATGGCTCCCCTGCACCAGGACGCCCCGCACTGGGGCACAGCCCGGCTGCCCCGCACCGGGGCATCCCCCACCGGGACAGCCCCCACTGGGGCATGGTGGACATGGCTCCACCGCACCGGGACACCCCGCACCGGGACACCCCGC
>NW_009647020.1:339668-343227 GCF_000708025.1 Charadrius vociferus
TCCTCGGGAAAGTTCCTGGCGCGGTCGGTGTTTTTCCTCTCTTTCTGGACCCTCTGCGGTCTCTTTCCGCACCTCCGTTATTTGTTCCAGCCCGCTGCCCTACAAGTGCCGGGGTCTCCTTGCTGGTCTGGGGGACATCGGAATCACGGAGTCACCCAATGGTTTGGGTTGAAGGGACCTCGAAAAGCCATCGAGTCCCCCCCTGCCCTGGGCAGGGCCACCTCCCCCCAGCCCAGGTTGCTCCAAGCCCCGTCCAACCTGGCCTTGAACACCTCCAGGGATGGGGCAGCCACAGCTTCTCGGGGCAACCTGCCCCAGGGGATCACCGCCCTCATGGCCAAGAAGTTCTTCCTAATATCTCATCTCCATCTCCCCTCTGTCAGTGTCACACCGTTCCCCCTCGTCCCACGGCTCCCCTCCCTGACCCAGAGTCCCTCCCCAGCTCTCCTGGAGCCCCTTTAGGCACTGGAAGGGGCTCTGAGTTCTCCCCTTTTTCACCTTCTCTTCTCCAGGCTGAACCCCCCCAACTCTCCCAGCCTGTCCTCCCAGCAGAGGGGCTCCAGCCCTCCCAGCATCTCGGTGGCCTCCTCTGGCCCTGCTCCACCAGGTCCACGTCTCTCCTGTGCCACATTCTCTCCCACCAGACAGTTACTCCTTGTAGTGGGTATGGTTAACTGAGAGGGACCATGGCAATGGTGGTTACTGGATGTGAAGGCACTGATGGGGCACACCAGGTATCACACGCAAAATCCCGTTCCCTAAAACACAGTACAAACCCAACATGAGAAGGACATGGACAAGGTGCCACAAGTTCCCGTGGTGACCTTGTCCTGTGCCTACCAGGCAGGACTTGTAGGAAAGTAAACCGCTGGTTCTTATCAGAGTGGAAGGCAAAAGTTCAGCTGGGAAGAAGTACAAGTACAAGGAATAAAAAGGTTGGAACCAAACATGAGATACACACCACACCCCCGGCACCTTCCCTACCCGCCCGTGTCTGCACAAGCCCCGTGGTGCTCCCGTGGCGCTCCCGTGGTGCTCCCGTGGCAGCCTCCCATCTTCTGCGGGCTCTGGTTCCCCCTCGCAGCTCTGCCAATGCTCTGCCAGTTCAGCGGTGCCTGATGGGGGGAGAGCCCATACTGGGGGGATCTGCCAGTTCTGACGGACGTCCTCCACCACTAAAAGCTCTGCCCAAACACGGCAGATAGGCCCGGTGTACACCGAAAGGGATTTTGACGAATAACTGGCCAAAAGGGAAAAAGCTGTGCAGGTTGGACTAGATGATCTCCAGAGGTCCCTTCCAACCCTGACCATTCTGTGATTCTCTGAACCACTGAAGGCAAAAACCCGAGCAGGAGATACGTAGAGCCCGAGGATGATGAGGGTCTAAATGGGGTCACCGGAGGGACAGGACCATAGTAAAGGAGCAAAGTTCATTCTCCGCTGTAGCATTTACTCTGTAGGAAGCCTTTCTTTACGAGAGGACAGTCAGAGGAATCGCCTCAAAATGAGGTGACAAAAGAGCGGATCGTGTAACGAATCAATAATGCGACTGGTGACAAACTGCCAGACGCTTGCCCAGGGGGTTTGGAGGAAGGCAAATGTGAGATGGGCAGAGGAGGTACCTAAGGCAGGCTCGGGGCCAGGCACTGCTTCCCAACACGCTCAGAAACAATCCAGAAAGGGATGAACAATGCGTTGGTGGAGTTTGCTGATGACGCCAAACCATTCAGGCCCGGCAGCTCTAGCGCGGGCTGCAGAGACGCTTGTGAAGGGGGATGAAAAGTGGACAAGCTCTCACGGGGAACAAACTACCCAGCTCAGAGAGCGACAGCCCAGCCGGGGTACGGAGCCGGAGAGCGGCACCGCCAGCACCGAGAGAGCACCTAGGAATGGTTATTCGCCATTTCACACGAAACGGTGGTTGGGACACCTGATGAAAGGGCCAGGCAAGAGCTGTGAAGCACATGAATGGAGTTGTTTTTTACCGAGTGCTTCTTGGGGTAAAACGTTCGTGGGTGACACATGGTGGAATTCATTGCCATGGGCTGTTTACAGCGGCCAAAGCAGAAAAGGATTTTAAAAGCCATTAGGCAAATTTGTGGGAGAAAAATTGATTGAGGGCTATTAAGCACGAAGACGCAGATGTAGCCTCTGGCTCAAGAGGGCTCTACGCTGCCGATTATCAGAAGCCGTGAGTCTGCAGCTGATGAAATATTGCTCCGTCCCTGCTCTGGTTCCTGCGCTGTTCCTCTCGGGATCCGCGATTAGCAGTTGCAAACAGAGGATGCAGAGATACGTCGAGCTGAGACCCGACCCCGGGGAGCTGCTCTCACACTGTCTGCTGCTCCGTGCTTGCTGGGGAGGAAACGCTTCTGGCCTTCACGTGTTCTTTGTGGACCTCTGCTGTTTTCATTCCACCTGTGCTGGACACGTCCTTGGTTGGACGTTGCTGTGTCCTCGGACTGGCCACACTCTGCGCTGAGGCAGCTCATGCACAAACCTTTTAGTTCCTTTGATGTATATAAGTTGTGTCCAGCAGTGTGAACTGGCGAGGTGCTCCATCTTTGTTCCAACCCAGTCCCTCTGAGCACGGCGTTGTCAGCGTGTGATACCCTTGACTTCTTCGGATGAGGGAATTAAGGGAATGACAGGAGGTGATGCAGGATCAGTGGATGTTCCCACAGCAGTCATCATCCTCTGCACCATCGCTTCCCCCTCATCCCCATCCAGACAATGCTCCTGTGTCCCACTGCCCTCAATGCCTCACCCACGTCACAGCAAGTTTCTTTATGTCCCTTCTGTCACTTCCTTCTTCTTTACTGCATAGTCAGTAGTAGAGCTTATTTGTCCGTCCTGTTCATTTTCAGGCATGAGTCACACCGTCCTTCAGGTGCTGGTTGTGCTGACTGCCACGTAACCAACAAGCAGGAGAACCCTGGTCCATCCTGGTGGCCTCCACGCTTTTGTCCTGAATGTGCCCTCCGGAAAGTGCCGCCTGCCCTCGGCCATGCTCCAGGGTTGAAGCCACTAGCCGCTGGGCTGCGAGCCCCACACTGACCGGTGGGCAGGGCCTGCAGACAGCCTGGGTTGGGCTCGGACCCCTGCCCGAGGCAGCTCTCCTGGGGACATCCGACACGGTGGCTGCTGCACCTTCCGCCTGGAAACAGCAGGCTCGTGTCCGTAATTCATCTTTTCTGCAGTGAGAACGGGGCTCTGCTGTCCTGCTCGGGCTCAGACGAGCAGGCTGTGGTGGACCCAGACCTGGGTTTTGCTGCCCAGCGCTGCCCGTTGGGCGCCTCCACCAGCGCAGAGCTCTGCTCTCTGCGTGCGCGTGGAGCCCAGCTCCCTGTGTCCTGCAGCCGGGGCTCTGCAGGGAGACCCTGCCCAAGGGATGGCCGCCATCGCCTTCCTTCGGGATCCCCTTTCTTGGTCCTGTCTGTCTGCCAGGCCGCTCTCGGGTCGCTCCTCTGTCTTCCCTCTGCTCATCCTACCACTAGTTTGCAGCCACTGGCCCTGGGGAAGGTCTGCATGGTGGACGCTCATGCAACTTGCTGCTGCC
>NW_009647020.1:343263-345693 GCF_000708025.1 Charadrius vociferus
CCCCCGCAATTAAAGAAGCGCTTTTTGTCCTGACGTGATCCTGCTTGGCCTGCAAGGGCCCTCCATTACCCATGTGCTCAGCAGCCTCTCCGTAGACTCTGGAGCCATTCCAAACCCGCCTGGACGCCGTCCTGTGTAACCTGTTGTAGGTGACCCTGCTCTGGCAGGGGGGTTGGACTAGATGATCTCCAGAGGTCCCTTCCAACCCTGACCAGTCTGTGAATTCTGTGATCCAATTCCTTTTTATTGTCCTGAGCAAAGGAACGCTTCCAGAGTGCCTCTGTCTGGGCTGGGGCTCGTGGCCGAGGCGGGTAGGGGTCTCGGGCAGGGAGACAACAGGTCTGAAGGCAGCAGCTTTGATTTGCATTCTGGATTCCTGCATGGGGGAGGTGATGCAGGCAGGATTTGCTGCGCGGGGCGAGTTCTCCTTTTCCACAGTCTGGAAAGGCGAATGGGCCGGTTCTGCTCCGTGTCCCCTGGGTGAGAGACAGGCGGAGATGCGGAACTGGGGCTCCTTTCCAGTCCCATCCAGTTTCACCAGGTGACCTGGGTGCTGCCGCAGCACGGACCGCGGCTTGGACCGCGCTGCCGTGGTTTTAGCCGCGGTGCGGCTGGGTGAGCGCAGAGGACGTGGAAGCTGCTGTGCAGCGTGGCGGTCCGGAGGGGCTGATCTCACAGTGCCGAGCAGCTCACCCGGAGCTCCTTCTTTTATTTGACGTGGGTCCCGAGTACGTGGCATTTTGAGTGTGCTCTGACTTTAAATCGCAGGAGCCCGAGAGGATTTTTTTAACCCTTTTCAGGGTTAGTTTGCTTTTATCCCTTGCTGGAGTGCTCAGCAGGGTCAGGGTTTTGGTGGAAAGCCCGGGGGTCTCTGTGCTGCTGGGACCATCCATCCCTCCCGGCGGGAGCGGGGCGCCCACACCATGCCTACTGTGTGCCGCGGGCACGCCGGGGGCACCGGGGTTTGCGGCATCGAGTCTGGGCTGGATCTCCCGGCCTCCCTCCTCCCTTCCCTGCGCGGAGGCCCCTCTTGGCTTGCCGTCTATTTTTATCCGCATCCGATGGATGGGGCTGGGATGTAATGACGTCATATGTTTTTGCACAACTTGCACTTTGTTACGGTTTAAGGTTCACTCTGGGTGCCAGACGGACTCTGTGAAGCCGACAAACATCTTCCCTGCTGCTCTGTCTTCCCTCAGCGCGTTTGTCAGCGGTTTCTGCCGGGCGAGCGTGGCCCGCGTGCGGCTGCTCAGGAATCTGTGTGTGTTTGCCGAGTCAATACACCGCGCTCCGACCTCCCCCATCCCGCAGCGCCCCACACACGTCCTTCACAAACGCATGACCGGCACAAGTGTGTAACCTGCTGCTGTCAGCATGAAATTCAGCGGTGCGAACGCGCGGGAGGGCCGACCCGGCTGCGCTCAGCGCCGCAGGATCAGCGCCCTCCCGGGAACCAGCCAGAGCAGTTCCCTGAAACGACTTCTCAGAGCTGTTGCCGCTGAAACTGTCTGTGCTGTCACCCCCGGGACGGCACGTACTGCTGCTCACCTCTCGCGGGAAGGGTCCAGCCAGAGACCCCGGCGAGGGGACGCGGACTGTCCTACAGCCCGAGCCCTGCTCGCTGCCGCTGGGGTGCCCGCACGGCACGGGGAACACGTGTACGGCCCTTCCATAAGTAATTCCATACGTGGAAGGAACGCCAGCGTGTGTAACCGTGCGCTGCGTAAGCAGAGGTGAAGCCGACCACAGGAACGGGGCGCAGCGTGTGGGTGTGCTCAGCACCGGGGCTCCCCGGGTCAAGAAGGACAGGGAACTGCTGGAGAGGGTCCGGCAAAGGGCTACGGAGATGATGAGGGGAGTGGAGCATCTTTCTGATGAGGAAAGGCTGAGGGACGTGGGGCTGTTCAGTCTGGAGAAGAGAAGACTGAGCGGAGGATCTTATTAATGCTTACAAATCCTTCAAGGGAGGGTGCCGGGGGGGTGGGAACAGTCTGTTTCCAGTGGTGCCCAGTGACAGGACAAGAGGGAACGGGCACAAACTTGACCATAGGACGTTCCATCTGAACCTGAGGAGGGCCTTCTCTGCTGTGAGGGTGGCAGAGCAGTGGCACAGGCTGCCCAGAGAGGTGGGGGAGTCTCCCCCTCTGGAGCCATCCCAAACCCGCCTGGACGCCGTCCTGTGCCACTGCTGGAGGTGCCCCTGCTCTGGCGGGGGGTGGAGTGGGGGAGCTCCAGAGGGACCTTCCAACCCCCACCGGTCTGGGATGCTGCGGAGGGGTGGAGGGAGGGACCCCGGAGCCGTGGCACGGAGGGGCAGTGAGGGGAGCAGGGATGACCGCGAGGACTGGTGGCCGAAGCCCTGGGAGCACCGTCAGCAGTGGCCCTGCAGGAGCCGGTGGCTTGGGCGGGGGAAGCGGGACTCGCCGCCGA
>NW_009647020.1:346019-350028 GCF_000708025.1 Charadrius vociferus
CGGGGACAGCTCTGGGCGGAGGACGTCGTGTTCGGGGCAGCGGCACAGCCGGCGTTCGGCTGCCAGGGTCTTTCCCGCTCCTCAGACCGTGGTTTCCTTCTCCAAATCTCAGCCAGTTCCTTCCATCCCACTTTGCCTCCCCGCTGCTCCCCAGGACCTGCTGATGGAGCCCCTCATCCCCGGGCAGAGTTGCCCGCGCCGGGCTCTTGACCTGCCCCTGCTCCGGACACCAGCCATGGAGGATGCCGGGGAGCGGGGACCAATGCAGGGGGACGGTGCAGTGAAATCCGGTTGATGGGTGACCCTGCTGGGGTTCGGGTCTCTCCCCACACGCAGCCACGCAGCCGGCGGGGCAGGGAGGATGGGTGCCTGTCGCCGGGGTGGCTCCAGCCCAGCGCACTTCAAGGTGAATAACCCCGTCTTTGTGTTACAGCCCAAGGAGTTAAGGGTAGGTTGGGCTGTCACATTATAGCTGGGGATTTCCTGGTTCCAACAGCCTTTAAACACTTTTTTGACCTTTTATTAAGAAAAAGCAGTAGAATCGGTTAAGTGGAAAGTTAAGCAAGGCTTTCATCATAACAATACCTTCTGTTCCTTTTTCTCTTTGAGCTAAAAACTTTCATGAGGAGAAACCCGCAGACCTTCAGCTGAGCGTGAGGATGATGTCAGCTGTCATCTTTGGGGCTTGGGGAAAAGTTAGAGGTGACACCCTGGAGCTCTGTTGCTAAAACCCCCTCTTTGTGCTGTTGAGACATAATCAAGACAACCGCAGATCACAACAGCAGTGAAGCCAAAAACATAACTTCTGTCTCCTGCAGCATCCTCGCAGCCGCACAGGTGTAGGCACATCCCATGTGCTGTCTGCCACTGGGAGACCGGGTTGTGCCAAAAGGGCAGTTATAAGTGAGAATATGGACTCTAAGAACCAAATTAATTTAATATTTTTTACCAGTGACTTTGTCATTAATTATCAGGTGCCGGTCAGCGAGCTTAGCTAACAGGTGAGGTGGCGCCACGATGGAGCAGAAGGCTGGAACAGTCATTCAGGGGCAACGGGTGACGTTGAAGGCTGAACTAATGGTCATGGGAGGAAACGGAATGGTACAAAATGCAAAGTCATGCCCTGGAGTCACTGAACAAACATTTACGCCATAAATTAGGCCCCCGATTTGGAAGTGATTAACGAGGAAAAGGCCTGCCCACCCTCAGCAGCCTCAGGATGAATGTAGGCTGCCATGTAACGCGCCACGAAGACCTGCTGCATTCTGGACTCCGTTGGGGAGTATTTCCAGAAGCGGCAGAGAGTGCCAGTGCTGTTGTGCAGAGCGTTATTTACAGACTGTGCGCCAGTGCTGACTAGCCGTGCTAAAAAACATGAATTCATTGCAGAAACGGTGCAGAGAAGGGCAACTGAAGGGACTGGGGGAATGCAGAGAGGAGATGAGAGCAGCCTGGCTTGATAGCTCGTCAAACCAGACGTTGAGGGGAGATAAGATTGCCCAGGGTAGCTTTATCAGTGAAAAACACTGGAGCAGGAAGAGATCTGCTTAAACTGATGGATGGGTTTTACATAAGAGGAAATTGGTCTGAGCTGGCTGAAAACAAGGAGGCTGTTTCTACGTCCCACACCTGAGGGCACCGTCATGGAGGTCCGTGGCCCCCACGGGTGGGGAACACCATCACTCAGCAGGGAAAGCTGCTGTGCTGTGGGCGCTCTACCTGCTTCCCCACTCACGGCTGTGGGTACAGCGATAGGTTTGGTGGTTTCCCGTTCCTTTTCCAGCGGGTTGGGTCCTGGGGCTTTTGCTTTCAACCCCGGTCTTCTGCCATGAAACCGAGACCTTACCCCATGCATCCACTGTGGTGCGATGTTCCCGCAGGGACCGGGCAGCAGACACAACTGACCCTCTTTCCCCCTGTTGCCCCCAGAGCGTATTCACATACTATTCAGATGCATTCTGTTACACAACCGGCTTATAACTATGCAAATGTATGCAGCTTTTCCCTTACACAATGTCCTGTTTTCTTTCAGCTTCTTTTTTGGAAATTCAGCGCTTCCTGTGGGAGTGCGATCTGAGTCCCAGGGAGCCATCTGGAACCCTCCCAGCCGCGGATCCCCAGGCAGGCTGGAGCTGGCACCAACTCCTTTCGGAAGCCTCACCACCATGCCTGCTTGAGTCCTCCTGCCCACCGTCCTCCGCTCTCCTGCACAGTCCAAGCCCCTCAGTCCACCCTGGAGCCAGAGGCACAAGCTGGTGCTGGTCCTCTGCAAGAACATGGAGGGGGTCTGCCTCTGCACGGCCTGTCCAGCTCCAACCTGGCACCAGCCAACAGCAAGTGTGTAGGAAGCAGTGTGAGAACAAGGCAAGCTCATACCAGCACTTCTCTGGCCCCAGGGGTTTGTGGCTCTGGGAGCTACTGAAACAACAATCATAGCATCATAGAATATCTCAAGTTGGAAGGCACCCTTAAGGATCATCGAGTCCAACTCCCTGCTCCTCGCAGGACTACTGAAGACTAAACCGTATGACCGAGAGAATAGACTATTTCAGCTGGAAGGCACCTACAACGAGTTGGAAGGGACCTACAACGGTCCCTCTAAATAATGGTCTCTCTCATTATTTAGTAGCCCTTGGTGGATTTTCCTCCATGGCTTACTCCAAGTGCTTTTGGGATCCACAGAAACTTTTAGCACCCAGACCATCCTGCAGCAGGGAGTTCCTCGGCTCAGCTACCCAGCGTACGCAGAATTGCTTCCTTTGACCTGAGCTGGCTTCATGCCGGATTCTGCAATAACCCTCAGTCCTTCAGTTGGAAAAGGCGGTGAACACATCTCCTCACTGCCAACTACTACGCCCTCCACCTTGGTCATCTCTCCATCTGTGGAGTCTACTCTCCTTCCTCTTTCCTTCCCTATGTTTCATTATTCTTATGCTTCTCTGAGTCCTCACAAGATGGGACAATGAGACAGGACAATGAACACTCAGGAGATGGTATTCTATTCTCTGTTCCAGTAATTTCCAGCAACTCCATTCCCTTTGTGGAGCGGAGTGGATAAGTCTGGGAAGTCCCTGCACTGCTGCCTGCCCATATTAGCCCTGTGGTAGTCTCTGTTAGGAAGCTTCCACTGATGGAGCAGCTCTGCTGCCCCTGGGACTGAAGGGTCGTGTCTCATGGGAACCTCCACCAGCACCTTCCTATGCCTCCTTGGAAGGGATGGGTGCTCCTGCCGTGGGCCGTGTGCCGGGGCTGTGGGGTCTGGGCAGCACACAGGGCTCCTATGGCTGTCCAGGCGTGTAACGCGAGGGTGGCTGGGATGAGACCATTCAGCCGGTCCCAGGGACGGCCCGTGTGCCTGGCTCTGCCAGGGCTCTCCCGTGGCTCCAGAGCTCTGTGCTTGTGAAGCCCTCTCCAGAGGCACCCGTGGCCATGGTGGGCACATCCAGGGCTCCTTCCTTAGCCTCTCCCGGTGGGTGATCCTTGCTGTGGCTGTGGCCATGCGGAACCGCACCACGGGCAGTGTTCCCAGCCGAATGGCTGAACCTGCCCAAACCTCAGGCCACCATCCCCCGGGGCAGTGTTACCTGGCGATGGGGCTCATCCCCGGGAAGTCTGTCCCAGGCTAAAGGACTGGCTGGCGTCTTCCCTGTCCCCTTGGGAGGGGAGAGATGGTGAGGCAGTGGACATGGTGTGTGTGAGCTCCAGAGCAGAGAGGGGCCCTTTGACGCAGGGGAGGTGCTGCTCCCCATCTCCACACCAAGCTGTGTGGAGTGGTCGATGCGCTGGAGGGAAGGGATGCCATCCAGAGGGACCTGGACAGGCTGGAGAGGTGGGTCTGTGCCAACCCCATGAAGTTCAACAAGGGCAAGTGCAAGGTCCTGCATGTGGGTCGCAGCCAACCCAAGCACAAATCCAGGCTGAATGGGGAATGGATGGAGAGCAGCCCTGAGGAGAATGACTTGGGGGTGTTGGTGGATGAGAAGCTCAACATGAGCCAGCAACGTGCGCT
>NW_009647020.1:350539-359605 GCF_000708025.1 Charadrius vociferus
ACCCATTCTATGATCCGAGGCCTCTCCCATCTCCAGCCAGGGCTGGCAGGGCTGGGGCGCACGTCCCTGTGTGCACAGTGCCCCGCGGAGCCCCTCGTCCCCAGTGCCATGGCCCCGTGTGGGTGATGGGGGTTGGGCAGCCCCGACGGGCGCACGGCAGGGGGGGGGTGCCATGCTCAGCAGCAGGCCCATGGGGAGGGGTGGCTCAAGACGGGGACTGTGGGGACCTGTGGGTGGCTTGGTGCACACACTCTGCAGCACACGCCTGCATGGCGCGTGTGCGTGGCCACAGCGCGTGGCTCCGCCGCACACGGCCCCGCGGCAGACGCATGCACAGCTCCCTGGCGCACACCTGCATGGCACACGTGCATTGCCGCAGCACATGGCTCTGCAGCACGTGGCTCCGTGGCACAATGCTCCGCGGCACAGGCGTGCACAGCTCCGTGGCGCACACCTCTGTGTGCATGGCTTTGTGCGTACACGCAGGGGCACGGGGCAGGGAGCCACCCTTGCGCACACCCCCCCGGCACTGGGCAGCATGGGGATGCCCCCGTGGGTGCTTCTCCCTCCATGACGGGCAGTGACCTTCGTGGGCACGGGGTGCCGGGGTTCCCCTGCTACACCCGGGGCGACTCTGCCCTGCCCGCGGTCTCCTCTCGCCCCGCGGGACCATCGCCGCTCCTGCGAGCACAGCCGGCAGCCTCCCAGCATTGCAGGCGTCGGAGTCCTGGCACCGGAACCCCTCTCCCAGCGCCCACGGGCAGCGAGCTCCATCGGACCACCAGACCCCCCTTGGCCCCATCCTGCGGCAGCAGAGCCCAAGGACAGGTCAGGGCTAAACGTCCCATGGGCGACCACAGCCACGCGTGCTGTCCCCGCTGCTTGCTCTTCAGCAGGGCCGGGGTCCAGCTGTCCTGAGCAGAGGTTGTCCATCCCTCTGCGGCTCTTCTGGGGCTGCCAGTGGTGCTGCCCGCAGCTCCCGCCCTGGGGTTCCTCCCTGCTCCCATTCCCAGCAGTCTCCAACCCGCCAGACTTGAGTGCTGGCCCCACATTTCCTCGTTCTTTGTCAGCGCCTGTGTGTGCACAGCAGAGCGCCGCCGTCGCAAGCCTCCCCGCGCCCTCCCCAGAACCCCCCCCAGGAAAGCTCCGTTGGGCAAAAGAAATCTCAGCACAGCAGCAGTTGAGACAGCAAGGAGTTTAACCAGGCGCTCGCCCCGCTCCGCGCAAGGTTTGTCACCGCTCTCTCCTGCCCGTCGTTGCGCTATGTGGAGAGCAAACTCGCGCAAGCGCCCAGGCCGTGCCTGCCCCGGGAGACAGAGCTCGCGCCTCTTCTGGGGTTGGTGGTGCTAGTGGTCCTGGTGGTGTCTCTTCTTACGCTGTGGGCCTGTGATGACGGTGGTGGTGATGGTGATCTTGTTCACGGTCAGCCCTCCCGTGCCGTAAGTGTCGAGATGTGCCTCTCGTTTGTACTCGGAGACCTGCTTGGTGGAGAGGAGCTCCCACACTGACACCTTCTGCTCCTGGAACTGGCCAAAGGTAATGTAGGAGCCCTCAGACTGCAGGAGATCCACTGTCTGCTGGGGAAGGGTTGCAAGGTGCCTTTCTTTGCTGTCTGTCACGATGCTGGTGGTGGTATTCACCAGCTCCTGCATGGTGAGTGTCCCTGCACGGTACAGCTCCAGGAGCTCCTGCCTTTTCTCCTCAGGGATGTGGTTGGAGAAGAGCAGGTCCCACACAGAGACCTGCTTCCCCTGGAACTCATCCATTGACATCTCCACTGTGGTGGACTTCAGGGTCTCTTCCCAGGTATTGTCCTCCTGCAGATCGGCGTCCTCATCTTCTGTGACTGGTGACTCTGCTCTGGGACTACTCGCATTTGCCGCGTGCTCTGCCCTTGCTGCTTCTGCCTTGGTTACAATAGTGCTGACAACGGTTTTCACCTGCTCAAGGGTTAACTCCCCTGCCCGGTACAGCTCCAGGAGCTCCTTTCTGTTCTCCTCAGGGATATACTTGGAGTGGAGCAGGTCCCACACAGAGACCTTGTGGCCCTGAAACTCTCCGACCTCCATGTCGACAACTGTGGTTTTCAAGGCTTTTTTCCACGGTTCCTCTTTGGGGGAGTCGTCATCCTTCTCTCCTGCTGCTGACACAGTGTCCTTGTCGGAAGTCTTGACTGCAATTAGGAATTTCCTGCCTGTAGATTCTTTTTTCTTAATGAGAGTGGTGACAACAATTATTAACCGCTCCAAGGGCAATGTCCCCGCACAGTACAGCTCCAGGAGCTCCTGCCTTTTCTCCTCAGGGATGTGGTTGGAGAAGAGCAGGTCCCACACAGAGACCTGCTTCCCCTGGAACTCATCCATTGACATCTCCACTGTGGTGGACTTCAGGGTCTCTTCCCAGGTATTGTCCTCCTGCAGATCGGTGTCCTCATCTTCTGTGACTGATGACTCTGCTCTGGGACTACTCGCATTTGCCGCGTGCTCTGCCCTTGCTGCTTCTGCCTTGGTTACAATAGTGCTGACAACGGTTTTCACCTGCTCAAGGGTTAATACTCCTCCCTGGTACAGCTCCAGGAGCTCTTTTCTGTTCTCCTCAGGGATATACTTGGAGTGGAGCAGGTCCCACACAGAGACCTTGTGGCCCTGAAACTCTCCGACCTCCATGTCGACAACTGTGGTTTTCAAGGCTTTTTTCCACGGTTCCTCTTTGGGGGAGTCGTCATCCTTCTCTCCTGCTGCTGACACAGTGTCCTTGTTGGAAGTCCTGACTGCAGTTAGGAATTTTCTGCTTGTAGATTCTTTTTTCTTAATGAGAGTGGTGACAACAGTTATCATCTGCTCCAGCGTTAATACCCTTTCACGGTACAGCTCCAGGAGCTCCTGCCTTTTCTCCTCAGGGATGTAGTCGGAGAAGAGCAGGTCCCACACAGAGACCTGCCTCCCCTGCAACTCGCCGGCTGGCACATCAACGGTGGTAGACTTCAAGATGTTATCTAGTTGTGCATCTTGTGTTGAAAAATCATCTCCATTTTCCTCTGCCCTCGTCATTGCCTTGTGTGGACTTCTGGCGTTCGCCATGAGCGCAGCATTTGCAGCTTCTGTTCTGTTTATGATGGTGGTGACCGCAGTAGCCACCTGTCCTGTGGTTAGTATCCCTGCCCTGTACAGCTCCAGCAGCTCCTGCCGCTTCCCTTGAGGGATGTATTTGGAAAAGAGCAGGTCCAACAAGGAAATGTTTTGCCCCTGGAACTCACCAGCAGTGACATAGATGGTTGCAGACTTTAAGGACTTTCTCAACTGTTGTTCCTGGGAGTGCGTATCCTGAACTGGTTGTGATGATCCCACCTCATTGTTGGGTATAACTGTGGAAGAGCTCAGATCCCCATTTTCCACTTCTGCCCCGGTGATGATGGTGGTGAGGATGGTGATCATCTCCGGGATGGTGACTGTCCCCACCTTGTATTTCCTCAGCAGCTCCTCTCTCTGGTGGTCGGGGATGTAGCGGGAGAAGAGGAGCTCCCAGACGGTGACACTCTGGCCCTGGAAGAGCCCCACGCTGAGGGTGGTGCGGGCGGCCTGCAGGGCTTTGCGGGCGTCCTCGGTGAGCTGGTAGAGGACGGAGCCCTTGTCCATGAGCTGGAGCATGAGCAGCCCCGTGTCCGGGTCGGGCACGCAGCGGCGGAGGAGCTGTGTGTAAGTGAGATTTTCATGTGTGTTGGGGTCAAAGCAACTTCTTGTTTGATTCTTGGGGTTAGAGAGAAACTGGCACATCTCCTGGTCAAAGTAGCCACGCTGGTAGGCCACCTCCACGGGGAGGCGGTGGCTGTTGACGGGGTCGATGATGCCGCCGGTGGCAATCTGGGCCTCGAGCAGGCGGATAGCATGCTCCTTGACAATGAACTCTTTCTTCATGGCCTGGAAGAGGGAGATCTTGTGTCCTGTGTACGGCTCTGTGTACCCTGTCACGGCTCCCTCTGCTGACAGCAGCTTCTCATAAAAATCTCTGCCTATGAGTCCTGCGGTCAGCGCCTCTTTCACCGATAGTTTCTCGTTCCTCACGGGGTCGGTGAGGAACCCCGAAGCAGCCTGCGCCTCCAGCAGCACCAGGGCCGTACCTGGTGTCAGGAGCCCCCTCATCATGGCATCATAGATGCTCATCTTCTTATTCATGGCCTGGATGAAGACTCCAGCTATGAAGTTACTCCCACCCCCACCCATCTCTTTGTGTCCACCTGCAGGCAGGTTACTGCCCATGTTGTCGCTTGACTTGTTGTTCTGAGGGGATCCACTCATCTTCTGCGGAGCCTCTGGGGAGCAGTCCTGCTGCCGCGGGGCACCGCGTTCGTCTGAGGAGAGAGAGAAAGAAAAGACTTGGTAAGACATAGACTCTTGTGCGGTTTTCATGGTGTGTGCGAGGAAAGCCGTCTCCCTGGACGTGGCGGCGGGAGCCCAGTGAGAAGTGGGGAGTGGGGTCGGGGGCGTTGCTGCCACCTCCCTCTCTCAGCAGCAACCTCAGGGCCAGGAGTGACCCATGTCTGTCTCCCTCCTGAGCAGCGGGTGGGAGCAGCAGTGACAGCGTGGCCGATGTCTGTGCCTGTGCAGTGCGCCGCGCATCCCCGGCTGCGGTGGTGGCTCTGCGGCGGTCGGCACAGAGGTGCGGCGCTGCCGTGACCATCCCAGGAAGCTCCCACAGGCAGGGCAGGAGAACAGACCACGCTGGGACAGAGCTGCTCTGTGCCTGTGGCTCCTGCAGGCAGAGAGGTTTGAGGGCCATGCCACAGAGCGGTGGGTTTAGCGAGAGACACACACTCCACAAAGAAGCGTCCTGTCAGCGCGGGGAAACCTGGTCCCGGAGGACCCTGAGGAGCTGCCTGCTCTCCCCGAGCCTGACACTGCCTCAAACCTGTGGTCTCTGCGAGCTTCCTCTTCTCTTCCTGGGTGGCACAACCAGCGCTGTCTTTTGGGCTGATGCCACAGGGTGCCAGCAGGCAGCTGCCTGTTCCCTCAGTGCGGGCTGCCCTGGGGCTGGCAGATACTCACAGAATCACAGAATCGTCAAGGTTGGGAGAGACCTTTAAGATCATCGAGTCCAACCATCAACCCAACGCTGCCAAGTCTACCGCTAACCCATGTCCCTCAGCACCACCTCTGCCCGTCTGTTAAACACCTCCAGGGGTGGTGACTCCCCCACTGCCCTGGGCAGCCTCTGCCAGTGCTCCACAACCCTTTCCGGGAAGAAGCGTTTCCCAAGCTCCAATCTAAACCTCCCCTGGCGCATCATTCGCCCATTTCCCCTTGTCCTCCTGTTCCTTGGGAGCAGAAACCGACCCCCCCTCGCTACCTGCTCCTTTCAGGGAGCTGTTCAGAGCGTGAAGGTCTCCCCTCAGCCTCCTCTTCTCCAGATGTAGCTGGTGATCATTTGACAAGCACAGGCCATGCCAAGAAACAGCAGTGGCTTCCTGATAGAACTGCCACCAGTGACCATCTGGCTGCAGAGAGGTGCTGGCTAGTGCTGCAGGTCGTCTTCTGCTCTTGTCCACCCAGGCCACCACCCTGCCTGGCTTCACGCTGGTCACGGGCAGGCAGTGAGCATGATGGGACATGCCAGCACCGAGCAGGATGGCAGGCACAGCCTGGTTCACGGCTGTCCGTGGAGATCTTTCTTCATGCTGTGTGATCCCACTCCACCCTGGCGTGACACAGGACATGGGAATGGTCTCCGTGACTGATGAGTGGCTGGGCAGGTCCACGTGCAGCAGTGGATCTGAGCTGGCAGGGACCTTCTCTCAGGCTGTGCTTCTGCTGCAGTTGGGATGTGTCCGGGTCTCTGCTGGTTCTAAGGCCGCTGGGTTGGCAGAGCCACCAGCCCCCCGCCTGTCCTGGGGTCCGCTGCCCCAGGCATGCAGTCACCGCTGCTGCCCACGCTGACTTCTGAAGGGCGCGCGGGCATTGACCACAGGAGGGCGAGTCGGCTGGTGCCGGACACCATCCTGGGGACCATTCTGACCAGTTCCAGCAACTGGGGACAAGGGCAGAGTCAGTGGGAGGGTTTGTCAGAGCGAGTGCTCCCTCTGCAGCAGGGACAAGGTGCTCTCTTAGGGACACTGCTCTGGGAACGGGGCGGTCGGGAGGGATGCTCCGGCTGAGCCCTCCGGCACACAGCTTGCCCTGGACTGCTCTCTGTAGCCACCACAGGCTACAGACCTCCATGGACCTGTGCGGTCATGTCTGCGAGCCCAGGTCTGGTGTCAGCCCCTACAGCATCCCGTGGCAATGAGGCCTGTGGTTTAACCACTCTTTGCAGAGAAAGTATTCTCACTGGGACCTTCTGGGTGCTGTGCTATGGGACATCATGAATGGTCAGTCTTTGTTATTAGCTAATTGTTATGTAGCTAAAATGGCAGATAAAATTATACATATATATAAAAATAAAAATTAGACCGTAGTGATGGACTAAGAGCAGGTACCTTGGGGAGCCGACTGTACGTGGCTGCTTGCAGGGTCTCTCCTGTTCATAGAATCATAGAATGGTTTAGGTTGGAAGGGACCCTGAAGATCATCAAGCTCCAACCCCCTGCCCTGGGCAGGGACACCTCCCACCAGACCCGGTTGCCCAAAGCCCCATCCAGCCTGGCCTTTGCGGTTAGCGTAACCAGTCACGGTCAATCCAGCAGGTGCCCTCACCCCTGACGATGCAGCACCTTTGACCAGGATGCCGGTCGCGCTCCCTGATGCGTTTCAGAGGAAGGCAGCCGCGCTCGCGAGCAGACGTCAGAACAGCCACGCGGGGTCAGGCCACGGAGCCACAGAGCCCAGAGTCTTGTTTCCATCTGGAGCCATGAGTGGACAACAGGAGAAGGATGAAGAACGGGGCAACATCTGTAATATTTCCCCGGTTTTTGTATCAACCTCTGACTGTTTCCAGCTCAGTGGATTTCACGAGCTGGACACATTTTGGGTCTGTAGTAATCCTCGAGGGATGTCCCGCATGCTGTCACCTGGCCTCTTCTGGAAGCGCTGGAAAATTTCAGCATCCACAACGCTGTGTGCTGATGAGGCCACAGTCTTGTAAAACCGGCAAAAACAAACCCCAAAACATTTCTTTGGGAACACCCATCTCCCATAAACAACAGTGACTGACATTAATGATACGTTTAACTCATTATCAGGGTCACAGCTTAATTCGCCGACTGTTTACCTAACTGGTCTAAAAGTCTCTGAGTCATTGCTTTTGATCCATTTAAATATTGGATTGATGCTGGTGTAGATGGATCACGATGGGGGAGAGGTTGGTCCCAGCAGTTACGGACCAGCCCCCGCCTCTTTGGGGACCCTGCCCATGGCTTCAGGCTCTTCGGCGGCCGGTGGCTCTGGTCCCCCCCGTGGCTTCAGCCCTGGGGAGCAGCTTCGCTGCCCCCCCCCGTGCCTGACGCAGCTGAACGCTGCCGGGCGGCGATGCGCTGCCTGCGCTGCCTGCACGGCCTGCGCTGCCTGCTGGGGTGGCACCGGGTCCAGGACAAAGCGGAGCGCTGTGTCACACCCCGGAGCCGGCGACACCTATGTAGGACATGGATGTCGTGTAAACACCCTATACTGGAAAGACATTGCCCAACTGCAAGCTATCATTAGCTGGTCTCTAATCAGCCCTCCTGATGCCGGGGCTTGGCGGCACACGCAGCTCCCGGGGCAGGCGCTGGCTGTCCTTTCAAGCTGTCGCAGCAGCCCAGCCCGAGTGGAAGCGGTTTTCCAGCCGGAGTGAGCAGGGGTGGCCCGGCGGTGCCGTGGTCCCCAGTCCTCCCTGCCTGCACCCCAGGGAGCCAAATCGCGTCAGCCCCCTCCAGCCCGGCGCTCACCCCGCAGCCTCCAGCTGCCATGCTCCCAGACGAGACCCACCACACCGGTCGGCATCCTCCTGTGCCGGTGCCTGCCGGCTCCGGCAGGTCCCGCAGCTCTGGTTGCTTCCCTCCCATGCCCCAATGTCCCCGTCTGCTCAGCTCGGGTGTCGGGGACACAAAGTGCATTGTGTGGAGCAGCAGCTCCATCCAGCCCTGGTGCCACTCCGTCACTTCATCCCTTCTTGGAAAGGACCGAGTCCTGCCTGGGGACCTCCTGCTCGTCCGTCCCCTGGGCCTCAGCAGCTGCCCTCCAGGCACGAGGTTTTGGGGTGTAGGCAAGGTCCCTGCATCTCTCCCGGGCCCCTGGTGTCTGCACGGTGGGTGCCACGCAGAAGCGGGGCTGTGTGGTGGCCCCAGTGCCCCCTCCAGATGGGCTCTGTCCTACCTGCTGGCTCCCCACAGGCACTGGTCCTCCTCCTCCTTCTCCTCCCGCCGCCTCTCAGCCAGGATGAGCAGCCGAGGCAAGTGCCCAATTTAAATCCTCCCCTTCCCCGCCCCTGGGGATGACACGGTGGCCCTGCCCTGTGCCGAAACACAGGAGCACGGCTGAAATACCGACATCCCACCACCGCAGCACAGAGTCATGGCAGCCCCGGCCCCGGGAGCCTAGGAGGGGTGGCAGGACTGGGGCACAGTGACCGGCGCTGGTGGAGACGTGGGGCACGTCTCTCACCGGAGCTTGGGTGAGCGATGGCTGTGGAGGCACCGTGGGGCTTCTGGACTCTCTGCCATCACCTTCTCCTGACAGGTGCCCAGCACGACTCCTCATGGACTGTCCTGCCCGTGGTCCCGGCTGCCATGGAGGTCTCCATGGGCTTGTTCCATCTACCTTTGCCCTGGCTGAGCCCCTTGCTGCAGCCACCCTCCCGCGGCTCCCCCCGCGTCCCAGCGGGACAGACCGAGCCGGTCCCTCGCTGCGGCCGTGCCCGGGACCCTGTAGGCACTGGAGCGGTGGTGACTGCTGGTGTCGTTCGCAGTGCGCAGAGCGGGTGCTCAGTGCGCGGGGTGGAGAGCTGTCAGGCTCCCGGTGAGCAGGGAGGGCCAGTGCCGTGCCGTGGCCAGCGTCTGCCCGGGAGCTCGGGGCACTCGATCAACCGCTCGCTGCGGAGGGCTTGCGCTGTCCGTCCGGCTGGCAGAGGCAGGCTGGTGGCTCTGCCCAACTTTGGCCT
>NW_009647020.1:359731-377060 GCF_000708025.1 Charadrius vociferus
GTGACAGCGCGAGCCGGTCCCTCGCTGCGGCCGTGCCCGGGACCCTGTAGGCACTGGAGCGGTGGTGACTGCTGGTGTCGTTCGCAGTGCGCAGAGCGGGTGCTCAGTGCGCGGGGTGGAGAGCTGTCAGGCTCCCGGTGAGCAGGGAGGGCCAGTGCCGTGCCGTGGCCAGCGTCTGCCCGGGAGCTCGGGGCACTCGATCAACCGCTCGCTGCGGAGGGCTTGCGCTGTCCGTCCGGCTGGCAGAGGCAGGCTGGTGGCTCTGGCCAACTTTGGCCTGAGGGCGGCTGAAGCTCAGTCCCACGTTTGGGTGCATTTCCATGTCGGCGTAGGATGGGCCACGTCCATCAGAGTGCGGCCATGGCTGTGGTGAACATGCTCACTTGGCGCCCACTTCCAGGGCGAGGGTGGTGCTGGGTGTGTTGCTCTGGTGTGCGATCCCTCGTGGAGCAGTGTTTGTGCCCGGACATCGACGATCTCCGCAGCTGAGCACACTTGTGACTGCGTGTGTGCTCCCATCGACCCACACGTGTGCCTGTGCCACTGCGCGCCCGTGACCGCGTGTGCTCTCGTGTGACTCTGCGTGGGGGTGACGCCGTGTGAGCGGGCACACATGCGATGCGAGTGTGTGAGTGAGGCAGAGACTGTCCGTATGCCCGCGTGCGGCTGCGACTCCGTCCCGTGGTGGGGGTGCGTGACTGGGTGCCCCTGTGCGGAGGAGGTGCTGCCTGCCCCGGCCCTTCCTTCCCTGGGTGTCCTGCTTGGGGTGCACATTCCTGCCTGCGTAGGTGCTTGCCAAACTGGATCATCAGCACACAGAGGCATTTTCCCTCTGACTCACCGAGGTCGATTTGGCTCTGGGGAACGCACCTGGGCAGGAGGTCCCTCTCTTCACAGGGGTGAAGGTGGACACAGGACCCGTTTCTGTTGTCTTTACTCCCTCCTCAGAAGCCCTTCCTTGCCCGACATCTATTTTCAGCCTGCATTGTGTTGGGTAGTTACTGATGCCATGAATCGGTATACTGCTAATTGCGCTGCGCTGTAGGTTCAGCTATTCCGGTTGGGCTCCGGCAAAGGCTTTGCTCTGGGCCGCGTCCCTGGCAGGAGCGGGGTGCAAGGGGGTGCAGAGGGTACCTGGCCTGGGCCAGGCAGGAGGGTCCCGTCTCTCTCTGCTCTGTGCAGCACAGACCCCGCCTGCACCCAAAGGCAGACCCGAGTTGCTCTGCGTTGGCCCCCACACGCTCCTCAGACATGGCACAGCACTGGCCACGGCCAAGCGGGACACTCCTCTGAGCTGTGCCGGAGACACCGGACCACTACGTGGAGCTGGCCCAGCTCATTTAGACACCTCTGAAGTGCTGGTAGTTGGCGGCTTCCCTTGAAGGTGCATTACTTTGCATTTGTGGAAGCAGAGGCTGTGATTTATCTGCCCACAGCGGATGCCGACTGTGGAGCTGGAGCCCCGGTCCCGTTATAGCTGTGGAGAGCACACCAGGACGCTCACCGGAGCCCAGACCATGACTCCCCTGACCACTTGCACATGTCTGCCCAAGGATGTGTCCACAAAGCAACCACTGGCCACCTGGACCTGCTCTCCCTTGGCTGCCCCAGGGCAGCCGGGGTGACCTGCGCTGCACACAAACATCACCCGGGGTGAATCAGCCCTGAGCGTCACCTCCTGCTGCACGTGCAGGTCTCTGAGCGGCCCCACCTTCCTCACCGGCACCACATGGCTTGAACAGTTGTGTGAGGTGGAAATGCTGGTGCCTCACCTCAACCCTGCTCCCAGATTGTCCCCTTGTTAGTGGAGAACAGGACTCCCTCTCCCGCGATGAGGACGGAGCATTTAGTCCCTCACGTCCCTCCCTACCCCCTAACCTGCTTCTGGGACATGACAAAACTTCTTCTTTTCAGCCCTAAAGCCGCTTAGCTCTTTCACGATCTTCTCTGAGGCACTGTCAAGGGCTTTTTGGCGATGGATGTATTTTTGGGGATGGTGCTCAGCAAAGCTGAGCTCTTCTGTGCCCAGTACCGTACCACCCCAGTACCACCGTACCAGTACCACCCCAGAGGTGTTTCCCCAGGGGACTGGGACGATGCTGTGGGTGAGCCCTGTGCCTGCGTCCCCATGCCTAACAGCTCCTGGAGCCACCAAGGGGGCTGCACCCACTGGC
This sequence comes from Charadrius vociferus, assembly GCF_000708025.1. Classification (NCBI taxonomy): domain Eukaryota; kingdom Metazoa; phylum Chordata; class Aves; order Charadriiformes; family Charadriidae; genus Charadrius; species Charadrius vociferus. The sequence goes on from NW_009647020.1 coordinate 361,906, forward strand.
ACAGGACAAGCTGGTCCTCCATGGTCCTCCTGCTCCTCCACAGCCCCCCCGAGAAGGGCCGATGAAGAAGAAGGGTGCCCACAAGTGCATCTCCAGGCAGGTGGCCATTCCTGTGTCCCCATGGGCGACTCCAGTGCCCACATGCCTTCCCCGGGGAAAGGGGGCACTGCAGAGACTGCACGGCGCCTCTCAGCTTCCTAAATGCCAATCCCTATGCTGCAGCGCTGAAACCCTGGTCCTCCTGGCCGGGGTTGCCCATGTGCTGCGTGCTGGACCGCGGTCCTGTCCCGCTTACTCACTGCTTTGGCCACCGGCTGTGGGACACACAGGGCGCATATCTCCCCCTGGCCCTTGTCTTTGGCTCTGCGGGTTCGGCTGGGATCCTGTCAGCCCCGTTCCCAAAGCCACCGGGCACAGGGGACACTTGCCCCCAGACTTGCCTCCATCCCTTCCCCGGCTCCTGGGGTTCATAGTTAGACCTGAGACTTAAAGGAGGGCTCCTGTCTCTGTCTGCCACCCGGGGGCATCACCAGCATCTTACCCGGTGACACTGATGTCATGGGGCCCATTACCCATTCTCTCGGCACTGGAAGGCGCCCACCCAACTCCAACACTTGGCATTAGCAGCTGCAGGCAAGTACTGCTGACCACGAGGCGTCGCGAGCAAGCACGGGGGTTGTTCTTGACCGTGGAGTCCTGAGTGCAAAATTGGAAATGACCCACAAACTTGGAAACAGAATACCAGCGTAAGGAAGGTGGTACACCGGTTGCGTGTCCCTTGAGGAAGCTGTTCCATAGGTCTGCTCCCGGTCTGCACCAAGTCCTGGAGACATCTCACAGGGGAGACCTTTCGGGTCACCCCCAGCGTTCCCACCGCAGGTCCGTCAGCAGGCGGGTGACAGGGACTGTCTCAGCGGAGCGCGTGCTGTGTGCCGGCTGCAGCTGCGCCGCCAGCGACAGCGCTGGTGCGATACCTGCAAGTGGTTTGGAAACCGATGTCCTTGCTGAGCAGTGCCGATTGCATGATCCATTTTGTCTTCTTTCTCTGGAAGACAGCCGGTTTGCAAGCTGACGCTGAAACTCTTGTGACTTCAATACGATCAGAGGTTTTTGAACTGTGCGGCAGTTCCTCTTTTGGTTTACAAGCCAAAATACAGTGACTTCACGTTTCGCTTTGCTGGAAAATGCTGGGAGCTGGATATTTGTGAGAGCACAAAGGAAACTGCGCTCAGGTTGTCCCAAGGAGGAACGTTGACTTCTCCCTTGACTTCAGGTGTGGGGAGTTAACCTGCAGTGACCTGCAGTCGCCCAGCTTCCCCCTTCCCCGACAGCCTGACGGGCAGTACGGACCGCCCGCAGCTTCCCGGCCCTGCCACTTCCATCATCTGGCCATGCCGCACCGTGAGCCCTGGTAGGGGCTCTTTAGTGACCGGACAAGTGGCTGCCGCCCTTCCCCTTTGGCCAGACCAGGGGATGGAGTTGTCAGGTCCATGAGCAGCCAGAGCTGCGCCGCCTGCGAAGCTGTGGGTTGGCGACCAGCGCTCGGTGCCTCCACGCATGGTGGGGCTGCGGCTCTTGGCGTCCTGCAGGTCCTGGGCTTGGCAGAAGGCAGGGAGGGGACAGCATCACCGTCTGGGGAGAGCTTGTGTCATGTCAGGATCCCTACGTGTGGCACTGGGCTGCCGGGGCTGCCACCCAGCTGCAGCCAGCTGTGTCTGTCTGGCCTTGGAGCGGCTCAAAGGGCTTCTTCTGATTGTTCTTCTTTTTAGTGTAGACCCCAGAAGAAGTAAAGAAAAATCAGTCTGTAGGTCTCGGAGAGTGTCTGAATCTATGGAGAGTGAAGCTGGGATGCTGACCCATGGGATGCCCCGGTCCTCGCTGCGCTGAGTGACTCACCAGCTGGTCCCACCGCTTCCCGGGACGCCTGCCACGGAGACACCAGGCTCGGGCGTCCACAGCGTGGTGGCTCGGCCGCTCCTGCCGGAAGGTGTAGGTGTCCTTGGCTGAAGCAGCCACGAACCACATCAGAGAGTGAGGAGATGGCTTTCTCAGGGATGCTTCAGCACGGAGGTGTTTGGGGAGTGTTTTCCTTCAGCGTTTGATTCGGGGAGCCTCCTCTGCCGCAGCGCGGGTGCTGACGTGACTCCCTCCCAGCCCGTCCCCTCAGCGCCGGTCCCTGCGGTTCTGGAGTCGCCGTGGCGGGTGATGCACGGGGCAGGCACAACCTCACACCTGAGGAGGAGAGGGCAGCCCCTCTGCTCGGGCAGCCCTCCGGGGATACCCACACACAGGCGGCCCCTGAACGGGGCAGGGGACAATATTAACCAGAGGGAAATCACCCGCAGCCGCTGTCCCTCTACCCGGTGGGACCCACGGTGTGGAGCTCGTGCACCGGTGTTGCCGGCGCAGCGGTGTCCTGATGCGCGGGGCCGCCCATGCGCCGCGCGGGTGCTGCTGGCAGGCATGGAGACAGCTCGGGATCTGCAGAGCCGTGTGTGCCGGCGGTGTTGGGAGAACTTCACCTTGACTGCAGGCGCCGCACGCTGCCGCGCCTGCTCCGCCTGTTCTCGCCCGGCCGAGCTGAGCAATGCGATGCGCTTTTGAAGGGAAGAATAACAAAAATGTCCCTTTTCAAAAACCACAATGAACCGGCCAAGCCCAGCACCCAAGGGATGGGCACAGGCAGGCAACCATGGACAAACAGAAAAGACAAAAATCCTTTTTATTCTCTCTTGGAGAAACGTGATTGCACAACTCTGATCTCTGTGGGAAAGAAGCTCTCAAGTATCTTCTGCCCTGACACGTGATTCCTGGGAAACCGATCGGTGAGGCTTTGGCTGGTGCTTCAGGCCACCTGGCCCACGGCGGGGAGGAGGATAAGCCAGGGGTGTGCCGTGGCAGCAACTGCCTTCTGCCACTCTTCCAGGGGACTCGTTTATTGTTTGACTTCCCCGCAGAAGAGTTTCCCTCCGCAGCTCCTGGGCACAGCGAGGGGAAGGATGCACACGTATAGACCAGCCCAGGTCCCCCTACCCTCACTCCTGCCCTCCTCTGAGGGCATGTTGGGAGAGAGAGACTCCCTTTTCACAAGGGGTAACATTGAAAAGACGAGGGGTGATGGGTACAAGTCACTCCAGGAGAGATTCTGATGGGACACAAGAGGAAAATTTTTCACAGTGAGAACAATCAGCCATTGGAATAATTTCCCCAGGGAATCACAGACTGGTTAGAGTTGGTAAGGACCTTAAAAATCATCTAATCAAACCCCCTGCCCTGGGCAGGGACACCACCCGCCAGCCCAGGTTGCTCCAAGCCCTGTCCAACCTGGTCTTGAACACCTCCAGGGATGGGGCAGCCACAGCTTCTCAGGGCAACCAAAAATTATCCACAGTGAGCATTAATCACTGCCTGGGCATGTTCCTGGATGGAGTGTCTTTTGCAAGGCACCAGTTCGGCATACTGAGCGGGGCCATAGTGGTCCTCAGGTGGAGGAGAAGATGGCTGCCACGAGGCTGTGGCATGTCCTGGAGCAACAGGAGTGCTGCTGTGCTTGGGCTGGAAGGCGTGGGCTTGGTGATGGGCAGGTGAGGTGTAGAGGCTGGAGCTGCTGAGGCCACACAGTCTGTTCTACTCTTAAGAAAACAAAACGAAACAAACCAACAAAAAAGCAGGATCATAGAATAATTTAGGTTGGAAAGGACCTTCAGAGGCTGTCTGGTCCAACTCAGAGCAGGTCCAGTCAGATCAGATTGCTCAGGGCTGTCTTCAGTCAGTGTTGATCACCTCCAAGGGGAGGGAAGGGACCTCTGGAGATCCACTCCCTCTGCTTAAAGCAGGGTCAGCCATAACCAGCCTGAGGTCCTGAGGTCGCTCAGGACCATGTCCAGTTGGGTTTTAAGTATTTCCAAGGATGGAGACTCTGCCAAGCCCTTTGGGCAACCTGTGGCAATGTTTGACCACCCTCACAGTAAAAAAGTGTCTCCTGATGTTCAGAGGGAACCTCCTGTCCTGTCTGGCCTCTTGTCCTGTCACTGGGCACCACTGACAAGAGCCTGGCTCCATCTTCTTCGCTCCCTCCTTTCAGGTGTTTATATACATTGGTGAGATCCCCCTGAGCCTTCTCTTCTCCAGCATGAACAGTCCCAGCTCTCGCAGCCTCTCCTCATAGGAGAGGAGCTCCAGTCCCTTCACCATCTTTGTGACCGTTTGTGGGACTGTCTCCAGTATGTCCATGTCTGTTGTCCTGGGGAGCCCAGAACTGGACCCAGCACTCCAGGTGCGTCCTCACCAGTGCTGAGTAGAGGGGAAGGATCACCTCCATCGACCTGCTGGCAGTACACCAGGAGGGCTGGTGGCCTTCTCTGCTGCAGGAGCGCATTGCTGGCTCGTGTTTAGCTTCTTGTGCACCAGGATGGTCAAGCCTTTTTCTGCAAAACTGCCTTCCAGGAGGCCACCCATCCTGGAACTGGTGCCTGGGGCTGTTCCTCTCAGGGGCAGGACTTGGGATTTCCCTTTGTTCAACTGCATGAGGTTCCTTTCTCAAGTTCAGCAAAGGAAAACGCAAAGTCCTCGCTCCCAGAGCTCTGTAGCCACTGCTGATATCCTCCAGATCACTCCTGGCACTATCATTGGTGCCCACAAGAAAGGGCAGCCAGACCTAGTGGACTGAGGGCTGGACAAATCCTGTCGGTCTGTCTGCAGCATCCCAGGTCCTGGCCCCAGGTCTCTGTGAAAACCCTGTAGATCCCCTCCTCATTTTCCCTGGTGGTGCACAGCCTGCTCAGATGCCCCAGGCACTTTCAGCAGTCCCAGACCTTGATGGCAGCGTCCGCCCTGTGGGGCTCTGGGCTGAGGCCCCCATTGCGTGGAGGAGAGCAGCAGCAGTCGGTGCAGGAGTGTCTGTCCTGCAATGCGTCGAGAACGTCGCTGCTGGGTCTGCAGGAAGCCCTCAGCAGAGGTTCTGGGTGCTGTCATGACAACAGCTATGACTCCTGCGATGTCCTCGCCGGCTGCTCTCTCCGGCAGACCCAACGGCACCAGAAGCAGCTCCCCGCACAAGTGGGAATGGAGCCAGAGCTGCTGGGTGAACAGACAGCGCCAGCCCCGGCAGTGTCCCCGCACCATCCTGCCAACGGCCCCACCAGCCACTGAGCATCTGCTCGTAGCCCCCTGTTTGCAGAATGCCTGCTGAGGGATGAGGCCAGAGCCACGAGGATGATCCGAGGGCTGGAGCACCTCTCCTATGAGGAGAGGCTGAGAGAGCTGGGGCTGTTCAGCCTGGAGAAGAGAAGGATCCAGGGAGATTTTATTGCCGCCCTCCAGTCCCTAAAGGGGCTCCAGGAGAGCTGGGGAGGGACTTTTTACTGGGGCATGGAGTGACAGGATGAGGGGGAATGGCTATAAACTGGAAGAGGGCAGGTTTGGATTAAACATTAGGAAGAAGTTTTTCACTTTGAGGGTGGTGAGGCAGTGGAACAGGTTGCCCAGAGATGTTGTTGGGGTACCATCCCTGGAGGTGTTCAAGGCCAGGCTGGAGGTGGCCTTGGGCAACCTGGGCTGGTGGGAGGTGTTCCTGCCCATGGCAGGGGGGTTGGAACTCGATGATCTTCAAGGTCCTTTCCAACCTAAACCATTCTATGATTCTATGATTCTATGACTGGAGCGGCCACCACCTCCAGCCTGGCCACTGGAGGCCAGTAGCACCCAGGACAGACCAGCAGCACCCAGTATGGTCCTGCCCAGCTGCCAGAGCCCAGCTGGGGTCTCTGCACAGGCTGAGGGACATGTCTGCCACCCTCCCATTTGCAAGTTCAACCAGCAGCAAAGCTGCACATGTACCCCATGGACATACAGACACAGAGGGCACTGGCACGGCCGGTCAGACAGACCGTTGCCATCGGTGGCAGCTGCAGACAGGACCCACGTCACACCCATGCATTGGCAGCCGCGTCCCCTCCTCCCCTGGGGCTGGCGGAGGCCGGAGGTCATGAGCGCAGGCACCAGCATGGCACTCTCTGGGTTCACTCGTGGACGCCCCGAGAACCAGAATGGCCCCTCTGTCCGCTGGCACCTCTGCCCAGGTCCTCACCCAGGGGTCCCCTGCTCACCCCCTGTCTGCTGGTGGACACACACGCGCCCCCCACGCCGGGATCGGGGGAGATGCTCACCACCCCCCGCAGCCAACACCAGGCACACGGGCTGTGACCCATGGTACCGCTCCAGACCCCGGCATGGAGGCCCTCACTCACACTGGTCCCCCATCATGAGCTGGTTTTTGGGACACAGTCTGTGGGACCCTCCCCAGACCCAGAGAGCTGAGGCCCCGCCAGCTGCTGATGCTGAGACCCTCAGGGTGATGTCTATACCAGCTGCGAAGCCCTCCTGTGCCTGCAGTTCCTTGATAGCCCATCAATTAGTGCCGCTGACCAGGTTTGTTTCTGGTTATTGTCTTCGTTAACACTAATTGGCCTGGTCAGGTTTTATGTCTCTGTGTTTGCCTCCCTCTGTTTTCTTTCAGCTCTGGAGCCTCCAACAAAGGAGAGACATGGGCCTGTTGGAGCGGGGCCAGAGGAGGCCCCGGAGATGCTGGGAGGGCTGGAGCCCCTCTGCTGGGAGAGTTGGGGGGTTCAGCCTGGAGAAGAGAAGGCTCCGTGCAGATCTCAGAGCCCCTTCCAGTGCCTAAAGGGGCTCCAGGAGAGCTGGGGAGGGACTCTGCATCAGGGAGGGGAGCCGTGGGACCAGGGGGAACAGTTTGACGCTGACAGAGGGGGGATTTAGGTGAGATCTGAGGAGGAAATTCTCTCCTGTGCGGGTGGTGAGCCCCTGGGGCAGGTTGCCCCGAGAAGCTGTGGCTGCCCCATCCCTGGAGGTGTTCAAGGCCAGGTTGGACGGGTCTCGGAGCAACCTGGGCTGGTGGGAGGTGTCCCTGCCCAGGGCAGGGGGGTTGGAACTTGATCTTCAAGGTCCCTTCCAGCCTAAACCATTTTATGGCTCTATGATCATCTTAACAGAAAGAATGAACATCCCCCAGCTCCATGCATCCTGACTGATTGGTGCAACTAGCCAGGTTTGTTCCAATCCCCACCTCCTGTATCGTTTGCTGTTCTTGCTGGTCCCTGGCTCTTCTTGTTGGTGGCTCCTTTGACCAGTACCCTCAAAGGAGCAGGTGCTCCCTGGCCACACCATCGAAGCCCCACTGGCCACACCATCGAAGCCCCACTGGCCACCAAGTCTCGGCCACTGCTGAGGTCCTGGTTGTAGCCCCACCAAAGAGCCCGGTCTCCCCTCAGGATATTGCGTGGTGCCTCTGGACGGACACAGGTTGCGTGAGGTATCCTGGCGTGGAGGTTTTTCCCTCCCTGACGTTCACATCTGATTTACTCTGGCGGCTGCTGAGCACACATCAAACAACCTGTTGCCTTTCTTGCTGCTGAACAGCAACAGCTCGGCGCTGGGTGTGTGGACACGAGGACTGCTTCTCCCCGTATGCACCTTTTTACCTGCCTCAGACATAATCTGACATTTTCATTCCAGCCACTGCATGTTGCTCGGTCTTCCCGCAGCTTTTGCAGCTGGCACCTTCCTTTGCGAAGCTGAATAATTTAATACCATCTGCCCCTTCCCCGCTCGCAGCATTTCCCAGACCGTGTCTGCACGTGTTACACGGCCCAGCTCTCCGCACGGGTCCCTCTGGCCCTACTGGTGACTCCCTCGCGGAGAAGAGGGCTCGCTTTTTCTTGTCTTTACTCTCCTTTGAGCATTTGCAGCTGTTGGCTCCGTGACGTCCCAGCAGCAGCCACAAACCTTTCCTGCCGTTTCCCCACAGCCCAGTTCTTACGGAAAACAGCAAATATCTGTTCCCTGCTTGCCCTGCCCATGTCATTTATGGTTTTATGCCCCTTTTGTGTCCCTGCCGAGGACCTGCCCTTCCTCCTGGCTGCAGAGGACGTTCTCTGCCTGGCTCAGACTCGGCAGCGACAGCCGCCGTTGCTGGCCCCACTCCATGGAGACGGGATTCCCTCCAGGGTTCTGTTGGTGTATTTGTGACTTTGACCCCACTCTAAGCTTCCTGATAACAGCCCTGTGCTGCCACCAGCACACCCTCCTCGGCCGTTCCGTGCATTTTATACCTTGGCCCCACAGCGTCCTCCTGGTGAGCCTCCTCCCAAGAAGTCCGCGGCGTGCCGGTGTTCCGTTGGAGATGAGTCATCCCAGATCCTCAGCCCTCTGTATTGTGTTTATCTTCATTCTCTAGTTTTTTTCTGTGTTGTTCTTTAACAGGATTCTGCTTCTTTAAACTGCTCTTCCCTTCTCCTTTTCTCCATGCTGGTTTTCACCATATTTGAATGGACTTTGAGCGGGTTTGGCTTGTCCTTTGCTCGGAGATGCAAAACCTTTATGACAAAAACTTTTCAGCTTCTCAGCCCTGTTTTATGAATTCATGTCTCTGCTTTACTATCTGACCTCCACACGATACCTGGACCGTGTCAGGGAATGCTGTCATGGAGAGCTTGGCTTTCATCTTTCTGCCTGAAGCCTACATTTTGGTGCCAGAACCTCTTTCGTCCATCTTCCTCTGTGTCTCTGTCTCCTCCCCAGCACCTTTTACAAGCCTTTCCAGAAACCTCCTGGGATCTGGCCACCGCATGCCTAGCAGGAGAGTCATGATGTGACTCTGGATCACAAGTCCCAAGTGTGTTTTGTCTCAGCTCGCTCTCTGGGTCCTTCATCCGGGGACCACCACCACGTTCCTGGTAGGCTTCACTGCCTGGTCTGGGACAGGAGCTCCTTACAGATAAACTGCTAGCTGCTGGCTGTTCAAGTGTGTGGCAGTCCAACACGGCCCCTGAGGTGAGCTGTGATGGTCCATATGGACATGGAGGACACTGTTCTTCTGCCCGTGGAAGGGCTGACCATCTTTACCCAGGTTGCATCTGCACCTGCCCTGTAGCCTCCAGCCCGGGGCTGGGCTAACGTGGCACTCATGGAGGCTGCTCCCGCCACCGGAGGACTCTCCAGTGTCACCTGCCCATAACCTGCCGAGGAGAGCCATAAGCTGCTCCTACATGGACCTGGCAACTCCGGAGCAGCACCATGGGGAAGGCAGCCAGGCTTCAGTGCTGGGCCCATGCTGCCGGACCCTACCCTGTCCTGCTTTCCTTAGTGCACACTCTTCATCCTGTGCAGTCCTCCTCCCATTCCTGATCTCCATGTGAGACTGGCCTTTTCTGTATCCAGACAACAGCCGAGCTTTGAGGAGCTGACAGCTGGCAGATGATGCTCTGGCTCAGGACTGGGAGACCGAGAACTTCAGAATACTCTGAGGTTTCCTCTCGGTTCCTTTTCTCTTGTATAACCTAGCGGATATATAAAAAATTAGCCACGAGCTTTCAGTTAGGTTTAGTTAAATGGCTTTTGGCTAGGTGTGTAAGACTGAAGATCCTACCAAGAAATGGCCTTATATTGGTTAGGTTTAGTACAAAGATGGGGCAGCTGCCAGGCAGAGCTTACCACCAGACAAGAGACCCTGGAAAGGGGGAGGTCTAAACCAGAGCTGGAGGGCTGCAAGTGTCCATCCTGCTCCATGGGGACTGCTGGCTCTCCAGGGCACGAGCTAATGAATGAGGCTGCTGGGAAACGGGGCACCTGGAGATCGGGTGAAAAGTGTGGTGGAGGTTGGAAGGCGTGGAACTAGAGACTGACGAAGAGGAGACAGTCGGAGTGCAGGGGCTGTGGGCAGGAGCACAGGAATGGCCGGGACGGAGCGGGATGAGAGCAGCCGGTGCCTTGTTTCTTACAGCAAGGCCTCTGACCCCGTAGCGGTGTGGAGGGCTCTGAGATCTGGAGATGGCACAGGACTAGAGTGTGTCAAGGACACAGCTTGGCTGTTCACCCTGGATTTGGCTGAAGCATTGTCTAATCCATTTCCAGGAAAGAGCAGAAGTCTCAAAGATGAATATGAAGCCTCTTGGCTGACATGGGAGCCTGAATCATTGAGGTTCTCTGGAGATGGCATTAGTGTTTGCAGGTCTGTGTGGGAAGAAGCTGAACTAACCCCAGTGCGGAGTGAGGTGAGGCCTGGGAGCTATAAAACTTCCCCGTTGCGCTCTGGCCCTTTAGGTAAATTATGGCATTTCTGATGTGTCTCCATGTTTGTAATGCAGATGGTGGTTGGACAGTCGCGGTTATGCCAACCCAGAGCAGAGGGCCGTGTCTCCCCTGCGCTGCAGCCAACGCTGCCGAGTGTCAGCCTCCACACAAAGAGCGTAAGAGCAGTGAGAGCCCCTACCGACACCCCCGATCCTGCCTTCCAGCTCCGGGTAACCTGCGGCTGGGGGGCCTCCTGAGGCAGAGGTGGGTCTTTGCATTTAACAGCCCTCAGTGGACTTCTTTACCATTGGTTTGCCCCATCACTTTTTGAGCCCATGCAAATCTCCAGGCTACACGGCAGGTTACGGTAAGGAGTTCCACGGCTAATCTATACCTGTATCTAGCTATCAGCTCTACAAGCTGTGGCAAAAAATCCATTTTCCAGGACATTACTGGGTTAATTAAGGCAAATAGCCTAAGGTAATGCGTTTAAGGAGAGTAAGTTTCCTTCTATTAAACAGTGGTAGAATTATTCAGCCCTGAACTCTACGGCAGAGTGGTTCTGGGGCTGCCTCCTCCCCCGGAGCGTGGCACGTGGGCTGAGTCAGCTCAGGACACAGGACGGCAAAAGAAGCTGAGAAATGCCCAGAGGCCAGCTTGAGGGAATGGACGCACCGCTGCCGGCTCCCCTGACCGCAGGTGGACGGACGAGAGATACGGCACGACAACGTCCCCCACGGGGTCTCAGCTCCTGTGCGTATCCCACAGCACAGCTCTCTATAGAGGCTCCATGGGGAGCCAGGGAATTGGAGGGAGGGGAAGCACAGCATGAGAGCGAATTGAGTGTATGTACTGCTGAGAGACCAAACCACTTTAAGCGGAGGGCGTCTGTAGTCCAGATGACCCCAGAAAAACTAGACAAGCTGAGCCATAAAGAGTAAACACACATAATCCCACCTCAGGAACCCATAACACCACCCTGATGTACTGCCTACAGAGAAATATGCTCTCCATGCAAAATTCAGGTTTGAAAACCTGCAACTCTAAGAACACCCTGCAAATCTGATAAGAAAAAAAATGTTCCTCATGCATAAGAAAACAGACTAGAAGGAGAATAAAAATACCATTCTCACTGCACCTCACACACCACAAAAGACATAGTTCCATTTAAGTTTGGCTGAGGAAAACGAGGACAACATATTTCAACAAAACGACCTGAGATGACCCAGGCTGATTCCTGTGTTCCTGAAATACTACAGGAGAAAAAAGCTTAATACACTCTACCACAACGCTCAGGGGAGTCGCTTAAAAGCTGTACCTGATATGCGTAAGTTACTGAAAAAGAAAGAGAACAATAAGGAAATTCACTGAATGGAACTGGATTTTTAAAAAATACAATTAAAAAAAGAAAGAAAAATACCAACAACAAAGGAACTATTCACAATAACTAAATTCTTCACCAATGCAATAACAAAAAACCATGCAATATGTCTAACAATTACTTGCTAAAAACATTAAGGAAAAAAAGACCAGTATCCGGGTCGGGCACGCAGCGGCGGAGGAGCTGCATGTAGGTGAGGTTCTCGTGGGTGTTGGGGTCGAAGAAGCCCTTGGTGTCGTCGGTGGGGTCGGAGAGGATCTGGCTCATCTCCTGGTCAAAGTAGCCGCGCCGGTAGGCCACCTCCACGGGGAGGCGGTGGCTGTGCACGGGGTCGATGATGCCGCCGGTGGCGATCTGGGCCTCGAGGAGGCGTATGCCGTGCTCCTTGACGATGAGCTCCTTCTTCATGGCCTGGAAGAGGGAGATCTGGTCGCCGGTGTAGGGGTCGGTGTAGCCCGTGACGGCCCTCTCGGCCGACAGGAGCTTCTCGTGCAGCTCGCTGCCCACCAGCCCGGAGGAGACGGCCTCGTCCACGGAGAGCTTCTTGCTGGTGAGCGGGTCAACGAGGAAGCCGGTGGCAGCCTGCGCCTCCAGCAGCACCAGGGCCGTGCCCTGCCTCAGGATGCCCTTCCACATGGCCTGGTAGATGCTCATCTTCTCCATCTTGGCGGGGTGGTCCTTGGAGGGCACCAGCACGCCGGCGATACTTCCAGTTCCCTCAAGGTATCTTCTCACACTTTCCATTTGTGCTATTTCTTGGGCCGTCTCTTTTCCTTCATTGAGTTTTTCCATTGTTTCTTCTGTGATTATCTGTGCGCTGAGGAGTTCTGATGCTGTTATTTGTTGTCTCAGTCCTTGGAACCAGACGTCACTTCTGTCCTCTTCTTTTTCTTTAATGATATTTAGTATTGTTTCAATGATTCCTTGCAGAATGTGGTGGGATTTCTCTTTATATTTTTTTACCAGTTCTTTTCTTTTGTCTTCTGTGATGTACTCAGAACATACGAGTTCCCACAGTGATAACACACGTCCTTTGTATTTTCCTACAGTCACTTTTACCTTTGTAGATAATAGTGCATTTTTTGTTTGCTCATCAATGTAGAAATAACCATCTTCTTTTTCCATGATCTGCAGCAGGTACAATCCAGTATCTCTGTCTTTGGAACATCTCTGTAGGAGTTGACTGTAACTGATTTTCTCATGAGTGTTTGGATCTATAAAACCTTTGCTACCATGATCTGGATCAGAAAGTAGGAGAAACGTATCATTATCCAAATATCCGCGCCGATAGGCCACCTCCACGGGGAGGCGGTGGCTGTGCACAGGGTCGATGATGCCACCGGTGGCAATCTGGGCCTCAAGGAGGCGGACGCCATGCTCCTTGACTGTTATCTTTTGTTGCATGGCCTGGAAGAGGGAAATTTTATTTCCTGCATGAGGATCTGTGTATCCTGTCACGGCCCTCTCTGCTGACAGGAGCTTCTCGTGCATCTCGCTGCCCACCAGCCCAGACAGGACGGCCTCATTCACAGAGAGCTTCTTATTTTTCAGTGGGTCAATGAGAAAACCAGTGGCAGCCTGTGCCTCCAGCAGCCCCAGTGCACATGGCTCTGTGAGGAGGCCCTTTTTCAGGGCCTGGTAGATGCTCATCTTCTCTTTCCTTGATGGGAGTAGAACTCCAGCAATGCATCCAGTGCCATCCAAGTACCTTTTGATGGTGTCCCTCTTTGTGAGGCTGGCAAGCGTGAGACTCCCATCCTGCAGCTGATCTAGAGTTTTCTTGTCAATTATCTCAGAGTTAAACAATTCTGATATTGACACATCCCCCCGGAGTCCTTTAACCTTGAGGGCTTCCCCTCTTTGCTCGGTATCCTCAATTATTTTGAGAATGAGAGCTATAAGATCTTCCAGTGTGAGGGTTTTGCATTTGTACTGTATCACTAGTTCTTTCCTTTTCTGCTCAGAGATGTAATGAGAGCAGAGAATTTCCCAGATGGAAACTCTTTGGTCCTTAAACTTTCCAATTTTCACTTCAAGGGGCTTAGAGCGCAAAACTTGTTTTGTAGACTCATCAATGTAAAAGTACTTTCCTCTTTCCTTTACAACTTGTAGCATGTACAACCCAGTCTCTGAATCTTGGACACATCTCTCCAGGAGCTGCATGTAGGTGAGGTTCTCGTGGGTGTTGGGGTCGAAGAAGCCCTTGGTGTCGTCGGTGGGGTCGGAGAGGATCTGGTTCATCTCCTGGTTGAAGTAGCCGCGCTGGTAGGCCACCTCCACGGGGATGCGGTGACTGTGCACGGGGTCGATGATGCCACCGGTGGCAATCTGGGCCTCGAGGAGGCGAATGCCGTGGCTCTTCACAATCAGTCCTTGGTTCATAGCTTCAAACAGGGACATTGGGGCTTTTGTGTAGGGGTCGGTGTAGCCCGTCACGGCTCTTTCTGCACACAGTAGCTTTTCAAAAATCTCCCCTCCAATTAGACCTGCAGTTAATGCTTCCTCCACTGAAAACTTCTTGTTTTTCTCTGGGTCGATGATGTAGCCGGTGGCAGCCTGTGCCTCCAGCAGCACCAGTGCTGTCCCTGGTCTCAGGATGCCCTTCCGCATGGCCTGGTAGATGCCCATCTTCTCATTGCTTGGCTGTATAAGGACCCCTGCTATGAAATTGCTGCCCTCCAGGTACCTGCGGACAGAGTCCATTTCAGTGACTTCTTTGACTGTTTTCTTCCCCTGGTTGAGCTCATCGAGGGTTTTTTTGTCTATCAGTTGAGACTGGAAGAGGTCACTGGCGGATACTCTTTTCCGCAGGCCCTTGAATGCAAACTTCTTGCCATGTGTCTCAGTCTCTTTGATGATTGTGGTGACAATTGTTACGATTTCGTGTAGCACTTCAGTATTCTCATCTTTGTACTTCTGCACTAGCTCTCTTCTCTTGCTGTCTGAGAGGTATTCAGAGTTGAGAAGGTCCCAGACTGACACAGTCTGTCCTTTGAACCTCCCTATGTTGACACAAACTGTCACAGATTTCAGCACCTCCATGGTTTGTTCATCCACACAGAACATGGCATCTTCTGAGAGAGGAAGGAGCCAGACACCTGACTCAGCCTCCTGAATGCATCTGTCCTTCAGCTGCTGGTAGGTCACGTTCTCCTTTGTGTTTGGATCAAAGAAGATTTTGGTGCTGTCATTCAGCTGAGAGAGGGTTTGGTTCAGGTCCTCATCGTAGAAGCCATACCTGCACGCGGCCTGGAGTGGAAGATGATGGTGGTGAATGGGATCAATGACCCCTCCTGTGGCCAGCTGGGCCTCTAGCAAGGGAACAGCGTCTCCCAGGGGAATCAGCTCTTTCCTGAGCGCTTGGCATAGTGAGATGGAACTCCCCGTGTAGGGGTCTGTGTAGCCAGTCACCGCCCTCTCAGCGAGAAGGAGTTTCTCGGTGAGCTCTTCGCCAACAACAGCTGCTTTCACGGCATCCCTCACGCTGAGTCTCTGGTTTGTTGCCGGGTCAGTTAGGTCTCCTGTGGCTGCCTGAGCTTCTAGCAGCCTCAGAGCAGCCCCAGGGAGGAGAAGATTGTTTTTCATGGCATCGTAAAAGGTCATCTTCTTTGTGGATGCTTCTATGAACACCCCGCCAATGCTGCCTGTGCCCTGCAATTACCTCCTCACACTCTCCATCGCAGCC
>NW_009647020.1:377116-378218 GCF_000708025.1 Charadrius vociferus
CCTCAGCCCCGGTGATGATGGCGGTGAGGAGGGCGATCATCTCCGAGATGGTGAGCGTCCCCGCCTTGTACTTGCGGAGGAGGTCCTGGCGGCGGTGGTCGGGGACGTAGCGGGAGAAGAGGAGCTCCCAGACGGTGACGCTCTGGCCCTGGAAGAGCCCCACGCTGAGGGTGGTGCGGGCGGCCTGCAGGGCTTTGCGGGCGTCCTCGGTGAGCTGGTAGAGGACGGAGCCCTTGTCCATGAGCTGGAGCATGAGCAGCCCCGTGTCCGGGTCGGGCACGCAGCGGCGGAGGAGCTGCATGTAGGTGAGGTTCTCGTGGGTGTTGGGGTCGAAGAAGCCCTTGGTGTCGTCGGTGGGGTCGGAGAGGATCTGGCTCATCTCCTGGTCAAAGTAGCCGCGCCGGTAGGCCACCTCCACGGGGAGGCGGTGGCTGTGCACGGGGTCGATGATGCCGCCGGTGGCGATCTGGGCCTCGAGGAGGCGTATGCCGTGCTCCTTGACGATGAGCTCCTTCTTCATGGCCTGGAAGAGGGAGATCTGGTCGCCGGTGTAGGGGTCGGTGTAGCCCGTGACGGCCCTCTCGGCCGACAGGAGCTTCTCGTGCAGCTCGCTGCCCACCAGCCCGGAGGAGACGGCCTCGTCCACGGAGAGCTTCTTGCTGGTGAGCGGGTCAACGAGGAAGCCGGTGGCAGCCTGCGCCTCCAGCAGCACCAGGGCCGTGCCCTGCCTCAGGATGCCCTTCCACATGGCCTGGTAGATGCTCATCTTCTCCATCTTGGCGGGGTGGTCCTTGGAGGGCACCAGCACGCCGGCGATGCAGCCCGTGCCGTCCAGGTAGCGCTTGACGGAGGCCATTTCCGTCACCTCCTCCACCGTCTTGGAGCCCTGGACGAGGTCGGCCAGCGTGTCCTTGTCGATGATGCCCGAGTCCAGCAGGTCCGAGGCGGTCACCTGCCTCCTGAGGCCCGGGAATTTGACGTTGCTGCTGCGCTCCGCCGCCTCCTCGATGAGGACGGTGAGGCGCCTTGCCAGCTCGTCCAGCGCCAGGCTCCCGGCCCGCGCCTGCCCCAGCAGCTCCTGCCCCTTCGGCCTGGAGGCGAA
>NW_009647020.1:384319-391757 GCF_000708025.1 Charadrius vociferus
GGAAGGGCTGACCATCTTTACCCAGGTTGCATCTGCACCCGCCATGTAGCCTCCAGCCCGGGGCTGGGCTAACGTGGCACTCATGGAGGCTGCTCCCGCCACCGGAGGACTCTCCAGTGTCACCTGCCCATAACCTGCCGAGGAGAGCCATAAGCTGCTCCTACATGGACCTGGCAACTCCGGAGCAGCACCATGGGGAAGGCAGCCAGGCTTCAGTGCTGGGCCCATGCTGCCGGACCCTACCCTGTCCTGCTTTCCTTAGTGCACACTCTTCATCCTGTGCAGTCCTCCTCCCATTCCTGATCTCCATGTGAGACTGGCCTTTTCTGTATCCAGACAACAGCCGAGCTTTGAGGAGCTGACAGCTGGCAGATGATGCTCTGGCTCAGGACTGGGAGACCGAGAACTTCAGAATACTCTGAGGTTTCCTCTCGGTTCCTTTTCTCTTGTATAACCTAGCGGATATATAAAAAATTAGCCACGAGCTTTCAGTTAGGTTTAGTTAAATGGCTTTTGGCTAGGTGTGTAAGACTGAAGATCCTACCAAGAAATGGCCTTATATTGGTTAGGTTTAGTACAAAGATGGGGCAGCTGCCAGGCAGAGCTTACCACCAGACAAGAGACCCTGGAAAGGGGGAGGTCTAAACCAGAGCTGGAGGGCTGCAAGTGTCCATCCTGCTCCATGGGGACTGCTGGCTCTCCAGGGCACGAGCTAATGAATGAGGCTGCTGGGAAACGGGGCACCTGGAGATCGGGTGAAAAGTGTGGTGGAGGTTGGAAGGCGTGGAACTAGAGACTGACGAAGAGGAGACAGTCGGAGTGCAGGGGCTGTGGGCAGGAGCACAGGAATGGCCGGGACGGAGCGGGATGAGAGCAGCCGGTGCCTTGTTTCTTACAGCAAGGCCTCTGACCCCGTAGCGG
Organism: Charadrius vociferus; assembly: GCF_000708025.1. Lineage (NCBI taxonomy): Eukaryota > Metazoa > Chordata > Aves > Charadriiformes > Charadriidae > Charadrius > Charadrius vociferus. The sequence goes on from NW_009647020.1 coordinate 385,241, forward strand.
TGTGGAGGGCTCTGAGATCTGGAGATGGCACAGGACTAGAGTGTGTCAAGGACACAGCTTGGCTGTTCACCCTGGATTTGGCTGAAGCATTGTCTAATCCATTTCCAGGAAAGAGCAGAAGTCTCAAAGATGAATATGAAGCCTCTTGGCTGACATGGGAGCCTGAATCATTGAGGTTCTCTGGAGATGGCATTAGTGTTTGCAGGTCTGTGTGGGAAGAAGCTGAACTAACCCCAGTGCGGAGTGAGGTGAGGCCTGGGAGCTATAAAACTTCCCCGTTGCGCTCTGGCCCTTTAGGTAAATTATGGCATTTCTGATGTGTCTCCATGTTTGTAATGCAGATGGTGGTTGGACAGTCGCGGTTATGCCAACCCAGAGCAGAGGGCCGTGTCTCCCCTGCGCTGCAGCCAACGCTGCCGAGTGTCAGCCTCCACACAAAGAGCGTAAGAGCAGTGAGAGCCCCTACCGACACCCCCGATCCTGCCTTCCAGCTCCGGGTAACCTGCGGCTGGGGGGCCTCCTGAGGCAGAGGTGGGTCTTTGCATTTAACAGCCCTCAGTGGACTTCTTTACCATTGGTTTGCCCCATCACTTTTTGAGCCCATGCAAATCTCCAGGCTACACGGCAGGTTACGGTAAGGAGTTCCACGGCTAATCTATACCTGTATCTAGCTATCAGCTCTACAAGCTGTGGCAAAAAATCCATTTTCCAGGACATTACTGGGTTAATTAAGGCAAATAGCCTAAGGTAATGCGTTTAAGGAGAGTAAGTTTCCTTCTATTAAACAGTGGTAGAATTATTCAGCCCTGAACTCTACGGCAGAGTGGTTCTGGGGCTGCCTCCTCCCCCGGAGCGTGGCACGTGGGCTGAGTCAGCTCAGGACACAGGACGGCAAAAGAAGCTGAGAAATGCCCAGAGGCCAGCTTGAGGGAATGGACGCACCGCTGCCGGCTCCCCTGACCGCAGGTGGACGGACGAGAGATACGGCACGACAACGTCCCCCACGGGGTCTCAGCTCCTGTGCGTATCCCACAGCACAGCTCTCTATAGAGGCTCCATGGGGAGCCAGGGAATTGGAGGGAGGGGAAGCACAGCATGAGAGCGAATTGAGTGTATGTACTGCTGAGAGACCAAACCACTTTAAGCGGAGGGCGTCTGTAGTCCAGATGACCCCAGAAAAACTAGACAAGCTGAGCCATAAAGAGTAAACACACATAATCCCACCTCAGGAACCCATAACACCACCCTGATGTACTGCCTACAGAGAAATATGCTCTCCATGCAAAATTCAGGTTTGAAAACCTGCAACTCTAAGAACACCCTGCAAATCTGATAAGAAAAAAAATGTTCCTCATGCATAAGAAAACAGACTAGAAGGAGAATAAAAATACCATTCTCACTGCACCTCACACACCACAAAAGACATAGTTCCATTTAAGTTTGGCTGAGGAAAACGAGGACAACATATTTCAACAAAACGACCTGAGATGACCCAGGCTGATTCCTGTGTTCCTGAAATACTACAGGAGAAAAAAGCTTAATACACTCTACCACAACGCTCAGGGGAGTCGCTTAAAAGCTGTACCTGATATGCGTAAGTTACTGAAAAAGAAAGAGAACAATAAGGAAATTCACTGAATGGAACTGGATTTTTAAAAAATACAATTAAAAAAAGAAAGAAAAATACCAACAACAAAGGAACTATTCACAATAACTAAATTCTTCACCAATGCAATAACAAAAAACCATGCAATATGTCTAACAATTACTTGCTAAAAACATTAAGGAAAAAAAGACCAGTATCCGGGTCGGGCACGCAGCGGCGGAGGAGCTGCATGTAGGTGAGGTTCTCGTGGGTGTTGGGGTCGAAGAAGCCCTTGGTGTCGTCGGTGGGGTCGGAGAGGATCTGGCTCATCTCCTGGTCAAAGTAGCCGCGCCGGTAGGCCACCTCCACGGGGAGGCGGTGGCTGTGCACGGGGTCGATGATGCCGCCGGTGGCGATCTGGGCCTCGAGGAGGCGTATGCCGTGCTCCTTGACGATGAGCTCCTTCTTCATGGCCTGGAACAGGGACATCTTCTGTCCTGTGCAGGGGTGCGTGTAGCCTGTCACAGATCTCTCTGCAGAAAGAAGTTTTTTTTGTAGCTCGCTGCCTACCAGCCCAGAGGATATGGCCTCGTCCACGGAGAGCTTCTTGCTGGTGAGCGGGTCAACGAGGAAGCCGGTGGCAGCCTGCGCCTCCAGCAGCACTAGTGCTGTCCCTGGTCTCAGGATGCCCTTCCACATGGCCTGGTAGATGCTCATCTTCTCCATCTTGGCGGGGTGGTCCTTGGAGGGCACCAGCACGCCGGCGATACTTCCAGTTCCCTCAAGGTATCTTCTCACACTTTCCATTTGTGCTATTTCTTGGGCCGTCTCTTTTCCTTCATTGAGTTTTTCCATTGTTTCTTCTGTGATTATCTGTGCGCTGAGGAGTTCTGATGCTGTTATTTGTTGTCTCAGTCCTTGGAACCAGACGTCACTTCTGTCCTCTTCTTTTTCTTTAATGATATTTAGTATTGTTTCAATGATTCCTTGCAGAATGTGGTGGGATTTCTCTTTATATTTTTTTACCAGTTCTTTTCTTTTGTCTTCTGTGATGTACTCAGAACATACGAGTTCCCACAGTGATAACACACGTCCTTTGTATTTTCCTACAGTCACTTTTACCTTTGTAGATAATAGTGCATTTTTTGTTTGCTCATCAATGTAGAAATAACCATCTTCTTTTTCCATGATCTGCAGCAGGTACAATCCAGTATCTCTGTCTTTGGAACATCTCTGTAGGAGTTGACTGTAACTGATTTTCTCATGAGTGTTTGGATCTATAAAACCTTTGCTACCATGATCTGGATCAGAAAGTAGGAGAAACGTATCATTATCCAAATATCCGCGCCGATAGGCCACCTCCACGGGGAGGCGGTGGCTGTGCACAGGGTCGATGATGCCACCGGTGGCAATCTGGGCCTCAAGGAGGCGGACGCCATGCTCCTTGACTGTTATCTTTTGTTGCATGGCCTGGAAGAGGGAAATTTTATTTCCTGCATGAGGATCTGTGTATCCTGTCACGGCCCTCTCTGCTGACAGGAGCTTCTCGTGCATCTCGCTGCCCACCAGCCCAGACAGGACGGCCTCATTCACAGAGAGCTTCTTATTTTTCAGTGGGTCAATGAGAAAACCAGTGGCAGCCTGTGCCTCCAGCAGCCCCAGTGCACATGGCTCTGTGAGGAGGCCCTTTTTCAGGGCCTGGTAGATGCTCATCTTCTCTTTCCTTGATGGGAGTAGAACTCCAGCAATGCATCCAGTGCCATCCAAGTACCTTTTGATGGTGTCCCTCTTTGTGAGGCTGGCAAGCGTGAGACTCCCATCCTGCAGCTGATCTAGAGTTTTCTTGTCAATTATCTCAGAGTTAAACAATTCTGATATTGACACATCCCCCCGGAGTCCTTTAACCTTGAGGGCTTCCCCTCTTTGCTCGGTATCCTCAATTATTTTGAGAATGAGAGCTATAAGATCTTCCAGTGTGAGGGTTTTGCATTTGTACTGTATCACTAGTTCTTTCCTTTTCTGCTCAGAGATGTAATGAGAGCAGAGAATTTCCCAGATGGAAACTCTTTGGTCCTTAAACTTTCCAATTTTCACTTCAAGGGGCTTAGAGCGCAAAACTTGTTTTGTAGACTCATCAATGTAAAAGTACTTTCCTCTTTCCTTTACAACTTGTAGCATGTACAACCCAGTCTCTGAATCTTGGACACATCTCTCCAGGAGCTGCATGTAGGTGAGGTTCTCGTGGGTGTTGGGGTCGAAGAAGCCCTTGGTGTCGTCGGTGGGGTCGGAGAGGATCTGGTTCATCTCCTGGTTGAAGTAGCCGCGCTGGTAGGCCACCTCCACGGGGATGCGGTGACTGTGCACGGGGTCGATGATGCCACCGGTGGCAATCTGGGCCTCGAGGAGGCGAATGCCGTGGCTCTTCACAATCAGTCCTTGGTTCATAGCTTCAAACAGGGACATTGGGGCTTTTGTGTAGGGGTCGGTGTAGCCCGTCACGGCTCTTTCTGCACACAGTAGCTTTTCAAAAATCTCCCCTCCAATTAGACCTGCAGTTAATGCTTCCTCCACTGAAAACTTCTTGTTTTTCTCTGGGTCGATGATGTAGCCGGTGGCAGCCTGTGCCTCCAGCAGCACCAGTGCTGTCCCTGGTCTCAGGATGCCCTTCCGCATGGCCTGGTAGATGCCCATCTTCTCATTGCTTGGCTGTATAAGGACCCCTGCTATGAAATTGCTGCCCTCCAGGTACCTGCGGACAGAGTCCATTTCAGTGACTTCTTTGACTGTTTTCTTCCCCTGGTTGAGCTCATCGAGGGTTTTTTTGTCTATCAGTTGAGACTGGAAGAGGTCACTGGCGGATACTCTTTTCCGCAGGCCCTTGAATGCAAACTTCTTGCCATGTGTCTCAGTCTCTTTGATGATTGTGGTGACAATTGTTACGATTTCGTGTAGCACTTCAGTATTCTCATCTTTGTACTTCTGCACTAGCTCTCTTCTCTTGCTGTCTGAGAGGTATTCAGAGTTGAGAAGGTCCCAGACTGACACAGTCTGTCCTTTGAACCTCCCTATGTTGACACAAACTGTCACAGATTTCAGCACCTCCATGGTTTGTTCATCCACACAGAACATGGCATCTTCTGAGAGAGGAAGGAGCCAGACACCTGACTCAGCCTCCTGAATGCATCTGTCCTTCAGCTGCTGGTAGGTCACGTTCTCCTTTGTGTTTGGATCAAAGAAGATTTTGGTGCTGTCATTCAGCTGAGAGAGGGTTTGGTTCAGGTCCTCATCGTAGAAGCCATACCTGCACGCGGCCTGGAGTGGAAGATGATGGTGGTGAATGGGATCAATGACCCCTCCTGTGGCCAGCTGGGCCTCTAGCAAGGGAACAGCGTCTCCCAGGGGAATCAGCTCTTTCCTGAGCGCTTGGCATAGTGAGATGGAACTCCCCGTGTAGGGGTCTGTGTAGCCAGTCACCGCCCTCTCAGCGAGAAGGAGTTTCTCGGTGAGCTCTTCGCCAACAACAGCTGCTTTCACGGCATCCCTCACGCTGAGTCTCTGGTTTGTTGCCGGGTCAGTTAGGTCTCCTGTGGCTGCCTGAGCTTCTAGCAGCCTCAGAGCAGCCCCAGGGAGGAGAAGATTGTTTTTCATGGCATCGTAAAAGGTCATCTTCTTTTTGGATGCCTCTATGAACACCCCGGCAATGCTGCCTGTGCCCTGCAAGTACCTCCTCACACTCTCCATCGCAGCCACTTCCTCGGGAGTTTTTATGCCCTGAGCCAGTTCTTCAAACGTCTTCTCAGTAATGATGCCAGTGTCCAGCAGCCAGACTGCCGGGACACTGCCCCGCAAGCCTTCCAAGGTGATCTGGGTGCGGGCTTTCATCTCCATCTCCCCAACCAATCTGAGCACGAGAGCAACCAGCTGCTGCAGCGACATTTCCTCAGACCGGAACTTCTCCATGAAGTCACTCCTTTGCTCCTCGGTGAAATACCCAGAATGGACCAGCTCCCAGAGGGAGACCCCTTTTTCCTTCACCACAGTTTCCTTAAAAATCTGTTGGATTTGTTCGTCAGTGTAGGCAGGAGCAGCTGTCTGTGGTAGAGGCAGCAAGTGGAAGCCGGAGATCTCATCCTTCTGGCAGCGCTTGATTAGCTCGGCATAGGTCACGGTCTCTTTGCTCTCCGGGTCGCAGAAGGCTCTGTTGTTGTCACTGGGCTTAGAAAGGGCCTTGCTTGTGTCCTCATCCAGGCACCCTCTCTTCTGGGCAGACTCTACAGGGATATAATGGCCACATGTTGGGTCAATGATGCCTCCAGTAGCCATCTGCACCTCCATCAGCTGCATGGCCTGTTTGTCAGCAATCAGGCCCTTCTTCATCGCCTGGAAGAGGGGTATCTTCTTGCCTGTGAAAGGATCTTTATAGCCTGTTACAGCCCCTTCTGCGTGCTGCAGCTTCTCATGGACTTCCGGCCCAATGACTCCCTCCTTGATGGCATCATCCACACAGAGTTTCTGGTTGTTCACCGGGTCAATGATGAAGCCTGTGGCAGCCTGGGCCTCTAGCAGTGGGAGGGCTACTCCTGGTACCATGATGTTTTTCTTCATGGCCTCGTAAATGCTTATTCTCTGGTTTGATGGCTGGAGTACGATCCCCCCGATGCTGCCAGAGCCATAGAGGTACTTTCTGACAGAGTCCATGTGCAGGACTTGCTCTGGTGTGACAGATCCCTCCAACACCTTCTCAAACAGGGCCTTGTCAATGACACCTGTTTCCATCAGGTGGTAAGCGCTGACGCTACCTCTCATGGCTGGGAACTTGATGGGGGCCCATTTTTTCATTTCCTCCTCTAGCATGATGCGAATTTCCTCCAGGGTGAGCTTCCTCAGCTGGTAGTGATTGAATATCTCTCGGCGCCTCCCCTCACTGAAGTA
>NW_009647020.1:391779-396223 GCF_000708025.1 Charadrius vociferus
CAGAGACCTTCTCCCCCCGTAACCGCCCAAACCTGACTGGCAGCCAGGAGCTCCTGAACACCCGTCTGGTGGTGTCGTCGATGAACTGGCGCTTCCTGCTGTTCAGAGGAAGGAGGCAGAGCCCGGTGGACGGCTCTGTGATGCACTTCTCCTTCAGCTGCAGGTAGGTGAGGTTCTCATGGGTGTTGGGGTCGAAGAAGCCCTTGGTGTCGTCACTGGGATCAGAAAGGATTAAGTTCATCTTCTTGTCAAAGTAGCCGCGCTTGTAGGCCACCTCCACCGGGATGCGGTGGCTGTTGACGGGGTCGATGATGCCGCCAGTGGCAATCTGGGCCTCGAGGAGGCGGATGCCGTGATCCTTGACGATGAGCTCCTTCTTCATGGCCTGGAAGAGGGAGATCTTGTTCCCTGAGTAGGGATCTCTGTAGCCAGTGACTGATTTCTCTGCAGTCAATAGCTTGTCATAAACATCTGGGCCAATGACGTTTGCTCTTAACGCCTCATCCACAGAATACCTTTTGTTGGCAGCTGGGTCAATGATAAATCCAGTAGCAGCCTGTGCCTCCAGGAGGATCAGTGATGTTCCTGGCCTTAAAAGTCCTTTCCGCTTTCCCTGGTAGATACTGATCTTCTCCTGGGAGTCAGGAAGCAGGAGCCCAGCAATGCTACCTGTACCTTGCAGGTACTTCTTGACAGTGTCCATGCTGACAACTTCTTTGGCTGATGTTTCTCCCTCCTTCAGTTTCTTAAACAAATCTTTGTTGATGATTTCAGAGCTCAGGAGCTGGTCCGCTGTCACCCGGTGCCTCAGTCCTTCAAAGGTGACATTAGCAGCGGAAGCCATTTCCTCAACGGTGGCCTTGACTGCCTTACCCAATTCTTGCATAGAGAGTGTTCCTGTAAGGTACTGCTGGGTGAGAGCAGCTCTTTGCTCACTCTGGATGTAGTCTGAGAATAGGAGTTTCCAGAGAGACACCGACTTTCCCTTGAATTTGCCTAAAGCAATGGGTACCTGTGTGTTTTCCAGAGCTGATTGGGTCCTATGGTCAAAGAAGAGGTGGGTTCCCTCAGCTCCTTCTCTGCCTTCTCCACCAAGTGGCAGCAGAATGAGCCCCGTGTTGGGATCAGTGACACAGCACTTGAGCAGGTCTGCATAGGTCATCTTCTCCTTGGAGCTGGGGTCGAAGAACCCTTTCATGTCATCAGTAGGACTGGAGAGGAGCTGTCTTGTGGCTTCATCCAGGTACCCCCACTTGCAAGCTGTCTCTGTGGGGACACGGAGGTGCCTGCCTGGAGCGATTATACCCCCTGTGGCCATCTGAGCCTCCAGAAGGCAAATGCCATGATCCCTGGGGATAAAGCCCTTCCTGATGGCTTGGAACAGAGAGAGCATTTCTCCAGTGTAGGGGTCCTTGTACCCAGTGATGGTCTTCTCAGCTGAGGAGAGTTTCTCATGAAGCTCTGGGCCAATGAGACCGACCCTGACAGCCTCATCAACTGAGTAGCTTTTGTTCTTTATGGGGTCTGTCAGGGTGCCGGTGGAGGCCTGGACTTGCAGGAGCACCAGAGCAGCACCAGGCATGAGGAGATGCTCTCTCAGTGCCTGGTAAAGGCTTTTCCGCTCGCTGGAAGGCAGGACAACACCTGCCACGCTCCTTGTCCCATGCAGGAACTGCTGAACGGAGTCATTCTCTGCCACCTCCTGGGCAGAAATTCTTCCCTCCTCAAGACCTCTGAAGGTATCAGGGCTGATGATGCCGGAGTCCAGCAGATCTCTGCTGCTCACCCTCCCTGCCAGCCCTGGGAACGTGATTTGCAGGGGCAAGAGGAGGAAGCCTGAGGCCGGATCAACAACACAACTCTTCATGAGCTCCACGTAAGCGACCCTCTCCATAGTACTGGGGTTGAGGAACCCTTTGTTGTCCTCATTGCTGGGGTCAGAGAGGAGCTGGGTCATCTCTTCATCCAAATATCCCTTCTCACAGGCAACATCTGCTGGGAGCCGGCAGCCAGTGGCTGGGTCAATGATGCCCCCGGTTGCAATCTGGGCCTCGAGCAGTCGAGTCCCTTGCTCCTGCCCGATCAGGTCCTTCTGGATGGCCTGGTAGAGGGAGATTTTCTCTTCTGTGTAGGGGTCCACAAAGCCAGTAGCAGCTTTCTCTGCAGAGAGCAGCCTCTCCTTCAGTTCCAGCCCCACCAGCCCCATCTGCAGGGCTTCTGCTACGGAGACGTGCCTGTTCTTCACCGGGTCAGCGATGAAGCCCGTGGCTGCCTGGGCCTCAAGAAGACAAAGTGCCGAATCCAAACTCAGAAGATGCTCTCTGGTGGCATCATAAAAGCTCATTATCTTCTTCGAAGCTTCTACATACACTCCAGCAATGCTGCCAGCTGCCTCCAAGGGCTCGCTAGAAGCATCCATCACCGTCACATCCCCATCAGCTGCTTTTTTCTGTTTGCGAGGCAACATGTCCTGGCACAAGTGGTTTGCTCCTGGCATGTCTTCCTGGTGAGGGAGGGGGGCAGCATGGCCATTCACTGCTGGCTTGCTCTCCATCCTCCCGCTGGACATCCTTTCACAGCTGATGAGACTCTCTGGGGAGAGGGCAGAGAATGGGAAAACTCAGTGAGAAGTCAACTTTTCTGTGGTGTCCTGGTTTGAGTGACACAGGACTCGTTTATCTTTCAGTAATTTTAGTTTTCAGTAAGGTCTCTTCTAATGCCTGGGAAAACTGCACTTTTAGAACACTCTAGTGTCTGAATTGGTGAAAATATTCACTTTGCAGCCAGCTGTGGTGTGTGGGTTTCAAGGTCTCAGTGTTTTTAAGCTCTCCAGGTTGGAGGTATGAGGAGGAGCGAGACCCGGGCACTCGACCCAAGCTGGCCAACAGGGTTAGTTCATACCATCAATGGCACATTCGCTAGAAATCAACAAGTTTGCTGTGAAGTTCTTTTTTTTTTTCTATGATGGCTACGATCCTGAGAACTCCTTGCCCCAGTGCCGGAGCAAGGATAGAACAGTGCCGGTGCCGGACAGAATGGGCTGAGGACAATCCTTGGGTATTTTATATTGGTATTGGGAGAAATACTGCTTCTTTAGTGTTATTAACGTTAATTATCTAGTCTTATTCTGTTAAAGTTGTTTATGTTTCAGCCCTTGGGTTTCCTTGTTTTAGTCCAATTCCCCCTCCCGGGTGGAGAGGGGTCATTGGGTGATGGAATAATTGTCTAAACAACAAATTGTTGTGGGTTTCTCCCATTGCCAGGGCAAGGAGTTTGCTGGACCATCTCGCCATCATAGAGGAGAGAACTTCTCAGCAAACTTTCTAACTTCTATGGAATGTGCCATTGACGGTATGAAATGATCCTGTTGGCCAGCTTGGGTCAAGTGCCCGGGTCTCGCTCCTCATCATCCCCACACCTGGAGATGCGGGATGAGGAGGAGGCTGTGGGGCAGAGGAGAGAAGGGTCTGGCCCTGTGACGCAGTGGCGAGTGGAGGTGGCTTGTGAGTCCCATCCCCAGCGCAGAGCTGCTGGCACCAGTGCAGAGTGCGGAGTGCCAGGGCTGGACTGGCCCAATGGAGGCAGGTGAGGCCACGGGACCGAGCATGAAACGCTGCAGCAGGACGAGGAGCCCGCTTGCCTGAGCTCCTGCAGCTGAGCTGGCTGGGTCTTAGAATCATAGAATCACAGAATGGTTTGGGTTGAAGGGCCCTTTAAAGTCCATCGAGTCCACCCCCTGCCCTGGGCAGGGACACCTCCCACCAGCCCAGGTTGCTCAGAGCCCCGTCCAACCTGGCCTTGAACACCTCCAGGGATGGGGCAGCCACAGCTTCTCGGGGCAACCTGCCCCAGGGGCTCACCACCCGCACAGGGAAACATTTCTTCCTCATATCTCATCTGAGTCTCCTCTCTGTCAGTGTCAAAGCGTTCCCCCTGGTCTCACGGCTGCCCTCCCTGATGCAGAGTCCCTCCCCAGCTCTCCTGGAGCCCCTTTAGGCACTGGAAGGGGCTCTGAGGTCTCCCCGGAGCCTTCTCTTCTCCAGGCTGAACCCCCCAACTCTCCCAGCCTGTCCTCCCAGCAGAGGGGCTCCAGCCAACTCCTCGTGGTGCTGCCAGCCAGCATAGAACCAGAGAATCACAGAATAACAGAATCGTGGAATGGTCAGAATTAGAAGGGACCTTGAAAGGCCATCGAGTCCCCCCCCCGCCCTGGGCAGGGCCACCTCCCACCAGCCCAGGTTGCTCAGAGCCCCGTCCAACCTGGCCTTGAACACCTCCAGGGATGGGATCTCTGGACCTGGCTGCAAGGCCACAACCGGAGCAGGGCTACCCCATGGCACGCACGGCTGTTCATGGCAGCGGAGGAGAAGGCCGGTGGCACAGTAGCCCCAGGGTAGCTAGCGCCACACTGACCCTCCCACGGCGGGTGGGACTGGTGGGGGGG
>NW_009647020.1:396616-397323 GCF_000708025.1 Charadrius vociferus
CGGCGGGTGCTGGCGCCAAGAGGTGGGGACGGCGGGCGGGACGGCCATGGGCGCTGCGGCTCCTGCCCCCGGGATGGGCCGTGCTGGGTGAGGGGACGCGCACGCACAAGGCACGATGGGGACGGCAGCACCGCACCACCGGCTCTGCCCACCCTGCTCCCAGGGGGCCGGGAAAGCTGCTCCCGGTGCCACAGCCCTTTCCTAGGAGAGCGATGCCGGGTGAGATGGCGCAGGCTGTGCTGCACCGGGGAGGAGCTGGGCTCAGCCCGGCCATGCCATGGCACAAGGGTGGGCAGCACCGGTGTGGCTGCAGTATCCGGAGACCCCCCCGGACAGATCCCAGTACATCCCAGACCCGAGCTAGCCACCGGCAGTGGAGTGCAGAGGAAATTTGGGCACTGCCACCTGTAGCATGGCGGCAGCTTGAAACCTCGATTCCCACCGGGACCGGGTTGCGGTGAAGCCCCCTGCCCTCCATGGGCCGGGGCGGGGGCAGCGGGCACGCGGGCAGGGAAAGGACTTTTCCCTTTTCCCTTGAGTCAGAAGGCGTCAGCCCCATGGAAACTTTTAGTAACCGGCTCTGCCTACGATGCCGGGGAGATTCCTGGCGGAGGTTCAGGCGTTGGCACCTGCAGCCCTCCCCGGGGCCACCGGCTCTCCCCAACACGGGCAGCTCTTCCTGGCAGCAGCGACGGCCGCGCCGCACC
>NW_009647020.1:398207-398493 GCF_000708025.1 Charadrius vociferus
TCCTCGGCACCCGCCGTCCCGCCAAGCGCCACCGTGCCCGGCACAGCCCCGAGGCAGCACAGGCTTTTCCCTGGGAGCCGTCCTGCCCTGGCAACCATCACCTCCTGTCCCCATCCCGGGCCATGCCATGGTCAGGGACCAGCGTCCTCCCACCGTGCTCGACCACGAGGGCCGGCGGTGCCGGTGGAACGCGGCACTGTGCGGCTGTTGCCCTACGCCCACTGTCCCACCCCGGCACCTGGCTGCCGCCCAGCCAGAGCAGCGGGCGCAGGGAAAGCCGCCTTCC
>NW_009647020.1:398617-399781 GCF_000708025.1 Charadrius vociferus
AACCCCTCCGCCCTCCCCCGCCCCGGGGATGACACACCGGCCCAGCCCTGCCAGAGACAGGCGGGCCGGCCCTCCCCGTGGCCCCCACCGGGCGTCCCCTCAAAGGGGGTCCGGCCGCACTGGCCCCTGCGGCACTGTCCCAGGCTGAGTGACATGGGACTGATTTCTCCCCGAAAGACTGGGGAAACCGCACTTTTAGAAGACTCCAGTGTCTGAAGTGGTGGAAATACTCACTTCATAGCCGGCTATGGTACGTGGGTTTCAAGGTCTCGGTGTTTTTTGAGCTCACCAGGTGCAGGGACAAAGAGGAGCGAGACCCGGGCACTTGACCCAACCTGGCCCTCAGGGTTAGTTCGTACCATCAACGGCACATTCAGTATAAATGAGGAAGTTTGCAGTGAAGTTCTCCCCCTCTCGTGATGGCTGCGATCCTGAGACCTCCTCGCCCCGCTGCCGGAGCCCTGAGCCCGTCCCTTCCTCCCGAAGCTGCAGCGCTCGCGGTGTCCCACATTGGCCGTCACTGCTGGGGGTGCTCAGCTTCCACCGATAGAATGGGCTGAGGATAATCCCTCTGTATTTTATGTTGTTATTGGGATCAATACTGCTTCTTTAGTGTTATTAATGTTAATTATCTAGTTTCATTCTATTAAATGTGTTTGTATTTCGGTCCCCAGGTTTCCTTGTTTTTTCCCGGTTCCCCTTCTCAGGTGGGGAGGGGTCATCGGGTGATTGATAGAATACTTATCTAAATGGCAATTAACTGTTGTGGGTTCCTCAAACCCTAACAGGTCCCCATGGCCGCCGTCCCTGCGTCGTGCCGGCAGGGCTGTCAGCAGAGCGAGGGGTTCACCGGTCCCGAAGGTTCCGCAGCAGTGGGCAAGTGGCCCTGTCCTGGCAAGTGGCCTGGTCCCATCAAGCAGCCGTTTGCTCCAGCAGCACCCTCTGCAAAGGTGGCAAGAGAAAGAGGGGCCGAGACCCCCCACGGGGCCGGTGTGCCCGCGCTGCTCCCATCCCCAACCGCTTCTCGTCCTTCTCCCCATCGCAAAATCACCACCCCCTGCCCCGGCACAGCCCCGGCACCCCATCCCGGTGGCAGCTCCTTGCCCATGGCAGCCCCTACACCCTTCACCACCCCAACCCCTGCGTGTCCGTCTCCTACCCTGT
>NW_009647020.1:399840-400353 GCF_000708025.1 Charadrius vociferus
CTCGACCCTGCCACCAGGGCAGCCGGGGTGGGGACGGGGACCCTTCCCCACTCCCCCCAACCTTACCCACATCCCTGGATGTACAGGTGGAGCCTGAATCGCCCAAAACGTCCCTAAGCCACCCTGTTACCACCTGAGTCACCCAAAAAACACCCCTGCCCTGCCTCCGTCACCAGCCCCACGCCCTCTCCCCGGACCCTGCACCCGGGTCCCCACTCCACCCCGAGCACCCCAAATCTTCTCCCCACTGCCGTGGGCGCTCGGTGGCCCCAGAGAGAGCAGCGGGCATGGCACACGGGGCAGGGGACCTTTGGAGATGGGGGGGTCGCGCCGCAGCCCCCTGCCAGCGCCGGCCCTGCAGGGCATCGTGCTGAGGAAGGGATGTGCAGCACTTGGGCAACATGTTTACGGTGCGTGGGAGTGTGTTGTCTGGAGAGCTGCCGGTATCCAGGCACAGGGCCGGCCGGGCGAGCCTGCGGCATGGCACGGCGTGGTCCGGTGGGCACACAGCCC
>NW_009647020.1:400696-401409 GCF_000708025.1 Charadrius vociferus
GGGTGTTCCTCTCGGGAGTTGCTGAGGAGCCTTTATCCAAAGGCAAACAGGGATGAGCGATCGCCGCCGCCGCAGAGGGCTCGGCACCAGCACTCCAGAGCAGTGCCGTCACCGCAGAGCTTCCCGCTGGTGGGGCTGGGGACGCAATGCCCCACTGGCCCTCCGGTGGGGTCTGGGCTGGTGGTACCCCCCTGCAGCCTCTGCAGTGGGGCCCGGCACAGGCACGGCCAGCCGGTGACCAGCACGTGTGGCTTCTTCTCCCCACCTTGCTGCAGGGAGATGCAGGAGGAGGACCTTGAGCCCCTGCACCGGGTAGTGCGACTGCTCACGCAGGAACCAGTGCGCTGTGCTGGGCCATACTGGTCCATACTGGGCTGTGCTGGGCCATACTGGGCTGTGCTGGGTTGTTCTGTTGCTATGCCTGCCGACGCTGTTTTGCTTTTGCTTCTTTGGGCACGCCGCCCAAAGGCAGAGGAAAGGGTCTGGTTACGGTAATTAGCGCTAATGTGTGGTTGCAATCCATGCGTACGCATCCGAACTAACCGTATGCGGCTTAACCAAAGCATCTGCAAAGACACGGATCGACCGGCCTGGGAGCCTCTCCCTTGCCCGTGGGTGGCCGCGGTTTGGGCTGGAGGTGGCTGCTGGCTCCTGGGCAGATCGGTGACACCGCGGCTGAGCCAGAGGGGGGGGCGAGCCGGTTGCGCGGGGGG
>NW_009647020.1:401551-402607 GCF_000708025.1 Charadrius vociferus
GGGCCGGACCCAGCCCCGCCAGCGGGGGCTGCGGGAAGGATGCTGCGCCCACGTGGGAGCGGCGGGGGCTGGGGCTGTGCCGGCAGAGTGCTGCGACGGCAATGCCGTCACGGGGTCCAGTAGCTGTTGCTCTCCCCATTGCAAACCACGCTGCCGCCCACCGGGACACGCCGCCCGATGCCTCCAGCGCTTTTCCCCCGCTGCCCGGCATCACCGGGCTGCACGTCCTCCTTGTGCCGTGTCCATCTGTCCCAGCCACCAGCAATCCAGGCGTGTAGACACCCTGATGTCCAGCCCCACGGTTGGGGAGCTCCGGGGCACCCTGAGCACCACCGGTGGCACCGGTGGGATGGCAGTGGCAGCATGAGGAGGATGGGCCAGCTTGGGCACGAGTTGCTGTGGTCTCCGTCCCTCTGGGCACGTGTCGAGGAAGGGGCAAGGTGGTGCAGGAGCGCGGCCCGTCGCTGGCTGGGACAAACCGCGCCGGGGCTCGGGCCAGACGCTGAGCTCAGCGCCGGGAGATGCCTGCTGGGGCTTCGCCGCCCGATACCTGCGCCCACACGCGCTCTGGCACAGGTGAACACAGGTGCTCGCGCACAAGCACGGCTGTGCACACGCGTCTGCCGTGCAAGGGGCTCCGCACGCATACACGCGTGTGCTCGTACCCGCGCTGGCCCCAGCCCAAGAGCAGAGCGGGCATGGCAACGCCGACCCATGCGGCACCAAAGCCTCCGTCCCCGCCAGCTGCCATCCCCGCCGTGCCATTGCCTCCAGCCCCGGGCTGTGCCCGGCCACCCCGTGCCCAGCGGTGGCTTTGCACAGATCAGGATGGGGGGACTGCGGTCTATGGGGTCTCGCTCCGTACCCCGGGCACTGGGTGAGGGCTGCGTGGGGGATGTGGGTGCGAAGCGCGGGCAGGAGAGCCCCGTGGCTGCCAGTGGGATCCTGAGGGGCCCGGGGACACCTCGGTGCGGGCGCGGGAAAGCAGAGTGGAGGGGGCTGGAGGAGCTGCCCCAGCACGGGCGGCCACTGGGACCCCCGGGGTTCACACCCCTC
>NW_009647020.1:403502-403869 GCF_000708025.1 Charadrius vociferus
GATGCTCCGTAGAGAGCGGTGGGGCTCGGCACCGCTCTCGGGGCCCTGACCTGCACGCGGGGGGTTCGCAGGGCTCCTCTGTCCATGGACGGGGGACGTGCGCCAGCACAGGATCCCTGGCGCATCTCCAGACCTGTCTCTCCCTCTTTGGCTGCTGACCGATGCAGGAGTGTTTGCTCAGAAAAAAAAAAAATGAGCGTGGAGACAGTTTTACAGTACAAGAAGGCTGGAGAGGGACTTTTCACAGGGCAAGTTGTGACAGGATGAGGGGGAATGGTTTTAAACTGAAAAAGCATTGATTTAGATGAGATATTAGGAAAAAATTATTCTCTGAGGGTGGTGAGCCCCTGGGGCAGGGTGCCCCGAG
>NW_009647020.1:403951-404457 GCF_000708025.1 Charadrius vociferus
AAGGCCAGGTTGGACGGGGCTCTGAGCAACCTGGGCTGGTGGGAGGTGTCCCTGCCCAGGGCAGGGGGGTTGGAACTCGATGATCTTCAAGGTCTTTTCCAACCTAAACCATTCTGTGATTCTATAAATCTATGACAGCAGTGCAGAAATGGAACTGAAACCCACCCAGGAATGGCCAACAGGAGTGAGATAAGGTGGGGAGCAGCCAGGAGAAGCCCCAGCCCCGGTGTGGGGGTCTGAGGAGGACAGAGCAGCCCTGGTACATGCAGGTCTTGGACTTCCCCCAGTGCAGGGGGCTGCCGGGGAAGGACTGTGCTGCTGCGATGCCTGGGGACATTTCCCACGTCCTGGAGTGGGGACGCAACCAGTGTCTCCAGACGCCCCGTCCCACCCCGACCTGCAGCCGTGTCCCATCCCAACCGCCCCGGCGTGGAACCGGGCAGGCGGATGCGCTGCTGCAGGTCACCACGCTGGCCGGGCACCGCCTGGGCCCTGCCGGGGCCCTC
>NW_009647020.1:423210-423599 GCF_000708025.1 Charadrius vociferus
CCCGCCGGCAGGAGGGATGCTGCGCCGGGTGAGCAGAGCCCCATGCTCCACCGAACGGCGTGGCTATGGGGGCTTGGGTCCAGGCGCTTGGCCGTGATGGTGCCCATCCGGGGCCGAGCCTCCATCCCCGCTCTCCCGCTGCCGCAGGAACCTCTCGTGCCGCACAGCACGTTGCTCGCCGCCACGTGCTGCTCCTCTCCCAGCCCCGGCGCAGGCTGCTGGCCGCGGGGGCTCTCCCGGGGCATCCCCGCTCCCCACCATGTCTCCCTGAGGATGCTGCAGGCTCACTTGGCCCCTCCATCCCCATCCACATGCTCCGGGTCTGCGTCTCCATCCATCACGTCACCCCCATCGGCGGGCCCGGCCCTGGTGAAGCTGCGTCGCCAGTG
>NW_009647021.1:0-349 GCF_000708025.1 Charadrius vociferus
GTACTGTGTTTGGTTTTGGGCCCCTCATTACAAGGGCATTGAGGTGCTGGAGCGTGTCCAGAGAAGGTCAACAAAGCTGGTGAGGGGTCTGGAGAACAAGTCTTGTGAGGAACAACTGAGGGAACTGGGGTTGTTTAACCTAGAGAAGAGGAGGCTGAGGGGAGACCTTATCACCTTCTACAACTACCTGAAAGGTGGTTGTAGAGAGGTGGGGGCTGCCCTCTTCTCCCTGGTGACAAGTGATAGGACGAGAGGAAATGGGTTCAAGTTATGCCAGGCGAAGTTTAGATTGGATATTAGGAAACATTTTTTCACTGAAAGGGTTATTAAACATTGGAACAGGCTGCCC
>NW_009647021.1:398-4903 GCF_000708025.1 Charadrius vociferus
GGGGGGGTAGACGTGGTACTTGGGGACATGGTTTAGAAGTGGTTTTGTCAGGTTAGGTTAATGGTTGGACTCGATGATCTTAAAGGTCTCTTCCAACCTCAACAATTCTATGATTTTGTTTCCTCCCACCTGTCCCATCTTCTTTGCCTTTCAGTTGTATATTACTTCTATAAAAATTAGGATGCAGGAAAACCAATGCTGAATTATTTGTAATACAGTTACGCTTAAATGTTATGAATCATTGAAGATTTGCCCTTTACTCTTTCTTTTTTTATTTCAACCAACACTAAATTTTACCTACACAGAACCAGCTAGGTAATCCTATAGGATTACATGATGGTGCACCTAAACACACCTTTCTTTGAGGCTACTCTGATTCCTCTGGCATCTGCAGCAATTCAGGACAGAAAGTTTTAGAGCACTTTCAGAGCACATAGGGGGGGCAACTACATTTTAGAAACAAACAGCGTATTTCTTTTTAATTGAAAATGTTGATGTTGATCTTTTCTCCGCATTGGCTTAAAGAGGTAAATACTCAGAACTCCACAGAGTTTTTATTTGCATGATGTCTTCAGAAAACATTTTGATATGCAAAACTGGGTTTGTTTCTCCAGGTAGTTGCCCAGCTATCTCTTTTTTAATGTTACTGCAGATTAAAGACACTAATTTTTCCAAATAGCTAATATGAGCTAGTTTTGGGAGGTTTTTTGGGGGTTTGGGTTTGTTTGGGTGGGTTTGTTTTTGGTTTTGTTGTTTGGTTGGGGTTTTTTTTAGGTGAAAGAAGAAAGTGGACTAGGTAATAAAGAGAGGGATCTCCATCTTGCCCTTCCTCTATGTATGCTCTTATCTGACATCCTTCACTAGCCTACTGCAGGCTTTATGAATTTCCATACATATACATCCCCCTCATTCCCATCTTTAGTAACTCCACACTGATAACTTATGTTAGTTACAAATCCAGTAATAGATAACAGCACTGTAAATTAAGGGGGGGGGGGGGGGGTAAGGGGGGGGGGAATTGAAAACTAATATTTGTGATTAACAAGCCAAATCAACAGCTCAACTTTGTACAACCTGCTTCCAGCCCCACTCCTCATCTGCCACTCCTTCCCCTGCTTCCATCTTCCTTCCCAGCACACTCTCTTCTGCTTTAAAACTACTACCCCAGCTACAGCCTCCTCTAATAACCCTCAAGATGCTTTCCATCACAAGGTTGAAAGTGCTTCCCACTTGGACAAAACTAAATGATTCAATTGTAAAGTCTACTCTTTTTAAAGAGATCTCTTCTTTTTGGCTCAGGGACTTATTTCTGACATCCCTAGGGCTTGTCTAAAGAAGAAACACTGTAAAATAAAACACTTCCTATAGTCATATATAGAGAGACATTTTGTTTTGTCAGTTATGGTGCCTTTTCGATTTGGACTGAAAGTAAATTAAGATTATAAGCAAAAAGGTACTTAGCACCCAAACAGAACATTCACACAACTAGTTTACTTTAAATTTCCACCAACCAAGTGATTTTGCAAGAACTCCCCACACTGAAACTTGCTCATTCATACTCCTAAAAACCATTAATCTGACAAGGACAGGGAAAATTCCCAAATGCCTTCTCACACCTTCTTCTCCATTCCACGCTCCCCAACTTTCCATATGTGTCTTAAGTTGCATTACTGGAATTCAGTGCAGTTCTCGGTGACATGTGCCCAGCCTAACAGCAGAAATGCACTTGGCATCCAAAAAGAAGTTCTACACATCAACTAGTACACTTCGAATTTCCACCAATCTGTTTGCTCAGCAGCAAACCCTTCATGCAGGCACATTTGTACTCTTACGGGGATCTGTTTAGCCACATCAAGCTACTCTTATTCCTAGGCAAAATTCTTCCATTACTGAGATGCCTACAAGAATGAACAGAGGTTGCCATAGGGGAGGCACACGAAGGCTACCCAGAGTTAACAGAGAGGGTCACAAAACATTCGAGCTCACTTGGGAAATGGAGCACAAGTCAGAGTCTTTTGTAAGCCACAGCCTTACAATTGCATTCATTAATAACAAGTGAATTTTTTACCTCTGGTCCAGTCTCCTCATGCCTTTCTTGTCTGTCTTCTTTCTTTAGTTAGTTAACCTTATTGCTTCTGCAATACTTGTGACAACATACCCTGCCCTCCACTACCATATAGCAAATAATAGTATCGGTATTCCTAGGGGAATTTTCAAGTCATTAGGTATCATAACTCATTACCTGATAAACTTATTTGAAAAACTAACACGAGTGAAAGTAAAAGGTGCATTTCCATTTGCGCTATAGCACCAAGTTATTTCAAAAGTAATTCCTTGGAAAGATGCCATCATTTGGCAAAAGAGCTCCCTTTCAATACCCATTAATGTACTCAGTGCTACTCTCCCACACTGGAATAGAAGGCACTCAGAGTGACAAGACAGCTGCCTAATAAGCCCTCCTAAACTCTGAGCCTGTTATTGTCTTCTCTGGTTAAGTGGAAAATGGCTTGCCTGAAGTTTAGAAAGCTGCATCTCAAGAGGCTCACAGCAGAGCTCAATGGAGCATGCCCTGGCCTACAGTATCAGTCTTTTCCTTCCACCCTTGACACAGGGGTCGATGAAAAATCATCTGCGTAGGCTTCAGCAACGAAGAGATCAGAAAAGTTACCGTTTGCTGCAGTTAAAAACAATACCTCTCCTCTCATCCTGTATCTCTTATGTCCTTTTTTTCCTCTCTCTTTCCAAGTTGCAGGCAGTGGCATTGGAAGAAACAGACGGGCCCAGTCTATTAATACACAGCACCAGGCTTGCTGGTGTCAGATGGGATTCACTTTTCTCAAAGGGGGATGATGGTCTTTGCTCACAAGCTAGTGGGGCTCATTGACAGAGCTTTAAACTAGGCTTGAAGGGGGAGGGGAATAATATCAGGCTTGCCTGTGACAAGCCGTGGGATGACACACCAAGGTTAGAGGGATAGGGTGCTAGCGAGGGCTCTCAGTCTGTTGCTCTGAGATGTGCTGGCTACGCTGCAGGACACTCGAAGTCTTATGGACTTCAGGGGCTCCTGAGGTAATAGGAGCCAAGAGGGAAATGCCAGTGAAATACCTCAAAGGAATTACAGGATGTTCCTCTAAGGTGACACAGCTGACAGCCCAGCTGAGGTGCCTATACACCAATGCACGCAGCATGGGCAACAAACAGGAGGAGTTGGAAGCCACCGTGCTGCTAGAAAGGTACAACCTAGTTGCCATTACTGAAACTTGGTGGGACTAATCCCATGACTGTGGTGTGGCTATCGATGGCTACAGGCTGTTCAGAAGGGACAGGTGAGGAAGGAGGGGTGGAGGTATTGCCCTCTACATCAAGAAATGGATAGAGTGTGAAGAGCTGTCTCTGAAGAATAGCCATGAACAGGTTGAAGGCTTATGGGTAAAAATTATAGACTGAGGCAACAAAGGGAGCCTTGTGGTTTGTGTCTACTTACAGGCCACCCGATCAAGGGGAGTCTATTGACAAAGCCTTCTTACTCCAGCTACAGGAGGCATCGTGCTTGCAGGCTCTCGTCCTGCTGAGGGATTTCAACCACCCCAGCATCTGCTGGAAAAGTAGCACGGCAAGCTGTAGGCAATCCAGGAGACTCCTGGAAAGCATTGAGGATAACTTCTTAAGCCAGGTAATAAACAGCCCCATCAGAGGAGAGGCAATACTGGACCTGTTGGTCACCAACACAAGTGAGCTCATTGGTGATGTCAAGATTGGAGGCAGCCTGGGCTGCAGTGATCGTGCACTGGTGGAGTTCACAGTCCTGAGGAATATGGGTCAGGCGAAGAGTAAAGTTAGCACCCTGAATTTTAGGAAAGCAGACTTCCAGCTCTTCAAGGAATTAGTTAATAGGACCCCCGGGAAACTGCCCTCAGGGACAAGGGAGCAGAACAGAGCTGGCAGACCTTTAAGGATGCTTTCCATAGAGCACAAGAGGTCTCAATCCCCTGGTGTAAGAAATCAGGAAAGGAGGGCAAGAGACTGATATGGCTGAGTCAAGACCTGCTGGTCAAACTAAAGGGCAAGAAGGAAACGCACAGGCAGTGGAAGCAGGGACAGGTATCCTGGGATGCTGCCTGGTTGTGTAGGGATGGGGTCAGGAAGGCCAAGGCGCAGATGGAGCTGAACTTGGCAAGGGACACAAAGAATAATAAGGGCTTCTTCAGTTATGTCAGCCAGAAAAGGAAGGTCAAAGAAAGCATACTCTCCCTAATGAGCAAGACTGGCAAACTGGTAAGAATGGATGAGGAGAAGGCTGAGGTACTCAACAACTTTTTTGCCTCACTGGCAACCTCTCTTCCCACACCTCTCAAGTGGATGGAATGCAAGGCAGGGACTGGGGGAGAAAAGTCCCTCCCACTGTAAGAGAAGATCAGGTTCGCAACCACCTGAGAAACCTGAACAACAGAACTCTATGGGAAATGACAAGATGCATCCCAGAGTCCTGGGGAAAGTGGCTGGTT
>NW_009647021.1:5083-27763 GCF_000708025.1 Charadrius vociferus
GCCCATGGAGGACAGGGAGGTAATTTGAGACAGCCAGCATGGCTTCACCAAGGGCAAGTCCTGCCTGACCAACCACGTGGCTTTCTATGATGGAGTGACTACATCAGTGGACAAGGGAAGAGCTACAGATGCCATCTATCTGGACTTCTGTAAGGCCTTTGACATGGGCCCCCACAACATCCTTCTCTAAATTGGAGAGATATGGATTTGATGGCTGGACTGTTCAGTGGATGAGGAATTGGTTGGATGGTTGCATCCAGAGGGTAGTGGTCAACGGCTCAATATCCAGATGGAGATCGGTGACAAGTGGTGTCCCTCAGGGGTCTGTATTGGGACCAGTGCTGTTCAATAACTTCATCAATGACACAGAGTGAGATTGAGTGCACCCTCAGCAAGTTTGCAGATGACACCAAGCTGAGTGGTGCGGTTGACACACCTGAGGGATGGGATGCCATCCAGAGGGACCTGGACAAGCTCAAGAAGTGGACCCATGTGAATCTCATGAGGTTCAACAAGGCCAAGTGCATTGTCCTGCACCTGGGTCAGGCCAACCCCCAGTATCAAATACAAGCTGGGGAAAGAAGGGATTGAGAGCAGCCCTACAGAGAAGGACTTGGAGGTACTAGAGGATGAAAAGCTGGACATGAGCCAACAATGTGCACTTGCAGCCCAGAAGGCCAACCGTATCTTGGGCTGCATCAAAAGAAGCATGGCCAGCAGGTCAAGGGAGGTGATTCTGCCCCTGTATTTCACTCTCGGGAGACCCCACCTGGAGTACTGCATCTAGCTCCAGAGCCCTCAGCACAGTAAAGACGTGGACCTGTTGGAGCAGCTCCAGAGGAGGGCCACAAAAACAATCAGAGGGATGGAACACCTCTCCTATGAGGACAGGCTGAGAGAGATGGGGTTGTTCAACCTGGGAAAGAGAAGGCTCCAGGGAGACCTTATTGTGGCCCTTCAGTACTTAAAGGGGGCTTATAAGAAAGACGGGGACAAACTTTTTAGCAGGGCCTGTGGCAATAGGACACGGGGTAATAGTTTTAAACTAGAAGAGGGTAGATTTAGACTAGATAAAAGGAAGAAGTTTTTTAGAATGAGGGTGGTGAAACACTGCAGCAGGTTGCCCAGAGAGGTAGTAGATGTCCCATCCCTGGAAACGTTCAAGGTTAGGTTGGACAGGGCTCAGAGCAACCCGATCTAGTTGACAGCAGGTTGCCCAGAGAGGTAGTAGATGTCCCATCCCTGGAAACGTTCAAGGTTAGGTTGGACAGGGCTCAGAGCAACCCGATCTAGTTGAACATGTCCCTGCTCATTGCAGGGGGGTTGGAGTAGATGACCTTTAAAGTTCCCTTCCAACCCAAGCTATTCTATGATCACTCGGTGGTTTCCAAGTGTGGATAGTAACATACATAAATTTCTCCATCCTGACACAGGGTTTCCTTTGTCTTCATCTCCTGTCAGAGAATATGGGAAGCAGCAAAGTATCCTGTTTTCCCAATGACAGAGAAGCAGGTCACACTCTTCATTTCTGAATCACCAACTGTTAAGCAGTTTCTTTCCAAACTATGTCTGTCTCTTGCCTTTAGCCGGGAGTGCATAATTCACACTTGAAACTTCATACAGAAACACACAGCTGCCTCTATCTTCAGACAAGCAGACTGCTCTTTTGACTTCCATTCAAGAGCTTACTCATGCTTTAGTTAATAATTCTTCTCTTCAAAGGTGGCAGATCTTGGAACTCTCCTCCATCCCAGAGACTCACATACATACATTTCTGCACTGTACAGGTGGGGCTGCCAAAGCCATCCCAGTGTCACTGAGTGGATTCATATTTGTAAACGGCTTTTCTTTTCTTTTTCTTCTTCTACTTTGATATTCACACCCTACTGCCCAATGCCTGTGAACTAATCACTTTTAGTAGGACTTACATTCCTTAACTACATTATGTGAGCTCTTAAGCAGTACTTAAGATATCTAAACAGTTTTTCACATACAAGGTTCTTCCAGTAACTCTTCAAATCCCTCTGTTTCTCAATGGATTGTTAAGTACTAGAACAAAAAAAAAAATGCAAATTTCCTTCCCTCCATTTTAACCAGAGTGTCACTCAGGCTACAGCATGTGCTCTGCACATTAGTAGCAGTTAAGCTATAAAAATGAACTAATATGTGTTGTGTAAGATGCATTCATATTTTCAGAAGTTAACAGAACACCAACAGAATGGTTATTTTAACTGCAATTTGCTACAGGTCTTCATTCCAATCCTTCCACTTCTTGAAGCATCTTACCAGTTCCATCATCTGCATCATTCTGACCAGTCTCCCAAATCTCTGATTTTGTCCCAAAGCCATCAGTGGCAGAAGACTCCGTATAGTCTGCAGGGTTAAATGTCCTAGAGTTTTAAAAGTTAAGAAATGGAAGAGAACACATGGGTCATTCAATGAACACAAGTGTCATCATTTTTAGCTGAAGTTGTATTAGATTTAACACCTCGATTTCCACGTAATTTATCTTGATAAATTTGGTTTCAAAAGATTTTTTTTCCCCTCTATGAGCAGATACAGATAAAAAAGGAGAAAAGAAGAGAAAAAAAGCGAGGAGACTGAAAAAAAATTACTGTAGAGAAACTGAATTAAAACAACTGCTTTTTCAGGAATTGTTAACAGCATACCTACTCCTCCCAGTCTTATAAAGCATTAGTTTATATGCACAACGATAAGCCCCTCTCAGTTGATAGTTTCTCAGCAGGTGGCTGACTGATGAGAAACCAGTATCATATCCTTTCAGAGCACCAGACCTGT
Organism: Charadrius vociferus; assembly: GCF_000708025.1. Lineage (NCBI taxonomy): Eukaryota > Metazoa > Chordata > Aves > Charadriiformes > Charadriidae > Charadrius > Charadrius vociferus. Next base: position 7,883 of record NW_009647021.1, read on the forward strand.
GCAGGACAGGAGTCGGAACATCAGTAAGATTACTTCAGAATGCACTCCTGACACCAATGCCAAAACACACAGATGCAGCTAAAAGGTGAAAAAGGATTACTGAAGAAAAAACTATTTTCATTTTACCATCTAGAAGTATAAACAAGAAGGATTATTAGAGAAGTAGAATGAGCCTTCTGTTCATCGTGACATCGCTGATATTACACGAAACGTCATTGAAGGCAAACACTAAGTGAAAGTAGTGGAGGCTACACTTCTCTGAAGCAAGTTATTCCAACAAAACTGAGAACAAACTTTAGAGTTGCTGAGTAACTTCTTTTGATTCTGTTTTAGGGTCACTGTATGTCCAAACAGCTAAAGCATGATATCTCAAAAACAGGAGAACGTTTATAGTTGCTAGTCTTTCTGGTTTTATATAGAACTTGGACATTCTACGTTACACTGAAACAAATCTTTTTTTGAAGTGACCTAGGACTATATGCACTACACAGAACTTTCAGCCTCCTAGGTACTATGTGGGTGCTACTGATGGAGAACCCATTTGTACCTAAGTTTGACACATTAACATTGAATGAACTTACATTAGGTTTGTATAGACGTGCCTAGTTAGAAATATTGGTTTGAGACAAAAATAATCCATTAATCATCTAACAGATCTGTGAATTTTTGCATCCATATTGGTTTATCAAACATACAGTAATATTAATACATACAATGGCAATATTAATATTGTCAATTAACATTGCTACTGAGTTTGATCCTTGCCAAAAAATCTGTGCTCTGCATGTTTCTTACCCCATGCCTTGGGCTGAAAACCTCCCTGCTCCTCTCCCTCTGCCACGTCCAAACCCTAGGAGAGAAAACACCATTTAACAGCAACAGCAGAGGAGCCGCCAATCGCTAGTCTGTCACATTAGAAAATGTCACGGGAGGTGATTCTGCCCCTCTACTCCATTCTCGTGAGACCCCACCTGGAGTACTGTGTCCATCTCTAGAGCCCTCAAACATAAGGAGGACATGGATCTGTTAGAGCGGGTCCAGAGGAGGGCCACAAAGATGATCAGAAGGCAGGAGCACCTCTCCTATGAGGACAGGCTGAGAGAGTTGGGGTTGTTCAGCCTGGAGAAGAGAAGGCTCCAGGGAGACCTTATAGCAGCCTTCCAGTATCTGAAGGGGGCATACAGGAAAGACTGGGAGGGACTCTTTGTCTGGGAGTATAGCGATAGGACAAGGGGTATCTGTTTTAAACTGAAAGAGGGGAGCTTTAGCTTAGATATTAGGAAGAAATTCTTTCCTTTGAGGGTGGTGAGACACTGGGACAGGTTGCCCAGAGAAGCTGTGGATGCTCCACCCCTGGAAGTGTTCAAGGCCAGGTCAAATGGGGCTTTGAGCAATCTGGTCTAGTGGGAGGTGTCCCTGCCCAGGACAGGGGGGTTGGAACTAGATGATCTTCAAGGTCCCTTCCAACTCTAACCACTCTATGATTCTATGATTATTAGTTCACTGTTGGTTCAGCTCTCTGAACCAATTCCCTGCTTGCTAAACACCAGAAAACCAGTCACCTTTACACCAGGATAAGCCACCCAAAAAGCCTGTTTTCCACAGCTACCACACTGCTTGCCCCCTGTTTTCTTTTTTGGCTTGGTTAGTTTTAAACTTAGATCAATCCTCTTATACAGTTCAAATGCACCAGGAAACAGACAGGACCAATTCCTCCCAGCAGTAGTGCCAGTTTATGGTTGTAACGTAAAAAGTATAGCTTTAACACTACTCTAAGGTGTGTATATATGGTTTAGATCACAACAGTCAATGGTTACCAAAAAAAAAATTCCTGTGGTAATTCACAATCAGCAATTCTTCTATCAACATTTTTATCTACCCACAAAAAGAGAACAAGTGACTTGGCAGTAGCTCATTAAATCTTCTAGTGAGTCTAAAGGAGTAGAATTTCTTACAATCAATCAGCATATTTAACACAAAAGCAAATGACAGACATCAGGCAAAGAATAAAATTACTGCCCTGCCTCATATAAACCCTCAAAACATTTTTTCACATTCCTTTACGCCTGGATCTACAAACAGCAGCCTACAGTATCAAGGCAGCATTGTTTACTCATTTCTGTTCCAGGAAACCAGGACTGAGGAACTATGTTTAAAGTCGATTCTGATCAACATTACTGCTACTACCCCTTATATAGCCTTATACAGCATTATTTAAAACAATGAACTATTTAAAACATGGTTTTGTTTTCTTCAACATTGTAACTCTGTTCAACTGTGTATTGTTGGGGTGTTTTTTCCTGCTCTCCAGCACATCTCACTCAGTTGACTAGGTTCACATTAGCCATCACTTATTCAATTTACATTTTTATTTTCTGGAATGAGTTCTAGAGAAGTCAACACTTATACCCAGGCAGGTGGCAAGACTTTCTGTTTCCGCTAAGACCCAGTGGGAGTTCAAAAAGCTCATAATCACACAATCAAGTCTTTACTCTGGTACTGTTCATGCATGGAAAGAATCATTCATCTCATTCACAGCGTTTCTTCCCCCAAAACAAACGCACACTACGTGAGAGCATGAGAAAAGTGTGTAGTACCACAACTCAGATGGGAATAGCCCATTAACTTAATAGCCTATTCTGTAGAAAATCCAGTTTGCTGAGCTTGCAGACCTAAATCCTTCCACAGCAACACAGATGCTTTATTTCAAAACTCAGATTTTCACACTGACAGGTTTAACCTTAAAGTGTCTTCATCTAATTTAAGAAAGAGGCCTAAGAACAGCTGAAAGGAAAACAAAATGCAGACTGGAAGGGCAGGCAACATCCTAGATATGTGCTCATCTCACAGTACACAGTTACACAGTAACTGAACAGCCCTGGTCTCTGCTCTGGAAATGCAGAGCCAGCCATCTTCCCAGCAGATGCCAAGGTGACAGAGGCTTAAGCCTTATGAAGACATAAGGAGGCTAAGTATAAAAAGTTTGTATTCTAGGTATTCCATACTACCAAAACAAATACTGAAGTTCTATTTAATAATTCAAATCACTTCTGTCTTATTAGTCATCATAAAGCTAGAAGCATTGGATCAGTTTTATATACTGCATGTACTCTAGTAACCATTTTTAGAAGCACATGCAGAAAACTTTCAACTCAAAAGTTAAGTTTAAAAGAACATAATAACATGTCAAAGCTAAGTTCTGGTTAATCTAAAAAAAAAAAAAATTAATTTATATGACACACAGCTTCCTAACCAATACAGAACCAACTACAGCAAAACTAAATGGACTTCAGAATTTGACCTCCAGAAGGTCTGCTCTACATTCATGTTTTAGAAAAACCATCATCCTTACTAGTTCCGGCAAAGGAAATGCGAAATACATCCTGTGCCAACTGTGCTAATCTTCTAAAACAAGAAAATGTTTAGACATGCAATTCTGGTTACAGAAGCTCTTTTTTTTTTTCCCCCCACCCCAAGGATAGCATATTACTTACCTAAAAAGAGATCAAGAATGCAAGCTGGACTATAGTCAGATATTTACAAAAAGGGTAAGCTGCTTTGCTATCTTATGCAGCCAGCAGAAACCCAAAAAGTTTGAAAGACTCCTTGTCATGCTGATTAAGTTCAAAATTAAAATGTAATGTTTTTCCCTCTCATTTTTATTCCTATTTTGCTAGAAAAAAAAATCCGTCAGCATCCACATTTATGGCATGTTCATGTTGCTCTGTAAAAAAGAAGAGTACTGGGTTCAGTCTTACTCAACATATTCATCAGTGACCTGGATGAAGGGATAGAGTGTACCATCAGCAAGTTTGTTGATGACACAAAACTGGGAGGAGTGGCTGACACACCAGAAGGCTGTGCCGCCATACATTGAGACCTGGACAGGCTAGAGTGTTGGGGAGAAAGGAACCTCATGAAGTTTAAGTGTAGGGTCCTGCACCTAGGGAGGAACGCAGCAGTACAGGTTAAGGGTTGACCTACTGGAAAGCAGCTCTGCAGAGAGGGATCTGGGAGTCCCGGTGGACAACAGGATGACCATGGGTCAGCAATGTGCCCTGGCGGCCAAGAAGGCCAATGGCATCCTGGGGGGCATCAAGAAGAGTGTGGCCAGCAGGTTGAGGGAGGTCATCCTCCCCCTCTACTCTGCCCTGGTGAGGCTGCATCTGGAGTACTGCGTCCAGTTCTGGGATCCCCAGTTCAAGACAGACAAGGAACTACTGGAGAGAGTCCAGTGGAGGGCTACAAAGATCATTAGGGGACTGGAGCATCTCTCTTATGAAGAAAGGCTGAGAAACTCGGATCTGTTTAGCCTGGAGAAGAGAAGACTGAGAGGGGATCTCATCAATGCTTATAAATATCTAAAGGGCGGGTGTCAAGAGGATGGGGCCAGACTCTTTTCCGTGGTGCCCAGCAACAGGACAAGGGGCAATGGGCACAAACGTGAACATAGGAAATTCCATCTGAACATGAGGAGGAACTTCTTTACTTTGAGGGTGACAGAGCACTGCAACAAGCTGCCCAGAGTGGTTGCGGAGTCTCCCACACTGGAGATATTCAAAACCCACCTGGATGCATTCCTGTGCAACCTGCTCTAGGTGAACCTGCTTTGGCAGGGGGATTGGACTAGATGATCTCTGAAGGTCCCTTCCAACCCAAACCATTCTGTGACACTGTGAAGAGGAAGGGAATCACGAAACAGAAGTAAAAGCAACAAATCCATTTTCACCTTGCAAACCAGGAGAATTGCTGCTACACATGAATCTGTAACAATTTCTATGCTGAATCAAGTCCAAAAGTTCATCTACCTGCTATCCTACTATCAGCTACAGTCAATTAGATATCTAGGGAAGAGCACAAGAACTTGTTCTGGTTTGAGGTAAAACAGGACCAATTTTGGTCAGTAACTTTGCTGCTTAGCTGGGCCTCTTCTAACTACTGAAATTAACAGCATATTGTGCTGACAATGTTCCCTCTCTCAGAGTGGTAAGACCTATGTTTATAGTTGATGCCCAGGCATGGTATGCAGAGAGGACCTTGCTTATACTTATTGCTATAACAACCAAGGCCAGCTAAGAAGCAAAGTTACTGAACAAAATTGGTCCTGTTTTACCTCAAACCAGGACAGAACTGAAAGCACAGTGCAGTTTCTCTGGACACTCTCCTGGTCTTCAGCTATTTGTGCTCAGATTTCTTCAGCCAAAGATAATTTACATACATCAAAATCCTCAATGTTTTTTCCTTTTCTTGCTGTGGTTCTTTTTGTAGGATGAAATTGTCAAGTCTCTCTGTGTGTAAGTTTTCAGCACACACATCTTATTGAAAAGAGTTCCCCAGGTTAACTACATGTATGAAGAACCACCTCTGTAAGTTCATTTTGAACCTGTAACCCACTAATTTAATTTAATATTCCCTCATTTGCATTCTTACTTGGAGTGATCAATTGATTTCCCCACAGAATCTTCTCCGCAGAAATTTTAGATCTCTACCATATACCCACTCAGCCCTCTCTTTTGCAGGTGGAAAAGTCCTAGTCTGCTTGTTCCTCACACCCCATAAATGCAACCTTCCCAGTACCTTCAAAAGCCTTTTCTAGCTCTACCACATCCTTTTCAACATGGAGTGGAGGACAGTGAGAGAAACAGACCTGCACTTAAAATTGAAAATCTGAGAACAGTACAAAACAGCAGCATGAAAAAAAATGCGCCTGTAAAGTTTGTCAATTTGTATATAACACTGCAGCTGATTAAAACACAAATGAGGAAACATTTCTAGAGCTGACAGTCCTAAAGACATAACCATCTTCTCCCATAATTCCTTCACGAGATTGCATTCCAGTTACAAATCCTTGCAATACTGACACATAAATATAATCACTTTGATGCAATTTCTATTCATCACCATTATAGGATTTTTACATCTAAATTAAGCTCATTCAAGAAATTCATTTCTGAAAAGAAAGACAGATGGGAAGGCCATCTTAAAAAAAAAAAAAAAAAAAAAAGAAATTCCTTCTCTCCTTTCCAAGCCAAAGTTTACACCCTTAGTTTAGCAAGCAAAGATTAAGGGCAGAGCAATTTCAGCTAGGATGTGTCCTGAAACACATCCTGTGATACATTTTTGCTTTCTGTTAATCAGTCAATAACACATATCTACTTCAAATCCCTTATCTCCTGCATACCAGCAACCAGTGGTGTTTCTATACTGTATACCTCCTACCCTATAAAGTTGCAAGGAATGTCACACAGGCATTAATGGAAGATCTACTGCACAATGAAGCTAGTGCCTACAGCACCAAGGCTGAAATACTCAGTATCAGGGTTTTTCACCCTCAGTAAACAGCACATTATCACTACAGTGACAATCCCATTTCCACTATTTTCAGTGCGTAACATTTCTTAAAATTAGGTTGTTCTACAGTGAAGCAGTAATACTATGGCTCAGCAAATCTTCCCCTAGAAAGCAGCCAGTAAGATAACTCCAGCTTGAGAAAGTAGCTTAAAATAACGAGACAGTGCATTGCTCAGATATTAGCTGATCCCTACACACACAGAGTGCATGAAACATTTCTAAAAAAAGGGTTCTGTGGTGATTACCAGCAATCTATTTACTTTCAGCTGAAGTGCTTTATCCCATATTTGACTACTCTGTGTAACAGAAAAGAAAGACTACTAAATGAAATGGCAGGAAGCTTTTTTAATTATTTCTACTAATATCCAAAGAAGGTCATGCATCCCTAAAATACCGAGAAGTGAATTATACAGCTTTATACAAATTCCTGCAGATTTCAAGGGCTCGCATTATAAAATTAAATTAGGTATTTCCTGCCACAGAATACACACACTTGTAATACAATGATCCTGAAGTCGTTCAACGGGTTTATCACAGACAGTTGAGAACACTTCATTAAGATACTTTGCTCACATGAACGTACACTCTAAAATATTTGGTAGAGAGATACAGTAATACTACGCACACTAAGCCAGTGAACAGAAATTGAAGTTGTTCTATTTCTTCAGTCAGATATGTCAGTTTGATCTGATGATTAAGTGCTTTGGCTTGAGACATACAATATTCATTTAGAGAGCTACAGTGTTGACAACAAAAGCAGTGTATTGTTCATAAGCTTACAAAGCAAAAAATAGACTGCATTTGAAATTAACCTTTAAGTTTCACCCAACAATTTAGGAAATCCTACATTTATATTTATAATTTGAGTATAAAGGATTATTTTATAAAACAAATAATCAAAATACTTACATTCCATCTATTAACAATGCTAACATACCAAAACCTGTAGCTGTACACTATCCCACACCCTCCTCTGCAAAACTACCTCTCTACACACACCATTTGGTATTTACTGATTCACAGGCACAATGTGTGCCTGAACATTCTCAACATGTGCCTGAACATTCTCAAAACCCTCTGAGAGCTACATGTCTTTGCATCTTTCCACTCCTTCAAGATGGAGATCTGGAGACAATGAAATTGAATGTGCCTATCTTTGAATGCTTTGTTACTGGATATTCCAAAGAGAAGAGAATCCTTTGAAGGCAGAATTTTTCATGACTCAGACATTATTTAAGTACATTAGCTCTGCTGTGCACTTTATCTATTTAACTCATTTAATACCCGCTTCCCCACACAATCTGCGCTGTACCTAGGCTACTTATTTTCATTCCTCCTGCTCTATGAAAAAACAAGACTCTTTCTACTCCAACCCATGAAAATCCAAACCAACTACACATCCCTTGATTCCACAGCAAATCCATTTTCAACATATTTCTTATCTCTTCTACAGGATAGGATCAGAGTTGTACCTAAGACACTGCAGTATTCTTTTTCCACAGTTCTCCTCATCCCAACTCTTCCATCCCAAATTCCTTCTCTTACCAAAAAGCCTCTAAGGTGGCTTGTACTTTGTCTGATTGAGTACTGAAAACAGAAGTCAAACCTGACAACTGAATCCACCCCAAATAAACAGCGCAAGTACACATCAAATCCCTCCCTGAGAGCCCTACAGATGGAATCTTGTACTCTCCTGCTGCCAAGGTACATTCTGAGGAGCCCAGTGCACTCCCAACTCACATGAGGCTGGCAGGAGTCGATCTGGGAAAACAGCTCTCCACAGCCAGAGCACACCAGCCTGCTACACAGGAAATTACCATAAAGGTGATTTGTGTCAATTCTTTTAAGTTGTTCTGAGACAAAGACGTGACAAGGAGTAAGGGAGGGGGGTGTACCTTAAATTAAAGGTGGCTGAAGAGCTTATGGAATCAAAGGATAACCAACAAATGCTTAAAAAGAAGCATTTAAAGAAATAAATGGGAGAGTTCCATTTCAGGACATGAAATCAGTGCCAGTCCCACACCAATGCCACTATCTCACCTCTCCCACGGCCATGTTTCCCACGGTCTGAAGGCTTGTCTCCTTGATTGTTGTCCACTCCATTCTCTTCAGCTCTAACTGTGGAGAGAGCACAGCTTAAGAGAAGCTTTAGAGACTCATACATAAGACAATATAGCCATCTGCTTAACCCGAACCCCAAAAGAAAAGGCAACTTTTTAAAGTGGGCTGGTCAACAATCTCAGTCACCCCTCTTCTTTGGGGGCCTAACTACAAGCAAATCGTTTACTTCACACTGGACAATTAGGAAGCAAAATATCGGGGGGGGCGCTGGGTGGCAACAGTGAAAGAATAAGGGATAACCAAGAACACCAACTCTTCTCCTGTCTGCCCATACCACATCCCTGTACAACCAGGGAAACTTAGAAGAAAAAAACTCTCCTCTGTATTTAAATCAGAGGGATGACAACTGGGTGAAGGTGAGGCATTAGAAAAACACTGTAACTTAACTATTCTGTGGAAAACTCCTGAGGAGGTATTCTGAAAGATGGCTGGTGTCTTGAAGAAAAAAAGAAAAAAACAAAAGAAAAAAACAGACTGGCCACTTAAAACACTGCTGAGATTTTGTACTGCACAACTTTTCTTAATGGCAGCACCAAAATCATCAATGCTTGGAGACTGGAAAGCTGGGAAGAGAATATCAAGATTTGGTAGCCATCTCAAAAAATCTTTAATTCCAGTTTATAAAAAGAGACAAGCAGCATTTGGCTCTGACAAATTTTGCTTCTCACTTTCATTTTGATGGATCCAATTTCAATGTGTTCTAAGCATAGCTGCAAATTTCATGAATATTTTTTCCTATCTTGACGTTACTCTATTCTACAAAGATTTAGATCTTCACTGGCACAATATTTGAATATATTTCGATAATGAATTAGAAGAGTTGGTTAATATTGTAAATATTTTTCCTGCTTAAGTGAAAAGTAAACTTTTTTTTCATTCTGGTTTCTCTGCTCATCTATCAGTGTTGTGTATGGCCCTTACAGGCAATGTATACAGCTTTGATAACGCTGATAAAACTTAGAGAAAAAAGTAACATGTATCCAATGGTGATCTCATGTGACCTAACTTGGAAACATCAGTTTGCTTTTGTACAATGCATTATTGCACCTGTATAAACTGTAGCAAATTTTTAAATGTTTCAACTTTCAAAGAATTTTCTCTGTTGTAGAAACTCACCTTTGGTTGGCTTATGTGAATAATATATGCTAGAGATTATTAATGTCTTTTCATTCCCCTTATGAGAAGATGAGAACATCTTCAGGTTCTCCCATTCATAAAAGGAGATGGAGTCAAAGCTGAATAATTTTTTCATTAAAAGAAACAAAAAAGTATCAGCTGTGCAGCAACATACTTGCTCTCAAGCAGTCTTACAAAGACTCAACTCTAAAACTTACGTAAAGAACAGCAATTTGTACAAGATCAATTAATCAAAGAAGGACAGAAATTTAAATTAAATTGAGCATCTCTGAATAAGCACAGACCATCCCAAAACCAAGTCACATAGACAGATCGAGCATACCTGTCGCAAAAACAAGTTACGATCCCTTCAGTGCCGAGCTATAGCTCGGACAGACTTTACTCCATTAAACATCTGCTCTCAACTCAGCCAGTTTCAGCTGCAAGAAGTGTCTGAATCTTTAAAAATGAACCCCTATACGTACACTCTCGTCCACGGCTGCCTCCTCTTCCCCGTCTGTTGGAACTTCCCCGTCCACGACTCACTTCTCTGTCCCCTCGTTTTTCTCTGTTCTCTTTGTTTTCTGAACTTTCCTTTCCAAGGCTTTTCTTTTTCCCCCCTACAGTCTCCCAAGAAGCCTATTAGGATAGAATAGAATTAGATACAAAAGTCAAAAAGGAGGAGACAGCTCTCAATGCATACTTCAACCTCTCATCCCTCCAGTTCATAGGAAAAAACCACAGGTATTTGCATGACATCACATATGTAATACCTTGCAAACTACATTGATACAAATGGAAACACAGGCTGTATTTTTGAGAATAAATGAGAAAAGTTTTAGAAGTTGGATTTTCTTATGAAATTTGAGAATCCCAAATATTTCTGGCGATAATGGACTTTCAGTAGTTCAAGGAAGCTTAGATACGACCACGATGCAGAAAATCTGTAAAGCAAGCAACAGTTTCCCTCTCAACTACCTCCATAAATCTAGCAAGGGAGCATGCACAGAGCTATCTTTTTCTCCCAAGAAAATGAAAAAATGCTTATAAGCATCATTGAACAATAGACTGCTGAGAATAAGTACATGGGGGGGGGGGGTAACTATTATCCAGATGTACTAGAATTCAAGCACCAAGAGACAGAATGGCAGAACAACTTGGGAAAACTGGGGCCATGATAAGCCAGACCATCCATTCTTAACAGCTACAGGTCATCACACACAACAAATTACAGGAAAAACTATGTCTAAACAAGACAAGGGATCAAGGTTCAAACATCAGGCTTCAGCTTTAATAATAAACTCCATCTTTAAAATAAATTCAAGGATCGTATCAGCTCTATAGTTGAAAATAAAATGATCAAAACACTTGCTAAGAACAGCACAGCAACTCATATTATGCAATTGCATGGTTAGTCTATTGAGCCATAGTTGCAAAGCAAAGAAGAAAAGTATTATTTACAAACCATTAAGATGGCAGAGAGGTTTATATATACATCCCCATCTCTACTCTAGGTAAGGTATTTAAGTGGGAAATTTGCATATGCAAATAAGGTGCCATCAACTGTGAAGCACTACATAGAGCCATGACCTCTGACAGGCACCTGCATCAAACAAAAAAGGTTGGCTTTTAGGTACTTCTAGGTCCTGTCCTCTTTCTTCTCAATTCGGACAACAACAATTCAGAAGCCCTCATGAGGTAGGCAATGACCAGCTAGTCCAAGCTGCCTAGAATTGAGAAAACTAATGCTACTGAGAAAGCAGATAACAAAGCAGTTTACAAGCATAAACTCAATGTTTCGGTGTCTCCTTTGAGAGACTAAGTACTAAGAGAATTGGTTACTCTCTAATTTTTGACATGGTATAGGTGAGAAAGAAGGCTGAAATCACTTTTCAATTTTGTCTCCAGTATAGAAGACTACACTGCCATAAGCTAACATAGGTGAAGCACAAAACTGAGTTTGAGCAAACCCTTCAAGTTGAAGGCCCACTGTCCTGGTTTGAGCAACACAGGACTAATTTCTCTTCTAATGCTTGGGAAGACCGCACTTTTAGAAGACTCCAGTGTCTGAATTTGGGAAAATATTTACTTTGTAGCCACCTATGGTGTGTGGGTTTCAAGGTCTCAGTGTTTTCAAGCTTGACAGGTGCAAGGATGAGGAGGAGCAAGACCCGGGCACTTGGCCCAAGCTGGCCAACAGGGTTATTTCATACCATCAATGTCACATTCACTATAAATTAGAAACCTTGCTGCAAAGTTCTCTCTCTCCCTTGATGGCTGCGATCCAGAGAACTTCTTGCCCCGGTGCCAGACCCCTGAGGCCTTCCCTTCCTCCTGAAGCCGTAGCGCTCGCAGTGTCCGACATTTGCTCTCCACTGCTGGGAGCGCACAGCTTCCTACTGATAGAATTGGCTGAGTATAGTCTTTGCATATTCTGTATTGGTGTCGGGATCAATATTGGTTCTTTAGTGCTGTTAATGTTAATTATCTAATCTTATTCTATTAAATCTGTTTATACTTCAACCCTTGGGTTTCCTTGTTTTTTCCCCGATTTCTCTTTCCCGGGTGGGGAGGGGTCATTGGGCGACAGAATGATTGTCTAGATGACAATAAATTGTTGTGGGTTTCTCAAACCGTAACACTCACAAACTTCCATAAAGAAGAATAAATTTCTTCATGCTCTGATGAGGACTCCCTTCTAATTAATACTCCTTCCTCCTTGAGCCCTTTAAGTTCTCTGTATTTGTTTCTGAGTTGCTTTTGTCTACAAAGAGCAGTGGGTTCAGAGGGACTTGTCAAAAGAGCAAAACATATGGATATATTGCTTCTAATTGATAAATGAGTTCAGAAAGTTTCTTCCATGTCATGATCACTTATAACAATTTGCTAAAGTAAGAAAGCATTTAATATTCTCTAAGCAACCAGAAAACTATTTTCAACTAGAAAATGGCAAATACGAGAAGTACAAGAGAACACAAAACCAGCACATTACCAAGACAGATTTAATCAAGGTGAGATGCTCTCTTCTACTCCCAACTTACCAGCTTTCTCAGTATTATATACTTCTGTGTTTTAGATGACCTCAACTCTTATAAATGAAAAAGGGATAGAAAAGTAAGTCCCCTCAGTCAGAACGGTATGTGTTCTAGATTTAGGGTGTGTGGGGGAGTAAATTTCCTCATTAACCGTAAGCCAGAATACACATCCTGACAAATCCAGGAAACACTGAATGTTCAGCATTAAGAAAAGAAGTCCAGGTTTCTTTCCAAATTTAGATGAGATGGAATCTAGTTTACTGCCCCAGATAAACTGTAAGAAGTCCCTCCAGCAAAAACTTGAACTGCAGCAAGACATATTTTCCTGATATCTCTTGGGATAAAAAAAAAATGCTCTGTGCAACATTGTAAATGACATTATTTGTTCTTATATACATGTTGTTTAGTCTCCTCTTTGTTTTTCAATAGTCATGCAAATGAGCAACACAGTGAAAGGAGCAACTACTTGCTGTATCCTCTTCTGCCATTAGTAGTATTGTCAATGCAACTTTCAGATGTGGAAACCTCCTCCAACTTCAATACTGGCAATGTATGCCTACAGAAGTTGCATGACTTAAAATATCTGCCTGTCCTTTAGGTTTATAAAGATTGCCCTTTGTGGCAAACACTTAGACTCCAGTCTCAGGGTTGTGGAGGTGCTGCAGAGTAACTACAAACGTTGAAGCAAAAAACAGGCCTGTGTCTGACAGAGCGCCGAGTTCTACTGCAGAGTTAAAATTGCTGCATGTAAACGAAAGCCAGAGGACTCTGCAAGAGACCAGCTGAACACTCAAAACGTTTTCAAAGTTCAGCCTACTCTAAGGTATGCATGCAGTAGAGAAGCTGTCCCGGTCTCCATTTCCTTCAAAAGAATTTGAACAGAGACATGGAAATCGAAAGCTTCAGAAATAAGACTTTCCCAATCACTCCTAAGTAGAAAGGCACAGCAAACAGAAAGAGCAGTTTAATATGAAAGTAAAACCTTACCGTGTCTGAACTTCCTTCCAGCAGTATGTTGATTGCTCTGTTCACATCCCCATTACAATCATGTAGCGCCACTATGCACTCATCCTGGTTTTTTCCCGTCACTTCCATAAGCTGGCAGTAAGAGTCAGACATGTTAAAATATCCAAATTATCATCATAAGAAAATAAGAGTTAGTACCACCAGATTCCAAGAAAGCGCATAGCTACTGTGTCAGAGCAAACTAAAATCCTAAATAAAGGTATCTGCATTTACAGATCTGCTTGGGGTTCAGATAAGAAACAGGATGAAACACAGATTAAATAGTATTCAAGAAAGCACTCTTTTGCACCTTTTTTTTTTTCCTTTAACTTCATGCTTGCAGCAAATGCTGTCAACCCCAGAGATAGCAGTATATGAGGGTAAAGATGTAAAAGAACAGGATAGCTCCAGTATCGTCTTCTCTCCCTCCCCAAACATCTCCCTCTTTATCCCACTGTGTGAGAACAGACATAAGTAAGGTAAGCCATGGCTGAGAACAGATTCATCTGGAAAAACATCCAGACTAAGAAAAGGTTATTTTTCAACTAGATCAGCTCCCTCGATCCATTTCAGCATAAGGCCACACAAAAGGCATAAATGATGGCTGCTTAAGGTGACCTAGTACTGAATTATGCTCTGTGGAGCTGCAGTGCACATCCTTCGGAATGTGAGATGGAAATAATCAGTCTGTCATAGGACATCCAGCAACTTCATCCAAAGGAAAAAAAAAAAACAAACTACATGAGCTAGAAATATATACGCACAATGTAAAATATTGGAGATTTCCTAGCAGAAGTTAATTCTTATCCTTCCCACCATCAGAGCTACAGGCACTATATTGACGAGGGTCCTTTCGCTTCAGGAAGTACAAGACTTCACTTCTGGCACAGCAACAGAACAAGTTTATAACAAGAACAAAAAGCACTTAATGCTTCAGAGGAGGTTTTACAAAGGAAAAAAAAATAATCAAGAAATCTGCTCCTCTGTTGCATTAATGCATTCACGCTAATTCTTCTCTCCTTCTGGGTGTACTCCTAGGTTCTTTGTGAGTTGTGATGCGTTCACTAGGACAAAATCACTGATACCCAGAGCAGAACAGGGACCCAGATTCTCAGTACTGCTTGAATTAATGGTCTCAGCTATAATTCGGTAATGGAAGCTCGAGCATCTACACCTGAAATTCAGCATGGTAGAGGAAATGGTGTGAGATTTAATTTTCACAGGTCAATTCTATCATTTTAATGCATACACAGATCTGGCAGGTCAAATTATTATTTTTTTTAAATAACACTTCAATTCACCTTTAAGCTATGAATAGATTTTTACTTTTCCTGAAAACCAGCCAAGATATTAACAAACTCAGTTTACACAGGTGACATTTTTCGTGTGTGTGTGTACATGTGGAGAAGCTGAATGCACTCCTTATTCTGACGATCATTAGGCATCAGGACCATACTAGAGAGATACAGTCTGGAAGAGACATCAGCACAGAAGAGTTTTGGATTGAAGGCTTGTCTACAAAGGACAATACACCGGTATAACTACACAGCCAGAGCTATATTACCATACAATTTCTTGTAAACAGACTTTGCAGTGCAATAAGAGCACCTTTTCCTAGTTAAAATTACATCCTTCTGAAAAAGGTTTCATCTAAATCAGAAACATACACTCTAGCTCCAAAATGTAAGCCAGCTTTGGAGCACATTATTGAAGGGCATAAAAACTCTGTACCATAAGAAACATACTTGTTTCACTTTATCTTCAAAATCTGCATCGTTCTTATCATAGATCATCTGAGCAAGGCGAATCTGTTCTGCTGTTGCCTGAAAAATGCAAACATCCAATAAAGTACACAAAAGGTAACAATATATTTTTAAAAGTATCTCCTAGTGTCACCATATTTTTTTTCTCCAGATTCTCAAAAAGAACATATACAACAAGCAGAGAGGTGCTATGGGGAAGGGATTAACATCTAATCTATGTCCATTTTATAGTTAAAGTTAGCTGGGACAGAAGCAATTTCAACATTTTCTAACATGTTTGAACCACAGTTAAAGGTCACCACGTAGACAAGACAACCATATAATAAAATAGAATTTACCACAGAAGCCTACGCTTTGAAATTATTACTTTTATTTAGTATCTACCACTCCAGAGTTAGTTTTCAGAGTTAGAGTTTTAGCATAACAAACTGGCAATGATATTTCTAAATTAACCACATCTCTGATGATTCCTGCTCACATCACCTTCCACAACCCTCCCAACAACAACCTGACTCTGTAGTTTTATGAGCACTTAAAGAGACCGAGTCATGCCTCAAGATTTTGCCCATGAACAGCTGCACTTATTTTCTTTATAAGCAAATACTGGTCTCTAAAAACTGCTAAAGGATCTTGATAATGATGAAATATTTGGTGCTTCTGTAACATTTCTGGACAACAAATCCATGCTAGCAACTTCTCCAAAAGCTGAAAGATTAAAATGGATGAATGCCATACATCTGTGGAAAGGTCCTCCAGTGATACTCAGTGCAACCTCTCACTGAGAGCATGTCCCATCAGAGGAGCTGCTTGGGGCCAGAGATCCCACAATCTCTCTAATCCATGACCATGTTCATGGTAAACATTTTTTTTTTTTTTTTTTTTTTAAAAAAAACAGATGGCATTTCCAGGGTTCTAACTTGTGCCATTGTCTCTCAGAGAAGAGCCTGTCTTTACCTTTTCTATACCCTTTCATGAGGTATCTGAATAGAAGATACAGCCTTGCCTTGCCGTCTTAGGGCTGAACAAATCCAGCTCCCTCAGCCACCACTCATTCATCCTGTGCTCCAGCCTCTCAACCATCTTCACAGCTCTTCACTGGACTTGCTCCAATCTGCCAATGTGTGTCTTGTGTCAGGGAACCGAAAACTGGGCAGAGTACTCCACTGCTGTCTTACAAATGTCAAAAAAGGGGAAAACACCACTTCCATCAACCTGCTTGCTATATTCCTGCAGCCTTACTTATTATAAAACAAAACCAAATCCAACTTCATCTGTTGACAGTCACTTTTTAAATCCACACATTAGCATGAATCGCCACTATGCAAAGCGCTGCAACACAAGGAGATAAGGGCTTGAGCTCACATAATTAATACTGTACAAAACAGGAGCCCCTTCCTGTTAAAGAAAACAGTCTAGAAAACAGTAATACACAATTTCCCAGGGGAGCACCTCTAGATTGATGCACAGCAGAGAACTGAGGCAATTCTTGAATTGAGTCCAATTTTAAGAAGTACCTGACAAGAAAACGAGCTGCCAGGAGCAGAGACATTTTGCACTCTGTAACTCAGACAAACATACAACTTAACTACTCTGCTACTGAGGATCAAGACAATGGGGTAAAAGCTTAATTTCAATCTTGCAAATACTCAAAATAATTTTAGTCTGCTGGTGGACAACCATCTTCATTTCACTTTGGGAAGACACTGCACAAGAAGTTTAGGATTTTGTGACTCGCAGATATGCTGAATCATGCTGTAGAACGCAGCATGCATCTAATGAAGCTTTTCCCACCCACCCAAATTCCTCTATCGACCAGAAATCTTCTAGCATCATGAGGCTGGCATATGGAAGAGCTGATATCTGAGGACACTGAGGTCACAGGACAGAAATCCTGACACAGGCACAGGCAAAGAATTCCTCACTGATAGGAAATGTCGCTGAAGAACACAAAGCTCCTTCAGAGATAAGAATACAGGAACAACTTAATGCTGTGCTAGATTACTGAGCAATTAAAGCAAGATATAAAACAGGTTGTGATTTTCCCCCGCCTTTTCTCAATTTTTACTGACTTAGGGAAGAAATGCATATCATTACATGCTCACTTTCAACTCAAAGAAGATTATATAGGACCTACCTGTACTACTTGTTTCTGTGGTTGTGTTGGCTGTGTAGTTGAAATTTGCATTTTGTCCCGAGTGCCCCGGGTACGTTCACTGCCCACCGAAGTCATCATATACAGTATATACAAAACAATGTATGTACAAAATAGAAAATCTGAAAGAGGAAGAAAAAAAAAAAAAGAATAAAAGAGCACAAGTTAAATCAGGGTACTGATTCAATACCCAGATAATATACAAATGCAGTAGCTTTAACTCTTCCTGCCTTTACCACGAACTCTATGCAGAAACTCCTGAGAAAGCAGCTTTAATACACTATTATTGGATTTATCAGTCTTTACAGTAAAGGAGGAAGTGCCAGGGATAAAAAGCATTTTTGTCAGCTGATTGGGACCTGTCTAGATCTGTACTTCCAGACGACATCCAAATCTCACAGCTTTTCCCAGTTATTTAACTTTTCTATCCGCTACTCTGCTGAAATTCCAGCTCCAGTTGTATCATTCCTTAAATTCCTGTAATACCTGCTATCTTGTTTTGCTGCCTGAAATTTAACCACTCATATACCTACTCAGAACACCAACACAAAAATCACATTCACAAACCAGGCCGTTCCATTCTTCCCTATTATTAAACTGCTTTCCTGCACACATACGGAGGTTGTGGCCAATGCCCCCTCTACTTCTCACCTCTCATAAACGAGAGAAATTATGATCCTTGCCTTTAAATACAGCCTCTGTAGCCAGTATTTTTGGTTTACGTTCTCCCTCATACTTAAAGAAATTATTTACAAAACTACCTATTACCCTGCCTTAAACATACCTTTGTTGTATGGCAACAAAGAAACTCAAAAGAAAACTCAAATCACACACACAGCCCCCACTGCTATCCCATTTGTGGCAGTCAGCTTTCATTCTCATTCATCCTCTACCATTAAAATTACTTTGAAACAAGAAATTTATTATTCCCCCATGTTTGTACAGCATGCAACACAAGGTTAATTGACAACTATCGTTTATAGTAGCTATGTGTCCTGGTTCCGGCAGGGATGGGGTTAATCTCCCCAGGAGCCGGCAGGGGGATGGTAGACCATCCCAAGTGACCCATGCCCGGGCTATAAGAGGAGCTAGCCGGGGAGAAGAGCAGTTGTCACTCTGGGGTGGGCTACAGTGGTGTGGGTACAGTCGGTGTGCTTGAGGTGTGCTTCCTGGTGGTACTGTAATTGCGTTTTCATCTTTTCTTTTGCTGTTCTGTTAAATTACATTCTTTTAACCCACGAGTTTTGCCCTGACGATTTCTTTTTCCACGACTGTGGGAGTTGCGCGAGCAGCTGCGTGGTTCTTTGTTGCTGGCTGAGGCCAAACCACGACAGTCCTTTTTGGCACCCAACGTGGGGCCCGAAGGGTTGCAATAACAAATTTCTTGTATCCATTTCCCATATTGGTTAGATAGTTGCCGGTTACAATGTTACTTCGTTTGTTTGCGTGGCTGTGCTTTGCAAATTCTTATATGCTCTATCTACTCCCTGTGATGCTGTTTGTTATCTCGGGGAGAGGGATCAGGATTATCATTTTGCTGTCATGTGCAATATCAGCTTATGATATGATAACATCACTACTGAAGTGGCTTTGTTGGGGTGTCTATGCAGTATTGCTGTCTTGTCCATACCTTGGTTACCATCTTTCAGAAGTTATTAATAATATCACCCAATCTATGGGAGAAACAGGGGGAGATACTTTCCCCAGCTCTTTTGCCTCCCTTTTCTCCTTTGGGCCAGATATGACACCTCTTGAGAACTTTGAATATCCTTGGGATGCTCAAACCAGCATGTTTCTATTGCTATGCCTGCTGAATGTTTTTCAGATCTTGTTTAGGGTTAAGCAACTGTTTAAGTCTACCACCCAGAGATCTGCCCCAAGGCTGGATAGTCAGGGGTGGCATGGCATGTGGGAGAACATGGGCAGGTATCTAGAGAATTTCTCAACTCCAATGGTTTGGGACTTCACCCTCGAACAACTCCAGGACCCTGATAAAGTAATAGAATATTTGAAAGGAAAATGCTGTGGCTACTCCAGAGAGGCACAACTTACGGCACTGTGCTGGGCCCTGGCCAGTATCTACCAAACACTGCTCAGTAATATGCAGGACCCTCAGGGGAAAGAGAGGGAAACCAGATTGGCAGACAATGTGGCTACTCCGACCCCGGTGCCAGACAATGTGGCTACTCCGACTCCAGTGGCAGACAATGTGGCTACTCCGACCCCGGTGCCAGACAATGTGGCTACTCCGACTCCAGTGGCAGACAATGTGGCTACTCCGACCCCGGTGGCAGACAATGTGGCTACTTCGACCCCGGTGGCAGACACTGCAGCTATT
>NW_009647021.1:31053-32844 GCF_000708025.1 Charadrius vociferus
GTTGCAGAAGCCACTGAAGGACAAGGTGAATCAAGCCAGTTTGCAGAGGTAAAAGCCATCCAGCTGGCTTTGGATATTGCTGAGCGAGAGCAATGGCCAGTACTTTACCTCTATACTGATTCCTGGATGGTGGCAAATGCTCTGTGGGGGTGGTTACAGCAGTGGAAGCAGAGCAACTGGCAGCGCAGAGGGAAGCCCATCTGGGCTGCTGAACTGTGGCAGAATATTGCTGCTCGGATAGAGAATCTGGTTGTGAAAGTGCGTCATGTAGATGCCCACATACCCAAGCATCGGTCCACTGAGGAACATCAAAACAACCAACAGGTAGATCAGGCTGCCAAAATTGAAGTGGCTGAGGTGGATCTGGACTGGCAGGATAAGGGGGCACTATTCCTAGCTCGGTGGGCCCCCGATGCTTCAGGCCATCAAGGGAGAGATGCGACATACAGATGGGCTCGTGACCGAGGGGTGGACTTGACCATGGACACTATCGCACAGGTTATCCACGAATGTGAAACGTGTGCTGCAATTAAGCAAGCCAAGCGGTTAAAGCCTCTTTGGTATGGAGGACGATGGCTAAAATATAAATATGGGGAGGCCTGGCAGATTGATTATATCACACTCCCACAGACCCGCCAAGGCAAGCGCCACGTGCTCACAATGGTGGAAGCAACCACTGGGTGGTTGGAAACATACCCTGTGCCCCATGCCACTGCCCGAAACACTATCCTGGGCCTTGAAAAGCAAGTCTTATGGAGGCATGGCACCCCAGAACGAATTGAGTCAGACAATGGGACTCATTTCCGAAACAGCCTTATAGATACCTGGGCCAAAGAGCATGGCATTGAGTGGGTATATCACATTCCCTATCACGCACCAGCCTCGGGGAAGATAGAAAGATACAATGGACTGCTAAAGACTACACTGAGAGCCATGGGTGGTGGGACTTTCAAACATTGGGATGTACATTTAGCAAAAGCCACCTGGTTAGTTAACACTAGGGGATCTGCCAATCGAGCTGGCCCTGCCCAATCAAAACATCCACGTGCAGTAGAAGGGGATAAAGTCCCCGTAGTGCATATGAAGAATATGTTAGGGAAGACAGTTTGGGTTAGTCCTGCCTCAGGCAAAGTCAAACCCATTCGTGGGATTGCTTTTGCACAAGGACCCGGATGCACTTGGTGGGTGATGCGAGAAGATGGGGAGGTCCGATGCGTGCCTCATGGGGATCTGATTCTGGGTGAGAATAGCCAATGAATAGAATTTTATAATGTTAAATAACTTTGCTGTTGTATGTTATCATTATTATGATGGCTATCAGTGCTGCTACAGAAGAATCACCTAGATCAATGACAGATGGACTTTGATGAGACTGAGTAAAGGGCAGTAACGATGTAATAAGAACTGACTTCAGTAGCTGGTGTCCAGCAACTTCCTCGAGATTGACATCTTCAATCTGCAGACCATGGGCATGAACTGCATCAGGTACACCAGCCTCAGCAGCGGGCATCCAGCACCACACACCATCTCATGTGACCTGAGAGACTGTTCTCACAGATGGAGCCTACCATCATGGACTAATGAGTTTAATGGACATTTTAAGTGAGTGCAATGGACGCAGACTATGGGAACTGTAAGATCTAGGCATGACACAGATAGTATGGAATAAGGGGTGGATAATGTCCTGGTTCCAGCAGGGATGGGGTTAATCTCCCCAGGAGCCGGCCGGGGTCAGGTATTCCATCCCAAGTGACCCATGCCCGAGCTATAAGAGGAGCTAGCCGGGTTCAG
>NW_009647021.1:32867-54401 GCF_000708025.1 Charadrius vociferus
CGGCCTGTGCGCTTCGTGGCGGTACTGTAATCGCGTTTTCATCTTTTCCTTTTGCTGTTCTGTTAAATTGCATTCTTTTAACCCACGAGTTTTGCCCTGACGATTTCTTTTTCCACAACTGTGGGAGTTGTGCGAGCAGCTGCGTGGTTCTTTGTTGCTGGCTGAGGCCAAACCACGACACTATGATAAATGGAAACAGATCTCTCAACTGGTCAGAGCAGTCACAGTCAACTGGTTTCTGTCTCCACAACACTGGGAAGCAAAATCCGCAAGTTTAGGGAACTAAGGACAACCTGCAAGTGGTGCACCTGGGCAGATGATGTGCAAACAAACAGCCCCAATGTATGCCCCAACATGCCTCAGCACACAACTTGTCCAGGCAGCAGCCTTGGTGCAAGCTGGCTATCACCAAGCTCACTGCACAATAATGCTCAGATGGAAACTGAGCAAACTGCTGTGATTGCATAGATAAGGATGTGTTCAATACCTGTTAAGGTTTGAGAAACCCACAACAATTTATTGTCAACTAGACAATCATTCTGTCGCCCAATGACCCCTCCCCACCCGGGAAAGGGAAATCAGGGAAAAAACAAAGAAACCCAAGGGTTGAAGTATAAACAGATTTAATAGAATAAGATTAGATAATTAACATTAACAGCACTAAAGAACCAATATTGATCCTGATACCAATACAGAATATGCAAAGACTATACTCAGCCAATTCTATCAGTAGGAAGCTGTGCACTCCCAGCAGTGGAGAGCAAGTGTCTGACACTGCGAGCGCTACGGCTTCAGGAGGAAGGGAAGGCCTCAGGGGTCTGGCACCGGGGCAAGAAGTTCTCTGGATCGCAGCCATCAAGGGAGAGAGAGAACTTTGCAGCAAGGTTTCTAATTTATAGTGAATGTGACATTGATGGTATGAAATAACCCTGTTGGCCAGCTTGGGCCAAGTGCTCAGGTCTTGCTCCTCCTCATCCCTGCACCTGGCTAGCTTGAAAACACTGAGACCTTGAAACCCACACACCATAGGTGGCTACAAAGTAAATATTTTCCCAAATTCAGACACTGGAGTCTTCTAAAAGTGCGGTCTTCCCAAGCATTAGAAAGAAATTAGTCCTGTGTTGCTCAAACCAGGACAATACCTAACTGCTTGCTAGCATTCACAAGTAATGGGTACTCAACAATTAAATTGCAATGACATGCTTCAGTTGAAACATCAATTCACAGTCTTCGGGAGTCTCATCTAGAATAAAAAAGGACAATTAACCCCACTATCATCTGCATTTCTTCTTCACTTCAGAAATACATTTTTGTTGGCCAAAATTGAACCCTGACATTGGATTGCCTTATGTACTAGTTAAAGTATTCAATAAAGTCTGAGGAGAAAGTGTATTTCCATGAACAAGAAATTATATTTCCATTTTACAAGAAAAGGTCTGCCTTTACCAGGAACTGACTGTAGTATGAGCTGAACTAGAACATTGTGTTTCTTCAGCTTTATGAATATATTCACTGAAGTAAATCTGTCTCCCAGTCTCTTAAAGTAATCTAACTTTGTTGTCTTCTAAGCCCCAGAACACACAGGCCTTCAGAGCACTGCACTTGACACCCTAAAAGCCAGATACAGTCAGAACAAAAGTTACTCAAGCTTGTGACAACATGTTCTACGGAAAGCAAAATATTAAGTAAATGTGGAGACTCTCTGAACAGCAAGTTCAACTCTTATCACTGACTATCTGGTCATGTCTGTCCACTGATATTTTAAACATGTTATGGACAGTGTTCAGTTGAGCTTGTAGTAGAAATTACTTTTGCTCTTTGTGTTAAAATCTGCTTTATAAGCCTTGCTGACTGGACTGCCAACATTGGAAAGTTAACTTAAGTTTAAATACACTAATAATGACCTTTGGGTTGGTTTTGGTGGGGTTTTTTTTTTGGGGGGGAAAGTATCAGTCAGCTCATCATGATTTGATCCTAACACAATAAGCAATGAAAAAAAAAAAAAAAACCTGAAGAGAGAACATGACAGAGAGTACTAACCTCTCTGAAAGACAAGCTAATAGATTCAAATATGATTGTCTGGAATTAGCCCACTGTGATTTAAGATATGTTGAGAAATTATAACTCATTATTATAATGAGTTATAAATTATATTTTCTCAATTAACATAATGTTTACACAGATTCTGGTACCTAGAAATTCTGACACCTAGCATTGTAATGTATGTCAGAATTTCTATTTTCTCTAATTTCACCAAAGCTACTCAAAATATTGCAATCCATGTTTTGGACATGACAGCAGTACACACACATTAAAACAAAGAGTTTTCCATTTGTTTGTAAAGCGCACTCTGAACTACAGCCTACACCTCTGATAGCCATTATGGTTCCTGAGGAGGATTGTGTCTTTTCTCCCTCTCCTAACAAATATTTTACGGTGTCTATGTCACAGCTGTTTAAGCCATGTTTGTTTTTCAGGATGAAAGGATACTTTAAGGAAAAAGGCAGGCACACAAGCAGTTGAAACACTCCTAGGGGATGAAGCGGCACAGCAAGATCAGCCTGCTGGTGGGAACAGAGCCAAACAACCCAAACAGTATAACAGGATCTTTAAAGAAAATCCTCATCTTGTTGACCATGCAGCCCATGAGCAGCACAATCTGGCAGCAGGTCCGAAGCAGAAAACCAACAAAGGCAAGCGCCTCTTCCTGGCAGCAGTATGGACTTGCACTTGCTTCAGACAAGCATGGAAACACACCCCCAGTTTGACATTCCCCATCAAGCCAACATGGACATGTTATAATTTATTTCAGACACAATTCAGTCTTCTTAAAAGCACAATTGGCAGCTTGATATAAAGGGAGCTTTAAAAATAAAGCTACTTTATTCCCCCTTAGTTGGCTCCCACTGTCTACAAACAGCATCCAGGCACAGCAACCAGCCCAGCCCCAGCACACACGAGGAGCAGCTGAAGGGCCCTGCTCCACTGCCGACAGTGCACTGACAAGGGAAACATCGCACTTCCCTGGCACAGGTATGCCTTTACCACACTGGGTAATCTTCATACCCTACCACACCTGCTCTTTAGAGTACCAAAGCAGCAGGCAGAAGGGAGACAGTTAGCCACTGCCTTTGATTTACCATAGTGACTACAATTTTGAGCATTAAGTGGGATATTACTAATTAATAAGATAGGGCCGAACAAGAACATTTCCTTGCTTGCAAAGCAGCTTTTATTCTCTCTAATTCCTCATATTAAAGTCTGTTTGGCAGGCTGTTGTCATAGCAGTGAGTAGGATATCACAAACTGATGAACTTAATTTTAATTGCAGATCAAATGAGGAAAGAAGATTTGAGACTGGGAGGAAGACAACTCTTAATTAAAATCTGTTTAATAAAGATCAAAAAAATATTCAGACAAGCAGATGTTTTGGTTTCTATGTCAGGGTCTGGCTCAGTGCAAGAATCCCTCATCAGCAGTTAGTGTTTGACCTTGTAGACACATTGAAACTCTAGTAAGTAGCCAGAACAGCTGTATTTTGAAGAAATAGATACACATTAAACAAAACAGACCCTCAGAGCACTAGCAGAAAAGGAGAAGAAAGTATTAAAGAAAGACTGGACTTCCCAAAACTGTTGTGTAAAGAAGGCAGTCATACTTTCTTTCATGACAATAAAAAAGCACAAGACTGTTGTAAACCTTTTTTTCACCGATGTAATCTAGTGCCTCCAGATGAAGGTTGTCTTTACTTCTACTTTAAAAACAAAAACCCCTTGATCAGTAGTTAAGAAAATTGTTCACTTCAAGTACGTTTAGCTTCCCAAGCACTAAGGAATTCAAATTTCAGCACTTCCCCATAAAGCAAATAACTAGACTTAAAAATGTAAAGCAACAGAGGCATTTAGGAGAAAAATCTCAAGGTTTTGTTTGTTTTAGTGTTTCTGTCTGTACAGCAAGTTTAGCCCAAGGACCTACACTACAACAGCAGATATAGTATTGTGTAATAAGCCATCACCTGACTGGTGACAGAATAGCAACAATTATTCTAGTTTCCAAAAGCGGTACCTAAGTATTTGTATCTCAACACCCAACTTTCCAAAAGAGGCCAAATCCCACTCCCTCCCAAAGTCTCCATACCTTAAGTCTTATTCAACATATTTAGTTGGGGTTTTGCTTTGGATTTTAGAAGGAAAAGAGGAAGGCAAAGAATCAGAGGTGTTGATACATCAACGCAAAAACCAGGTTTTTTAAGCTATCATAATGCTTTCTTTGATCTTTTGTTCAACTGTCCTTCAGCAAGAAATCTAGTCCTTTTTAGACTCAAAGCAGTCAGAAAAGCTAGAGATACACAGAATACAAATTGACTTGACAGGGTGGCAAGCCTCGCATGACACAGTAAATCTATTCCTGAACTTCCAGGGACAGACCACACACTGCAATACCACCTGACTCTCAAGAATCCTTCTGAAGTCAAATATTCACTTCCACCAGCTGAACAAAACATTTGCAGTTTCAACTCTTTTCCTGAGGCAGTCTCAAGAAAGTTATTTTCTTGACTCTCTGGACAAGGAGCTGTGATAAAGATCACTGTGCAGAAATCTTTGTGAACACCTTAAAAGTGTGATTGCTTTTTCATACTCTCATCACAAAGCTACTTGATCAAGGATTTCTCACAATGACAGGGTGGGGAAAAGGCTGCAGGACACTGCCTCATGATGGCATGACTACTGTACATGTACAATGAGTCTAGATTTTACTGCTATGGCAGTAGCATGACATATGCATGAGAAAAAAGAGTGGGGGAAAAAAAAAACACAAACCCAACACATCTGCAAAGCATCGATACAATGTATTTCCCTCCAGTGCTGTCAACTAAAGAATCTCACCACCTTTATTACTGCTTGAAAGGGGAAGAGAGTTTGCAAGAGTTAGATCTTCCTCAGGAGCAGTGCTGATTACTCAGTGTCTGTATTGCCCCAAGCCAACAATACTGAATCTGAGCTTATGGATCTTGGGAGGATTCGTGTCTCATCTTACAGTCTTCTGTGGTAAATAGGGAGAACATTGATGGCCAGGAATAGACCTGCATCACTGGCAGACCACCACAGGAGAGAGAAATTGTACTATATATACACTCATGTTTTACCAAGAAAAGAGGATTGCCAAGAGTGGCTAGAGTACTAGCACAAACATATAAACTAACATAGACACTTCCAATTGTATTAGCAAAGCGTACTGAACAAACAAGTGAATACTCTTACCCACCTTTCTTAAAACCCACCAAGTTGTTAGTTGAAACTATTATTCTGCCAAGTCAATCTATAATTAGCTAAGAACACACCCCAATTTACAGAAATCAATAATTTCTCATTACCAGCAAAAAAAAGAAAGTTAATTTCAAGGTTTAGTATTCCTAAGGAAATGTTATACAAAGGAATATTTGTTTTGGAAGATAAAGAAGTGCTCATCTTCAAAAGACTGTAGTTAAACAAAGGCTGGTCACACATATCCAGAGTCCCTCTCAAAAGCATGATGTGGAAGGGGGACTAAATAGCACACACTTTCCACTAGTAGAACAAGTTTCAATCATGAAAGTTAAGTAATATCATTAACATTATGTAAAAAAAAAATAAAAAAATCTTCTAATCTCACAATATCTATCTTTATCCCAGTGTTTCTGCCTAACAGATGTGTTTTACATTTTAGTGTATACTGGTGATTATCCTAGCTTTAATCAAAATCTGCCAACTACACCCAATAAACATCAGGCCAACTTGCCTTTATCATTTCTTTATAAATATTCAAACTTCAGAGGCAACAAGTGCCCTTAGTCATATAGAAATTTCTGAAGGAGGAATCTAAATTTCCCCAAATTAATCTTTCACTGGTATTAAATGAAGAAAAAAAAACAACAAAAAACAATCACATTAAAATCAGAGAAGCCTAACTGACTCCCACCTAGAGCTTTATCTTTCACACAACCAAGGCAATCTTCAGACTGCTGAAAACCTGGTTAGCAAAACCCACCTAGCTCTGCTGCTGTCAGAAGATGACAATCAAAAGGCAGTGAATGACCTCAAAGATTCAGAGGACTTGACCTTATGTTTCAGACATGAATATCTACAAAGTCACTATTCTCATCTTTTGCTGCCTTTCTGCAAGAACACCACTTTAGACAGCAGCCAACTGGACCTCCACATGCAAAAAGAATAAAGTCCTGCTCCCTGTCCTAACTAATTATAAGCCCCAGTTTGCAAGGCCCTGCAAGATGCACTAGTTACCAGCACTTACCATTGACTGTAATGAAACTTTAAGTAACAGACCCAGTTAGACTAATTGCATGTTATTTTCTATCTAAGCACCACTCAGAGCTAGAGGATCTTACTACACCATAACGCAGACCACAGTTGTTGCCATGAACTAGACAAAAAAAAAAAAAAAAAAAAAAGAGGCAGCAGTGCTGCACTGGTCCACATAGAAATATAATATACAGAAAATAAGAATTCTCTTTGAGAAGCAGCAATCATGGGGATCCTGTGAGGAAGGGGCAACAGCAAGTTCACTTTTGAAGTATGTTTCTCTGCTGAGGAATATTTCAAGAAAAGCTCTGGCCTGGCCTGATATTCTAAGACCTGAAAGAAAAATTAAATACATGTTTCTGTCATCTTTGATAGAAGGACCTAATTTCTTGTCCTCTGTCATAGAAAAGGCTTTTCTCATGCGAACCCTCTCTAAAAGCTACCAAAGTAAAAGAGATAACATATTCCCATCACTGCCCACACCATATAGAATCATAGAATAGTTTGGAATGGAAGGGACCTTTAGAGGTCATCTAGACCAATCCCCCCTGCGATGAGCAGGGACATCTTCAACTACATCAGGTTGCTTAGAGCTCTGTCCAACCTGACCTTGAATGTTTCCAGGGATGGGGCATTTATCACCTCTCTGAGCAACCTGTTCCAGTGTTTCACCATCACAGAATTCACAGAATTCACAGAATTCACAGAATTCACAGAATTCACAGAATTCACAGAATTCACAGAATTCACAGAATTCACAGAATTCACAGAATTCACAGAATTCACAGAATTCACAGAATTCACAGAATTCACAGAATTCACAGAATTCATAGGGTTGGAAGGGACCTCTGGAGATCATCTAGTCCAACCCTCCTGCCAGAGCAAGGTCACCTACAACAGGTTGCACAGGACAGCGTCCAGGTGGGTTTTGAATGTCTCCAGAGTGGGAGACTCCACCACCTCTCTGGGCAGCCTGTTCCAGTGCTCCACTACCCTCAAAGTAAAGAAGTTCCTTCTCATGTTAAGATGGAATCTCATCGTAATCCTCATCGTAAAAAATGTCTTCCTTACATCTAGTCTAAATCTTCCCTCTTTTAGTTCAAAGCCATTACTCCTTGTCCTATTGCAACAGGCTCTGCTAAAAAGTTTGTCCCCATCTTTCTTGTAGGCCCCCTTTAGGTACTGGAAGGCTTCTATAAGGTCTCCCCAGAGCCTTCTCTTCTCCAGGCTGAACAGCCCCAACTCTCTCAGCCTGTCTTCATAGGAGAGGCACTCCATCCCTCTGATCATCTTCATGGCCCTCCTCTGGACCTGCTCCAACAGGTCCATGTTTTTCCTGTGCTGAGGGTTCCGGAGCTGGATGCAGTACTCCAGGTGGGGTCCCACCTGAACTGTCAACTGACTCAGTATCACGGGTTAGGAAGCATACAGAGACCACAGTGGCTCAGAGGTGGTTCCTGGTGCTTGCACAGCCACGCACACACTCTACTTCCTCTTGCTACGAGAGGAAAGGAACCTTTCTCTTATTTTCTAGCCTAAGAAAAATATTAGCCAAGTCAATACACAGTATACTCACTGTTTATTCCATCACTGCTACGTTCGGTGGTAAAAAACCATCAGTACTGCAAATCTCCTCTTCACACCTGTTTCTCCAAGTTTGTCCCCCCCCAAAAATGGAACAATCAACAAAGAAAAACAGAAAAGGTAAAGTTCTCAGTGTTTTCCCTCCTAAGGTTTCCTGAGTAGCATCCAGTGAAAATGCACTACAGCATCTACAACTTCCAACAAAGCAGCAGCTAGCAGAACTACAGCCTAGTCACCCCCTGCAACAAATATTCAGACTGAATTATACACTGTATTAACTAGGAGGTTTGTAAAACACATTAACTAGTACTTACAAAAAGAAAGCTTTATTGCAGCTGAGGAAAAAAAAATGAACTAGCAGGTTTTTCAGGGTTGAAAATCATTACCCTCTGCAGCCAGAACTAACACAGCCTTCTTGAAGTCACACACAAGTGGAGGACAGCTGAGCAGAGTTTGGGACCAAAGAAGTCACAAGAGTTTTAGTTCCCGTTTGGGACCTGGTTGTATATTCATTCAAAATTCAATCCATAGTGCAGGTAGAACCCAAACAGTTTATTCCATTAAAATCAAGTTTCATCTCATATCTAATACCACACGACTGAAAGCTGTCACTAGAAATAGCATTCCAGCTCCCCTACTCCTTAACCACATATTGCTATTTCCCTTCAATCAGACTAACAATCCTGCAGCTGCAGAGGGAGTTGATTCAGTGAGCTGACCCAAGAGCAAACTAAGCCCTCTAAAACAACAGTGAGTCAGTCGAATAAGCTTATTCAGTGGAAAACTATGTGGCTCTACAACTGCTGAATCTGACACGAGGGATAGGGATCAAGTTTATGAGGAAAGGGAGAACTTGCATTTCAGCAGCCATGTACCATTATAACATCAGTAAAATGTGAGGTTTCACATGTTGTTTTCCTGGGATCCAGTATAGCAAGACTTGATCCTGGTCAGGCCCTCTGCATGCAACAAAAAATAAAAATAAAAAAACCAAACCAAACAACACATTAAAAATGCCTTGTAGGCATTTTAAAAAATAAACTCCCAGGAAGGGATACTGCCAGCAGAGTGACCTTGAATATATCACTGTCTTATGGCATATATATTCTTTTGATCACCAGTGGGAAAGAAGAGACTTGTATCACCTTTACTGAGGAACACTCCTTAATGCCCAGCCTCTTGGATACCTGTTAGAGTTCAGTAACTTGCAGTGAAGAATACACTTATAAAAATTTGGAGGTGCTTCTATTCAAACAAGAGGAAGCTATAATCAACCAACATTAGGATAGTCTGACTAACACATCTTATTGTAATCTAAGATACAGACCTTTCCCCCAGCCACAGAAGTATCTACATTTAGTTTTGGACATTAAACTAGAGCCTCAAACTACCCTAAAGCAATTTGCCACCAAAAGTAATCTTTAATGATTTTGTACACACAACTAAATATTCAATGCTTTTGCTGGTCATCTTTGAATTTCACTTTCACAGGAATAATACACTTAAACATCCACCCTTTCCCTATCAACAGCCCCACCTTGAGAAGGCTCGCTCCCTCTACCAGCTCATTAAAACCACAGCAGCCCTTCTGAGGGGGAAAGGAGGAAATCCAGACAGACTCATCCAGGAAGACAGGGCTGGGTGACTTGGAAGTTCTTCAGATGGCTCCCTCCACAAAAAAATAAATAAAAAAAAAATTTAAAAAAAAAAATCACAAGACAAAGCCTCTGCAGACTGTAATAATTTGTGCAGCTTTCCAGTCTGTCTGAGATGAACTCGGGGGTCAGCTAGAAGCCCAGGTGAGCTCAGGGCACACATACACATATATATATATGTAGGTGAGGAAACAGCTGCAGAGTACAAACTAAAGTTATAGATTTTCTATTCAAAGAATACATGGAAGGACATATGATCTCAGGTCACACTGGTTAAGCTATCAATACCGGGGGGGGGGGAGTACCACCAAAATAAAAACCTACTTTTTTTCGCAGTGACATATACGACTCTGAATATGAAGTTCCAGGAGGAGGAAGAGAAACAACAGTTTTTAAGGCAGTATTACAGGTTTCCTTCCTTCACAATCTTATGCTTTTACTGTGCATAAAATCTCGATGAAAATTTGTGGCCATTTGGTTCAGCTTAGTTTTCCAAAGTAAAACCTTGCAAGAAGTTGAGTCCTTTTTCAAACTTTCATCGGATGCTCAGAGAGAAGCAGGCACAGAAACAGTATCAAGAACTGAAAGCCATAAGAGATCATTTTTATTTCTCTGCCAACTCTGGATCGCTCCTTCTACAGTCATAACCAGTGTTAGCGTTTTATCTAGCTTTAAACAAGGTGGGTTTTACTAGTTTCCTTTGCTACTAAACCTCATCTTGATCTGCTTCAGTCAAAAAACTTGATTTTACCCCAGGTTTTCCTACTTTATTTGAGCATTATTTTTCTCACAATCACAACTTCTCAACTTGGTGTCAGGTGTAAATTCACTTATTCTTGTTCTGTTGATCTAGAATTTTCCATGAGGTCAGGTCTATCCGATCTACACCAAAATGATACCAAACTATCCAAATAGATAAAGGATTAGCAATCTTTACAACTTCAAACATACAACATGCTAGAAAGGAGCAGGTAAATAAAGTGCCCTCCCACACAATTCATCACAAAGTCATCCAGGTTGTTCTCGTGCGTTTAACATTAAAAAGGCAAAACAAAATTTCTCTCCCACTTCCTAGTTAGTTTCTTAATCTTTTTAAAGAAGATACCAAAGAGACAAGTTATTTGCATATGATATCAAATTTTTACTGCATTTAATTCAGTATTTATTTTCTCTCCAACATAAGTGGGGGAGAACCACCCTTAGGCTTCTTCTAGACCCACAGTCACTGTTCCAGCTCCCCATCTTTACCTTTTTCTGCAAGTCTGGACTGACTTAAATGTTTTTTGGCTGCCATGCATTTTCTGTCTTCAGTAGGAGGTTCTCACTCTCCTCCACCATTTCTTTCCAAGCCAGACTAGCTTATAATAAAATTGAAGAACGTGCAAAGAATCGTCATTTTTTTAAAGTTTGCAAAATCTGATTTAGCAAATAAAGTTTTGCTTCAAAACTTCCTTCCTATTGATAGACCATTAAGAAATTCCTTTTCACAGAAATTTATTTGCTCATTTTCTTAAAGCTTACATTTTATTTTAAATATATTTTTGTATTCTACAGGGTCATTCATTACTACGCTGTACTAAACTAACAGCCTCTGATTCCACAGACATATGCAGGCTTTATATACTGTGCAACGCAACATTAAAATGCCGAAGCAGAAAGCCTGTTTTCTAAAATATCCCAAGAAGATATTAGTCACCTGTCTATTTTACCATCAATCTAAAAGACCAAGCACTCTGCTACAAGATCAAGTTACTCACATTTTGAAAGAAAAGGGACTTGCACTCTTCACATCTTCATTTCTGAAACAGTTCGCTTATTTATATTAATTGCAGCACCTCACCCACAGTACACATGTGAATTCTGAGATTGCGTCTGGAATACACGCTTTGCTAACTACGATGTTCAATTCTAGCAACAATGTTAAAATATTACAGGTATCAGCTTTAGAGATCATACTGCACCTATAAAAACTTCACCAAACAAATGTTCCAGTAAGAGCAAAAAGTCCAAGACATATACATGGTTAAGACGACAGCATTCGCCCAAAGCTTGAATGAGCAGAAAGTAAACTGCTAAAAGGCTGCTCAGTACCTCACCTTCAGGACACTGAAACTTGCAGTTCTGCAGGGGTTTAGGGGTGTTTTTTTGAAAGCATACAAGCCTCATATAAGTTGGTACTGCCCTTTTCGTCCCTCCATTTTCCCATGTCTAAAATTTGAAAAACAATACTGACCAACCCTGTTGCTGTGCTCTAAAAATCTAAGGCAGAAGGTGTTAGCATGACCTTAGTTTTGATATACCAAAAGAACCTTGCCATGAAGTCTGACTTTTTGAGATTTGTTGTTGTGGTAGTTACTGTGAGATCACAACTACATCACAGGAATTTCTTTGCAGGATCAAATGCAAGAGACTGATAGAATGGAATAAAAGAGCTCTCAATACACTGCATTTAAACATCGCTGACTATACATGCAACTGCTGAGAACAGCAACTTTAAGGAGTAGAATTTTTACTTTCACTTATTCATGAAAGTCCATTTGAAGAGTTATGAATACATTCAAGAAAAACATTTTGTGTTCTTTTCAGGTTTTTTTGCCAGAGGAAGAAGGGAAGGAAAAAGCATGTTTAAATAGATTATCTCATTCCCAAAGCCAGAGACATAACTTCTCTTAAAACCATTTTAAGTTCTCAAATGTTACGTACACAATGAATAAAACCCAGAAAATTCCCAGAAGCAACAAGAATAAGGCCTTCCATAAAGATGATCAGTTAGACTTTAATGTATATTCTAATACACAAGCAAGCACATTTGAGAACAAAAACCTTTGTTCAACTGAATTATTACAATTCCTACCAAATTAAAAAAAGGAATAAAACAAAGAGCCCATGGAACACAATAACATTAAGTGAGAAGAAAAACTAGGATTAAACCTGGTGAGTCAAAAAAATAAAAATCAACTTTACACACTAATATGAATCCACAAAAGGCTGTAATTTTACTTCAGAGGCAACTAAAAATAAATGTTTATCTGGAACTCACTTGCCAGCAGAGATTTTAACATGACTGAAATGCAAGTTCTTTAAGAGTTAGAAGTACACTGATGTCAATCTAAAATTCTTATGCTGTAAACAAATATTTCTTTTGCTGAACTCTTCCAGAACTTTAGTTAGATATCCAATTGCTGTAAAAGACTTAAAAGCCTAAGTTCCAGAAACATATGATAATGTTTTGGTTAACCTTCCTAACTCTTGGAACTTTGGAACTGTGATGTTTTGGATTTAAATACAATTGGAAAATATTCACAGCATCATCTTTAAGATGAGCTTTTGGGGAGTTGTTTTTGTTGGTTGTTTTTTTTTTTTTTAAACTGGTCTGAAGCTTAATAAAAATCTTCATTTTATACAGTTTTTTGAAAAGTAAATTGAGGGCATCTTTCCACTTTTCTTTTTTTCTTTTAATTAGAAATTCAGGTAATTTTAAAAATACATACAACTTCTGAAAAAGAGGGGTGGAGGCTAAATACTGTAGGTCAGTATTTCAACAAGTAATCCTGGAAGAGCTAAGCATACCACTTCTTCCAAGCTGGTCTTTAAGATTTCAAGAAAGCAGAGCTCCACACAGAGCCATAGATATCATACTTGTATAAAATACAATAGAATCATAATATACCCAAACATACATTTGGATAAACCAACCTAGTGTAAAGCTCTATTTTCAGTCTCTTACATGTTGTTTTCAGCTGAATGCTTTTAGGCTTTAACTATAATGAGTAGAGTTCAGATATACATTTCAGCAAAGTTTAGCACAGTGTTTGAGCTATGCTTATGTGAGGTCACTTCACATGGCAGAGAAATTGAGAAGTTTGAAGTTGAAATTTTTCAGGAAATGCAAGAGGTGGTAACGGTCTCATTTTATTCAACAGAAGGACTAAGTGAATCTCTAAACAGAGCTAACTTTCCCCACCATTAGAGTGCCAGAAGAGATAGCTTATCCCCTTCAACATTTCTCCCTTAAAAAAAGAACAAAGTTTATCTTAAAAAAAAAAAAAAAAAAGTATTTTACAGCATGCCTGTTTATATATAAACTTCTGGGAAAAAAAGCAACTCATCAATGCTGCACTACACATATCCATAAATGCAGACCAAAAATGCATTTATAGAAATACCAGGAGAAATAAGATGCAAAACAATCTTGCAACTTTCCAGTTTGCATTACTGAAGCCCCAGCTGCTACACACTAATATAGCAACACCGGTTCAAAAGACTGAAACACAATCGCAGTGTCAAATAATTCACCATGCAGATTTAACAGCCAAAAGAAATGTGGAGAACAAAGACCCCTTCCTCCTCCCCAAGTATTCTGCCAGGGCCCATTGTTCCCAGCGTTATTTCATTACTCACTTTCAGTGCAGTTCATCAAAGCAGGAATTTTGTTTGTTTGTAAAGACACACCTAAGATTCTCCAACATTAATGACTTGATTTCTGCTGCTATGAGCCAGACTCCAGATAATTTGAACAAACAAATCAGAGTAGCAACCCATCATATCAGTGATCAAGAATACCACACTCTTCCCCTTTTTCCCCCACCCCAAACCTGTCTTTTAACTATCCACAAGCCACATCCTCCTCCTGCTCCTCCACAGGCAACTCATTCTGTCCCTCTCCCTCTACATACTGTCTGTTAAGACCTGCCTGTTGAGTCAAGGAGAGAACATACCATCAAAAGAACATGCTAACAACTGATCCTAACTTTTCTCCAATACTGTGGAGCAACTGGAAGGGGAGGAAGAGTTGCATGACAGCTTTTCAATCCAGGTCTGTTAATAAAGGGGACCCACAACCATAAAACCAGTTCCTGGCTGCCCACCTCTCCTTAACAAAGTCCTGGTGAGGAAAACTAAGCCAACTCCTGTTGCTAAACTCTTTAATTTGTTCTCTCCTACATTCAGCTCCAATCCCAAATAGCTGCTTGTTTTTTGCTAGGTAGAAAAGGTTTTAGTTACCACAGTCTGACTCAATGTTCAAAACCTGCTTGCTCTGGCCTATAAGGCAAGATGTGTCACTCAATATGTTTTTGTGCTCAATTTTTGCTTAGATATTAAAATCAACTGAAAAGGGATGGTTCTGCAGTTTCTTGCCCTACATTTTATAATATTTTATAATAGGTAGGTCATCTCATAACTAGAGAAATGCTTAGGATGCCTTCTGTTGATCAGTTATGTTAATGATTTGTTTATTGAGAAATAGAAATTACTATAATTATTTTTATAAATTTATTTTAAAAATATAAATTATACATTTATAAAGTAACAAATATTTTCACTTCCCTCTCTCCCATGACTGAAGTACTCTAAAGCACTCCCTAGCAATCAACAGAATCAGCAAGGGAGATAAGTCATATAAATATTTGAGGTAGGTTTTCTAGCATAAACTAAATCTCACTGATGTTTAATTTCAGAGGACTGTACTAAGAGAGCTGTTCCAGCACTTCACAGATTCAATATCCCTAACTATGAAGTAATTTTAACCATCTAACTTTATTTTAATATTTGTTTACAGTTGTGAGAGTCCTGGGGATTTGGGGGAAGGAAGCTGGATTTGCAAGAACAGGAAAAATAGGCTGATCCAGTGCGCTTTTAATTTACCAGGACTCATGTAATTCTGCAAAAGTTTTGGCTTTAGTCTCATTAAAAAGTACTTTTAAAAATAATTTTGATGCGCATATTTCAGAAAATCAACTGCTCAATATGCAGAAGTACAATAAGAACTCAACCTAACCTCTCCTAAATGCTGTATGTACATTAAACCATTATTTACAATCGATACAATTCCTAGACAGAACATACACAGGACTTGGGCGATTTTGTCACTATCAGACAATCAAAAGTTTGACCTGTTTCTTCCCTCACAGAACTGCTGAATTATAGTCTTCAGTTCGGCTAGAGCCAAGACAGCCAATTACTCCTTATTTGCAAGCACAGAAATTATTTGTATTTGAAATATACATCTTATTACATTTTCACAGCACTTTCTTTAAACACATATCCCAAATCCACCCACCTCTCCACCTATCAAGAGTCATGAAATACTGTTACCACCACTCCTACACTAAATTCAATCTTTAATCCACCTCCTTCTCATGTAAGGCATGTAAGAACATACAGATTTGACTATGTCAAGTAGTTTAACCTAGAGAAGAAGAAAGCTTTGGGGAGGGTGTCTCATCAAAGCATATAAATAACTGAAGGGAAGGTGCAAAGACAGAGCCATGCTCTTTTCAGCGGTGCCCAGCGACAGGACCAGAGGCAATGGGCACAAACCGAAACACAGGAGGCTCCATTTGAACATCAGGAAATGCTTTTTTTACTGTGAGGGTGACTGAGCACTGGCACAGGTTGTCCAGTGAGGTGGTAGAGTCTCCATCCTTGGAGATATTCAAAAGACATCCAGACACGGTCCTGGGCAACCTGCTGTAGGTGGCCTTGCTTGAGCAGGGGGAGACAAGATGAACTCCAGAGGTCCCTGCCAACCTCAGCTAGTCTGTTATTAAGTCAAGTAAAAAAGGAAGTCAGTCCTATAACAGAAAAATTATTATCAAAAATGCCCCACAAGCTTCGTTAGGGACAACTCTTAAGCTCTAGCATTTCTGCTCAGTCACATGAAGAAAACCAGGTGAAAGTCTATCTTAAATTAAATCAGGTAGGACAAAAGTCACTGGGACTTTAAATCCAGCAACAGATAACATGGTAAACAATGAAAACCAGAGTACAGGTATAAAGTTGCAAGGATTTTTATACTTGCAGTCATAACAGAAAACTATTCATGAAAGATAATAAATATCTTTTCTTAAGATGCAAAGAAAGGTTCCTGGGCATGGCTGCTATCTGGACATCAAGAAGAAGCAAAGAAACCCAACAGGATGAAGACGCATATCAGAAGCCACAAGGTTTTCTCAAACACTGAAAAAGAACTTTCGCATACTCATTATCTTGCCTTCACCAAGCTCATAACATTATTTCAATCTTTCTCTAAAATGAATTTCGGACAGCTACCCCCTGGCACTTACCCCATATTCAAAACACTCAGATTCATTCAGTGGCTAATAAAGTGAAGCACAAGGTGAGGAAGTGAAATATTGCTCCCCCTCATCACATTTAGTCACCCAAAGTTGACATCAGTAACTTAGGTCCCTCTTATGTCAGTCTCAAAATAGATCACAAGTCAGTGATCTGAAGAATGTGACCGAAAGCTGAAATAAAAGCCCAGTAACAGAAGACATCTGTCCCTTGGGGTAAAACCCACCAAAAGCATGGACCAGAATTTCTCAAATACAATATATTATGCGCAGCCCAACAGCAGAGCAGGGTTTGGCACCAGGATTCCTGTTGCTGAAACTGCATCTAAGACAACATGCAAGTTTGAAAATCAAGGAAGAATGCAAATGCAGAAAGAAAAAAAAAAAAATCAGCAATAGCCTTCAAACACAGGGAAACATGGACAATGTGATAATACGAGATATCGGTCAAGTGTTTACCATAAAATAGCCACGATTCAGTTAACATTTAAAACCAAATAGAAAGAGGAAACAAAAAAGCTTTCAGAAGCCATATGCTTCATTCTATATTTTTATATCCACCATCATCAAAACATTTAACAACACAAATACATTCATTTTCTTTGCTCAAAAGCAATCTCAATATGGTCTCTAAAGCATCATCCTACTTCCAGGAATGGTATTTTAAACATAAGAAATACAACTGAAATGTTCTAGATGAAACCTATGCCACACACAGTAAAACTGCAAAAAGACGACTTCTCTCTACAGCTAGCCATTAAAAATATTTAGGAATACGATCATAGCTACTGAATTAAAATTTTACATCTTCAACCACAGGGCTACCTAACAGACTAAGACAGACTTCCCCCCCTTAAACAAGGTTAAAAAAAGTGCAACCTGATGATTCAAATCAGGAGGTTAAGAAAGTATTTGTGTTTTCTTCATTTAACTTTGGATTTAAATAGTAAATGATTCTGTAACACAAATTCCATTGAACCTGCATCTTCTGCAGATCTGAAATAAACTGTTTCCTGTATGGTAAAGCAAAAAAACCAAAACCATAAAGTTCATCATAGGAGTACTACTTCAGGCAAACTAAGTCTTGAAAAAGATCAAAGCACTCTCAATATGGGAAACATTTAATTGCTTTTAATGCAAAATACTACACTTGGCCAGGTTAAGGACTCCTCCAAGCTCATCTGTTGGAAGACTGATTTAAGAAGCTGGGGAGGGAGAGGAAAAAAGCTTGACAAGTTTACCTTCAAAAGAAGCCACAGTATCTTGCAGCTTTCACAAAGACAGCTGGACACACACACACAAAAAAAAAAAAGATAATTTCAAGA
This sequence comes from Charadrius vociferus, assembly GCF_000708025.1. Taxonomy (NCBI): domain Eukaryota; kingdom Metazoa; phylum Chordata; class Aves; order Charadriiformes; family Charadriidae; genus Charadrius; species Charadrius vociferus. The sequence goes on from NW_009647021.1 coordinate 50,807, forward strand.
GAATTGAGAGTAGAAACAACTCTATCCAAAGGAACTGTGCAAAGTTGTTCACATAACCCATCTTACAAGTTTTACAATCTAGAGAGAACATAAATAAAACAATATGTTCAGCAAAATAATTATGATTTAGTAAATCAAGCTGAGCAAGCCATGAGAACTTAGGCATCAGACTGTATTACCTCTAATTTATCTGTCTTCAGTCACTGTTTACTCTTTGCAGCAATGAGAAGGGGGGGGGCTGAAGGTACCACACCTGTGAAAGGGACTGCAGGAGCCCCAGGTGGGCAGGGAGTTCCAACAAACTGACAGTTTAGACAGCCAAAACTAAAGACCATAGACTTTCATGTTAGAGAACAATGGAGAAACCCTTTGTATGATTTTTGTAAAATATGAACCTTAAGTAATTGCAAAGGAGCTACTTTCACAACCTTTCATCCTGGCTCTCACTTTAATGAACATAACCTGTTTAGGGAAGTTATATGAAAAACAGTACAAGTCCAAGCTAGGTCTTCTCTGAAAAGCGAAGAGGATGCAATGGGCTATAAATGAGCAGATTGTATCAGAAAAAAAAACAAAATTCAACAAAAAGCTCCAGCAGAATAACAACACAGAAGGGGATAGTATTTCCTCTAGGCATCTTCCATTCAATAGTTTTGAAGTATACAAATACAATACCAAGTTTCTTTAACCTGTTGTCTTAAAGGGGACAAGTCACTTAGCTTCTCTTTTACCAAGGTCATACAAGGCTGTTGCAAACCTGAACTTCAGAGTCCTGTTCATGTGCTTTAACCAAATAAGAGACAAAAATAAATAAAAAGGTTAATAAAAGATATAAATTTGTATTCCTATTCTTTCATGAATGTTGAGAGAACTTAGTTGTTTAGCTTAAATAAGTAAGTTTTAATTAGAATAAATTACTTAGGGTTATAATATGGTGTGATTATGTTGTTTGCTTAGCTTTACTTAGCATGAGCAGCTAGATTTGCTGAAGCCTTTAGGCCACGACTGAGTTAATTTTCTTAGTAATTTTCCTAGCAGCTGGTACAGTGCTGTGTTCAGTCTTTTAGTTTAAGAAAAACATTGATAACGCACTGATGTTTTGGTAGTGTTTTCCCTAAGTTTGGGACTTTTCAGTTCCCCATGTTCTGCCAGCCAGCACAGGTGCACAAGAAGCGTAAACCAGCAGATAAGGAGGCTACAACCGTCAGCAGAATTGAAAATCAACAAGATAAGAGCAGTCAACAGCCTGCCTGCCTGGACACAGAAAAAGAATCCAATAAGGTGTTAGAAGGCCCCAGACCAAAAATCACCACTGGACTAAAAGATACATGGACAGCACGTGAGGGGCAAGTGTATAGATCACAAGGGTATAATTGCCCCGCAATTTCTTTGTTCAAGGTCCCTCCCTTTTCAGAGGCACCCAGCCCAGGCTGACCTTGCTGCTGTACCTTTCAACTAAATTATTTATTTTTATAAAATCTGATGCAGGAAATCTAGGGTCAAGCTTGAAGAAGGAGGGAGCATGCCCAAGAGTAAGTAAGTGTGTGAGGAGTCAAAAGGGGCACCCCACTGTGAAGGGACCCTGGTCCTAGCAGTTAAAGATTTGGGTGTTATGTATGTGACTCCTTGAATGGTGCGTGAATGCTCAGGCAGCAGCTTCTCCTTTAACAATGAAGAACATACTCCAAGTACTGGTACTAAACACTACTTAAATTGCAAGTAAACATTACTATTAATAGTATTACTATCAATACTAATTATTAACAGAGTGTTAATAGTCTATGATACATACATTTCTCAAGCATTATTAATCAGCATACTATTCTGCTATGATCAGTATCACTAGGGGAACACTAGCAACAAATATAAAACATACCAAAAAATGGCATTCTATGAGGAAAGCATCACATAAAATAAAAGTCCACGGAAGAAATATAAAACATCAAAAATCTGCTTCTAAGTTCTATAAGGGTAGCTTCAAAATTGGAAGAAGGAAAAAAAATAAAAATAAAAGCAAGCACTTCTGGTAACAGACAAGATTTTTTGTTGGGTTTTAGTGGCGAGTCTAACTCCAAAGTCCCTTTGAATGGTCAAATCCTTTTGCAACTCGTGGCACCAGAAGCTTTTTGAGGAATGGCCAAAACAATTGCAAGTGAAACAGTCTAAGTTTCTGAATTTCCATGCCTTTGTTTTTATTACTATAAACACTTTTTTTTTTTTTAATCAATACACTGTTAAAACTACAACTAGAACAAAGCAGAAGAGAGCTTGCCCAATTCCCAGTCCTCCCTCCCTCAACTTACCAAGACTGGTGAGGTTATAAACACAAAAGCTGGCTCATTTTCCAGACTAAGCATCAAAATTGGTTTACACCAGTTAATCTAGTTTCTCCATGTAACCCTCCATGAGTCCCAAACATCATTAGTGCTGCAAAGTGATTTAGCCTTGCTTGCTTTCAAGTTACCTAGCATAAGGTTAAAAATAAATTCTTTAAACAAGTCAGGTCAAACCACCACAGAGAGATTGGGCCCAGGTATAAATACTGAGTCAGTCAGGTAGGAATCCAAACCCAGATTCCACTCAAGAACATAATATAACCAAGGGAATTGCTAAAAGGGCCTAGTAAATATTAAAAAAAGCAATACCTCAGAAGGCTGAGTCGCTGCCATTTGTTGTGAAGGGCTCCATTTCAATGGCAAGCACTTCTCCAGGCCTGCTCATCCTCCCTCTCCCTTCACTTACATCCAGCTCCAATTTCTCTTGAAAAAAATAACTGCTTTCACTCCAGGACAGCAGCTATCGCCTTGATCTGCTGCTGTATTATAAGCACTAAGCATTTACTGAATTTGAGATGACTAGGGACCAATTGCTGCTTGGTAGGTAGAGACGAAGCAAGCTGGCCCTCGTGAGCTTCCCTTACATGGCTCCAAACAAAACCTGAAGTTTCTGTTCCACAAGACCGTGCGTTCCTTTGAACATAACCAAGAGGGCTCTGCACATCCATGCTCCTGATGTTAACACACCTAACAAGAGAGAAGCTTCAAACCAGGTTCACCCTGAGCGACTCCCAGGTGGCATTCAACAGCACTGCAGACATTTCAGCATGTTTTTAAACCTATTTCACATCAGAGTTCAGATCCTTGCCATCAGGCTCAAAGGTGCACCAGGTCCCTTTTCTACATCCAATTTCTTGCAGAAGGGCTTCTACCAGTTCACTTTCCTGCTGTAATTTTCTTCAGCAACAATAGCAAACACAAAAGAGTTTTCTTTTTTGTTTTTCAATGCGACATAAACCAGCCCAATAGCAAAGCCCTGCCCCGACTTCCAATTCTCAGCAAGCACACATAATCGGGGGTGATAAAGGACTAGGTAGAGAAGGTTAACAGCGAAAACGGTTAATTCGTCACTATATCCTCAAGTAACCTACTACTGCTGTCGAGATGTTATTGTCAGTGAATTCTGTAGAATGAGGTGGGGTGCAGGACCCCCTCCCCAGAACGGAAGGGGGCGAAAGCTAACCCACCTCTCCCGGCACCCACCGGGGGTCGGGTCGGCTCCCTCTCCCCACGCGAGCCCGGGCTAGCACAGGGTAGAA
>NW_009647021.1:54969-57720 GCF_000708025.1 Charadrius vociferus
CCTCCTCCTCCTCCACGCGCGCGCGCGCGGCTGCTCCCCCACCACGTGACATCACGTGCTCGCCTACCATTCCCCCTCCCGCGTGCCTCTCCCCTCATACACCGCCAGCGCGTACACATCCACTGGCCTTTCCGCCTACCCCGGCACCACGTGACCAGAACGGTGGAACCCTCTTCCCCCTCACGTGACTGGGACTCCACCCCCCCCTCAACATTCGCGCGGCGGAAAAGGGTCGTTGGTTCCGCCCATAGCTGAGCTGTGGGCAGGTGGTGCAGGGAGCGTCTCTGTGAGGGGCTGTGGGGAGACAAAGGCTCAACGTCTGAGGGTGTAGCCTGAGCCCTGGCAGGATGGGTTTAGGATGCTGTAGTCACATGGTGTGGTGTTAGCTGGAGTGCGTCTTCAAATATCACACAGAATCCAGCTCAGGAGCATTTGGAATAGGAGAAAATTAAACAAGGATACCAGGACAAAAGCATTGTAGACTCCTCTCTGCTCTATATGGAGTAAATATAAGTGAGAAAATGGCATATTTCACTGTTAAAGCCTCCAGGGGAGAGCTAAAGGAATAAACTGGGGATGCAGACCCTTGCTCCAAATACTCAGTGCATCAGGCTTGGAGAGGAGACCCTGCATTAAACACAGCAAAGGTTTGACCAGGCCTGGTAGGCAAATTTTACCTACTGCCTGTGTTAGGACTTTATCTGTTGTTACAAGGATTTGCAGCCTTCTCAGTTTTCCAACTACTAAAGAATAATCCAGTGCAGGTGCAAATCCTGCCAGACTGTATATTTAAGCTTACTTCAGGATTGCTTTTCTCAGTCACCTACTGCAGATTTAAATAGCCTGCAGTCCACGTACCACAGGCTGGAAACCACCATTCTGGTGCTTTGGGATTCTACTTGCCAGTCATGTTTGGGAGTGAGGAGAAACCACTTGTCTTAAGAATATCACCCTGTTCCTGGTTCAGAAGTCTGCTCTATTTCTGTTACAGACATCTATTCTTCACAGGCTTAGGCTGCAGTATATATTTCCTCCTCTTGCTAACGCTCTCTTCTACTTTCCAGACTACCAACCCTTGCCCCTCAGACTCATTAGACAATTAGTCCAACTGAGCTGAAGTTCAGAGTAGTTTTACACTATTTAGTCTGGTTTGTATTTTCTTTGTGCCTGTTTTTTCCCCCTAGTTACATTACTTGGTCTAATAAAAATACTGCTCTTCTCTGCAAACTGTTCTGCAAAGCCTTAACCCATGACACCTGCATCAACAGCACTACCTTTCTCCAAAACATACTCCAGTAATCTCAGAGAGACAATGTATCCAGTCATATTCAGACTCTAAGGGAGAAGCTCCACATGAAGAAACCAAGCTTGACTTTCAGGTTTGAGTTTAGTTTGCAGGGAATTAGGAATTCTCTCATTATAGTGGAACAACTGAAAATCTTGGATGCAAAGTGGGGTTGTCTCAAGAGACGTTATCCTTGGGCATACCAGGGATTGCTACCGCATTTAGAATTGTGGTGAAACTTGTAAAGATGCTGTCTAGAAATGGGATCCAATGCATTAGCTTGCGTTAACATGCATGCAGAAGCAAGGCTTCAGCAACATTTGTACTTGAAAGGGTTGCCATTTCAGTTGTGGAAGCAAGCCCTTCTGGTACAGATGCCATTCATTGATTCATGGCATTGAAGGCAGAAAGGGTAATTGTGTCTAGCCTTCATACAACCCAACCATTAAAATTCCTAACATCCACAGGCTGCATTATTCTTGTGTCTCCATCATCCTGAGAATTCATGTTGGACTGCTTGATCATCCTTTAGAGTTGGTGTGTGCCTGGAGACAGACCCTCTTCTGTAGGTGCCCCCTGCAGCCCTTGGTCCAAGTTTTCTCACCTTGTAATTTGTCTGTATGAAAAAAGTGACGGATTTTCATGTGACCAGAATCTGAAATTGCTCTGTACAACCACCTTAACCCCATTGTTATTTTCCATTCCTTCAACCTTTTTCACAAAATATTTTATCTGCAGTGACTTTGCACTTATTTCCAGATTGCTGAGACAGTTCATGAGACTGATATTGATCCTGCAGAACCTCGCTATAAAGACCTGTTTCAGGGAGGATGTTGGCAGTTGTTAATCTGTGTAGTGCGTGCTCTGCTAATAGTGAGTGCTGAGTTTGTTCTGTCATAAACCCTGATTTAATTCTGTGATGTGCCCACTGTTGCCTTTATCAGCCAAACAATGTCTAAGAATTAAATAGGCTTTTGTTAAACAGACTTATTTTGCAGACAACCCCGTTGCCTGGCATTAACAGTATATCTAGCCTTGAATTACAGGCTGGAGAGTTGGGCAGAGAGGAACCTTATGAAATTCAACAAGGGCAAGTGTAGGGTACTGCATCTGGGGAGGAATAACCCCATGCATCAGTACAGGTTGGGGGCTGACCTCCTGGAGAGCAGCTCTGGGGAAAGGGATCTGGGAGTCCTGGTGGACAACAGGATGACCATGAGCCAACAATGTGCCCTGGTGGCCAAGAAGGCCAATGGCAGCCTGGGGTGCATCCAGAAGAGTGTGGCCAGCAGGTCGAGGGAGGTCATCCTCCCCCTCTACTCTGCCCTGGTGAGGCCGCACCTGGAGTACTGTGTCCAGTTCTGGGCTCCCTGGTTCAAGAAGGACAGGGAACTGATGGAGAGGGTCCAGCAAAGGGCTACGAAGATGATTAGGGGATTGGAACATCTCTCATATGAGGAAAGACT
>NW_009647021.1:57967-68625 GCF_000708025.1 Charadrius vociferus
ACCTGCCTGGGCCATCCTGTGCAACTTGCTGTAGGTGACCCTGCTCTGTCAGGGGGGTTGGACTAGATGATCTCCAGAGGTCCCTTCCAACCCTGACTATTCTGTGATTCTGTGATTCTGTGAATTCTCTATTAATCAAGTCCCTTATCAGTTTTCCATTATTTTGCCTGTGACATCAAGGAAAGTAGTCCACAGGTATCTGGTCACCCCTCTGTCCGTCTGTGCCCTGCTCAAGCAGTGGCATGCTTCCAGCCTCTTAAAATTTCCGAAGATTGTGTGGGAAAGTAACGGAAGATTGGCGAGGAGGATTGTAAACACGCTCAAGTGACATACATCTGGGCTGTTAAAAAACACATATATCACAGTAATCATTGTTTAGTCTTGTGTGTTTGACAAGTAGAACATCTGTGCTTAGATAACATAGGCCTGTGATGGACTCCAAGGCACCTTATCGAACATGCTTGAGATTCCTGCCCTGCTGTCAGAAAAGATCAAAGCACAGTGGAAAACTATGCCTGCTTGAATCTCTGTTATACAGGTGAGAACAGGTTTGAACTCTCTCTCTCTCTCGCTAGCAAGGACTCTCTTGCTCCGTGGTGCCTGCATCCCCAGCTTGCGTGCCTCTGCCTGGGTGCTGCTTTCGAGATTCCCTGGTTTGCAAGGTATTGAGATTAAATTCACTCTTTGCCCTTCATCTGTGGTTTTGTGGTTGTTCCTGCGTCCTGTTTGTGTTGGCTAACACATTTGGCGTAGTCGGCAGGTCCAGGAACAACCATGCCATGGCTGACAAAAAATTCGGGGAGGCCACTACAATGATTTCCCATATTCCGGGATGGCCCAGTACTGTGGAATAATTGCTGGAGGTGACTTAGAAATTAAACTTATATTCATATTTTAAGGAAAGGTACAGCATTGAAGAAACTTTCAGAGCAGAGTGCAGCTGGTGTGCAAGGGATACATTCCACAGAGATTCCCTAGGCAACCTTAGATGTTGGTAACACCAGGGGAGTCTGGTGTGCTGACTCTAAGAGAAACGACGTGGGGGATAGAGCAGAGTGCAGACACCCCAGCTAAACTCTGTGATAAAATGGGAACTTGAAAGTCTTATGGAACTCTTGAAGGTCTTATGGAGCTGATAAGCTGCCTAATTGCTACCCTGAGCCAACCATCTGTCATTTTTTGACAAAATGCTATCCTTTGGGTGAACCTTGCTCATTATAATCTCATTATAATACCAAAACACACCTCCATCCCAAAAGCCACCAGTCTCCAAGGTGCGACCAGTCTTCATGGAGCCTGCACTCTGAATTTTTCATAGTCTATACCTTTAAAAGCGAAGCAAGAAAATTTTACACCAATCACAACAAAAGTATGTATGACTAGAGTCCCTCAAGCTCCACCTGAAAGGTAAAAAATAGTATAAAAATAACTTAAGAGAGGAGGGATGTCAGGGAAGATACCATCGCTGACCACCCCTGACTTCTGGGATCAGTCGATGGGTTGAGCCTCTCTTCCCCCCTCATAAGGATGCTTGTGATTCAAATACTTGGCTATACCAAATGCTTCCCCGGGAAACTTAGAAATCTCTATAGAGTTGTTTTATAACTTAACGCGTTTGTAGCCAGGCTGTATTACTAACATTCTTAGTATTTGCATGTGCTTTGCAGACAGTAACTTTATCACCAGCAATCCAAAAGAACTTGTGCATCTGTTGCTTCAATAAACTACACTTTTCATTAATCTAGCCATGAGAGTTCTCATTGAATGCAACCGAACTCCTTAAGTGTGGTCATGCTAGTTCATGGAACACGACTAGACGGAAGGTGTATGGTGTTATTAGTGCATCCGTAATTGTGATAGTTCAATATATATATTGAACGCGACCGGACTTCTAATGCCGAATTGGGCATCACTCAGAATCTAAGCCCAGCTGCCCCCAGCCCCTCTGATATCTGAGGACAGGCTGGAATGCAAGGGGGTTTATTTTCTGTCAAATCACTATGCCCTTTAACTCAACACTGGACCCCCATGGCCATTTTCCTGGCTAAATTGGCTCCGCTGGAATCATGGCCTGAAATAGCTCTTCAATCCATGTGGGCAATTACCCAACATCAAGTTATCAAACCCAGAGTAATATTAGCTGAAGGAGCTGGAGCAACACCATATGTATTACTGGAAGGAGATGACACTCGTGTTCTTCCCCTATCACAGGTTGGCTCGTCGTGGTTTGTAGTCTTATACTACAAGCACATGCCCTACATACATCTCTCTAAAACCAACATGCAAATGCTTAGATTTGGTTAGCATCTACTGTAACTAACTCATCTGCCTTTTATATCAAGGGAGGATTAACAGCTGCAGATCTTTTGACAGCTTGTTTCAGTTATGTGTCAACCCTAGCAGCTGTATTATAGAATTATACTATCTTAAATTATTTTGATATTAATATTTCTCATTGCTATCTTTTCTGAGTAGGTAATGGCTGGACGCCAATGAATATTACAAAATCAATTGACAGTGGACTATTTCCTTCTTCAACACCATAAACACTGCTTTGACTTTGAAAGCATGTGTTGCTTCAACATAACTGATGAATCAGCCAGCGTAGAGGACGACATTCAACATTCTCCAGGACTTAATGCATCAAATGCAACAATCTACTGGTGGTGCCTGGCTGGCTGAATGGTTTAATTCCCTGACAGGAGGAATGGAACATTTGATTCAAAGCATTACTGTAGAGTTATGTTTATTCCTTTTTTCTATATGTGTTTATTTCATGCCTCTGTAAATTACTCCTCACTACACCCCGCAAGCCTAAATGAACATCTCCAGCTTTATCAGCCCCAGCAGAAGCGGTCTCTTGAGCGAGGGGGTGGAATGTGGGAAAGTAATGGAAGATCGTCGAGGAGGATTGTAAACATGCTCAACTGACTTGCAGCTGGGGTGTTGAAAAACACATACCGCAGAATCATAGAATCATTTTGGTTGGAAGAGACTTTTAAGATCATCAAGTCCAACTGTTAACCTAGCACAGCCAAGTTACCACTAAACTATGTCCCTCAGCACTACATCTACGCATCTTTTAAATACCTCCAGGGACGGCGACTCCACCACTTCTCTGGACAGCCTGTTCCAATGCTTGACAACCCTTTCCGTGAAGAAATTTTTCCTAATATCCAATCTAAACCTCCCCTGACACAACTTAAGGCCATTTCCTTTTGTCCTACTGCCTGTTCTTTGGGAGAGGAGACAGACCCCCACCTCGCTACAACCTCCTTTCAAGTAGTTGTAGAGAGTGATAAGGTAATTGTTGTTTAGTCTTGCGTGCTTGACAAGTAGAACATCTGTGCTTAGATAACATAGGCCTGTGATGGAGGCAACTTATCAAACATGCTTGAGATTCCTGCCCTGTTGTCAGAAAAGATCAAAACAGTGGAAAACTATGCCTGCTTCAATCCCTGATATACAGGCCAGAACAGCAGGTTTGAACTCTCTCTCTCTCGCTAGCAAGGACTCTCTTGCTCCGTGGTGCCTGCATCCCCAGCTTGCGTGCCTCTGCCTGGGTGCTGCTTTGGAGATTCCCTGGTTTGCCAGGTATCGAGATTAAATTCACTCTTTGCCTTTCATCTGTGGTTTTGTGTTTTTTCCTGGGACCTGCCTGTGTTGCTAACACAATTAAAATTATTTCAATGAAGCCAGAAGTTTCCCTGCCCAGCTCTTAAAGAACTTGGCGGGGGGGTGGGGAGGGGGGTGGGGGTGGACTACATGATTGTTAAAGGCCCCTTCCAACCAACAGCTCCCTTCTGACCCAAACCATTCTATGCTTCTATGAACTCTTGGGTGTAGACACCTCAGGGCTGGAGATAGAAAACCAAAGAACAAATCAGTGAGCTTGAGAGACCTTGGGGAACTACAGGCTGGTTGGCCTCCCCTCAGTCCCTGCAAAGGTAATAGAACAAATAGCACTGAAAGCCATTTTGAAACATATTGAGGACAAAAAGATGATTAGGAGTAGTCAGCATGGATTTACACTGGGGAAGTCATGCCTGACCAACCTGATCACCTTCTACTTGGATTTTAGAAAAGCTTTCAACAGTGTATCCTATAACAGCCTCATAAACAAATTGATGAAGTACAGGTGTGGAAGGTTGACCCTGGCTAGATGCCAGGTGTCCACCAAGCCACTCTATCACTCCTGCTCCTCAGCTGGACAGGGGAGAGAAACTATAATGAAAGGCTCATGGGTCAAAATAAGGACAAGGAGAGATCACTCAGCAATTACCATCATGGGCAAAACAGACTCGACTTGGATAAATTAATTTATCATATAATGGTTTAGGTTGGAAGGGACTTTGAAGATCAGCGAGTTCCAACCCCCCTGTGATGGACAGGGACACCTTCCACTAGACCAGGTTGCTCAAAGCCCCATCCAACCTGGCCTTGAACACCTCCAGGGATGGGGCCTCCACAACTTCCCTGGGCAATCTATTCCAGTGCCTCACCACCCTCATAGTGAAACATTTCTTCCTAATATCTAATCTAAATTTCCCCTCTTTCAGTTTAAAACCATTACCCCTCATCCTATCACTACACTCCCTGACAAAGAGTCCTTCTCCACCTTTTCTGCAGGCCCCCTTTAAGGTCTCCCCGGAGCCTTCTCTTCTCCAGGCTGAACAACCCCAACTCTCTCAGCCTGTCCACATAGGAGAGGTACTCCAGCCCTTTGATCATCTTTGTGGCCCTCTTCTGGACCTGCTCCAACAGGTCCATGTCCTCCTTATGTTGGGGACACCAGAGCTGAATGCAGTACTCCAGGTGGGGTCTCACCGGAGCAGAGTAGAGGGGCAGAATCCCCTCCCTTGACCTGCTGGCCATGTTTCTTTTGATGCAGCCCAGGATACAGTTGGCCTTCTGGACTGCGAGAACACATTGCTGGGTCATGTTGAGCTTCTCATCCACCAACACCTCCAAGTCCTCCTCAGGGCTGCTCTCAATCCATTCTCCACCATTCTTCTGTATTTGTGCTTGGGATTGCCACAACTTACCTGCAGGACCTTGCACTTGGCCTTGTTGAATTTCATGAGGTTTGCACGGGCCCACCTCTCAAGCCTGACCAGGTCCCTCTGGATGGCATCCTGTCCCTCAGGCATGTCAACTGCTCCACACAGCATGGTGTCATCGGCAAACTTGCTGAGGGTGTACTCAATTCCAACATCCATGTCACCAATAAAGATGTTAAACACCACCGGTGCCAGTACCGCCTCCTGAGGAACACCACTCGTCACTAGTTGCCACTTGTACATCGAGCCATTGACCGCAACCCTTTGAGTGCAACCGTCCAGCCAGTTCCTTATCCACCAAGTGATCCATCGGTCAAATCCATGTCTCTCCAATTTAGAGACAAGGATGTCGTGCAGGACACTGTCAAATGCTTTGCACAAGTCCAGGTAGATGATGTCAGTTGCTCTCCCCTTATCCAACAATGCTGTAATGCCGTCTTGAAGGCCTCCAAATTTGTCAGGCACAATTTGCCCTTGGTGAAGCCATGTTGGCTGTAGAACTTCACCAGACTGCCATGACTTCTCAAATATGATGATGGATAGTGGCTTGGCAACTTCACCCACCACTTCCCTTGGGACCCACAGATGAATCTCATCAGGACTTGAGCAACTTCAGGTTCCTCAGCTGGTCTCAAACCTGGTCTTCTTCTACAATGGGCAGTACCTTATTCTCCCAGTCCCTGCCCTTGCATTCTGTGACTTGGGCAGTGTGGTTAGAGCCCTTCCCAATGAAGACTAAGGCAAAAAGGCCATTGAGTATCTCAGCCTTCTCCATGTCCCGAGTTACCAGGTCTCCTATTTCCTTCCTGAGTGGTCCCACATTATCCCTAGTCTTCATTTTGTCACTGATATACCTATAGAAGGCTTTCTTGTTGCCCCTGATGCCCCTGGTCATATTTACCTCTATCTGAGCTTTAGCTTTCCTAACCTGAGCCCTGGCTGCTTGGACAATTTCTCTATATGCCTCCCAGGCTACCTGTCCTTGTTTCCACCCTCTGCAGGCTTCCTTTTTCTGTTTGAGATTGTCCAGGAGCTCCTTGTTCATCTACGCAGGCCTCCTGGTGTTTTTGCCTGACTTCCACTTAGTTGGGATGCATCACTCCTGAGCTTGGAGAAGGTGATCCTTGAATATTAGCCAGCTTTCTTGGGCATCTCTTCCTTCCAGGGATTTATCCCACTGTACTCCATCAAGCAGATCCCTGAGGAGGCCAAAGTCTGCTTTCCTGAAGTCCAGGGTAGCAAGCTTACTGTGCACCCTCCTCACCACCCTAAGGATCTCAAATTCCACCACCTCATGATCACTGCAGCCAAGGCTGCCCTTGAGCTTCACGTTCCCCACCAGCCCCTCCTTGTTGTTGAGAATAAGGTCCAGCATGGCACCTCTCCTCGTTGGTTCCTCTATCACTTGGAGAAGGAAGTTATTATCAATGCATTCCAGGAACTGCCCGGATTGCTTATGCCCTGCTGTGTTGTCCCTCCAACAGATATTGGGGTAGTTGAAGTGCCCCATGTGGACAAGGGCTTGTGAACATGAGGCTGCTCCTATCTGTCTATAGAGGGCCTCATCCACTTGGTCTTCCTGGTCAGGTGGCCTGTAGCAGACCCCCACTGTAACATCACCTGTCCCTGCCCTCCCTTTAATCCTGACCCATAAGCTCTTGATCATCTCCTCATCCATCCCCAGGCAGAGCTCCATGAACTCCAGCTGGTCCTTGACATAGAGGGTGACACCCCCTCCTCATCTCACCTGCCTGTCCTTCCTGAAGAGCCTGTATCCTTCCATTCCAACTGTGATACACTGTGAACTTGCTCGCTTTCAATCTCTGACAGAATGGGCTGCCCAAAGAACAGTTCAAGCACTATGTTCCTGGCATCTCTTCATTTATTAAGCCATTTACTGAAGCTTGAAAGCACCTTGCATTGGGAAAGACTATCCTGATCCTCCATTCAGAAGCAGAAAGGACGAGTACAGCTATGGCTAGGAAGAACTAACAGAACCACTATGAAACTATTCCCACAGTGCTGTCTTGGTTTGGCTTCCTTGTTCTGCAATGGTGGTGCCACCTGGCAAGATCTGAGATCCCAAGTCACAAAGATCAGAAACAAAATACACCCAAGAATGGAAGCGATGACAGCCAAGGAACCTGCAGCGCTTGGGCTGGGAGTTGGAGGCAGGCAGCAGATTGAGTGTTGAAAGGGATAATGTGCGCTGCCACCATGTTTGTGGTGTACGGTAAAAGCACGGTCAATAGCAGCATAGACCTGCTGCAGGCTCCAGGCCAAGGAGTGCATCTTGTCTTGTCTTGGTTCCACAGCCAGAAATGACAATGGCCATACACCCACATGCCAAGCACAGCCAGTGAGAAAAAGCTGAGGGAACCTGGACTGTTCAGTACAAGGAGTGAAGACTGTGGCCATGAAACAGTTAAAAATCCCTTTCAACAAAAAGAGATGAGCCGCCCCACAGAAGGGAATAAACTGCTTCATCTGCACAGTGAATGGGAAAGCAAGGGAACCTGCAAGACAGATGATGGGACCAAATAGGTGAATGCTAGAATTAGCTGCTGGGGGAGGATTTGGACTCTCTATTGCTGAGATTTAAGCTGGACACACATCTAGGGGGAGCTCAGTGAGTACTGACCATCTTGGTACTTCCTGAGGTCCTCAGCCATTCCCAGTCCTTTTTGGTCCTGCACGTCAGCTGAAAGGTCCCACACCATCTGGATGTTGTACTTGATGGAGCATCCGATGCAGCTGGGGAGTTAGAAACCCTCATCACCAGAGCCCTTTCTATAGCTTAAAGTAACTGTCCCTTCACCCTCTTCTCACTGTCTTATGAGGCTTTGGGGTAGAAACAAAAGCATCAGCCTGGCAGGGGACCTGTTCTGTGTTAAAGAGGAGCAGCAGCAAGTGTGACCATCTAGGAATAGAGCACAGCTCATAAGCAGTTCAGCTCCAGCTTCCACACCGAGGGGTTGGCACAAGCTCATCCAAATCCATGGCTGTGACAGGAGGCAAGGCAGGAGCCACAGGCTGTACTGCTACCAATGTCCTCTAGCCTCACCCCACATCTAAACCATCATCTCCTGCATGTCTCCAGGGCCAGGGATATTTTTTTTTTCTTTGCATCTCTCAGCTCTCGAACAGTTTCGGTATAAGGTTCAGTAGGATGACAGTATAGTATTGTCGTGGTTTAGGCCAAATAGGCTACTGGGGACATGGGGGACCCCAGATGGGACTGACAGATGCTCTCCTCTACCCCTCTTCAAAGAGAGAGGCAGAGGAGGAAAAAAGAGACTTAGGAGTTTAGAAGGAACTAAACAACTTTAATGAAATATTAATAATAAAATAAAAGGAAATAATTAAATATATACAAAACCATATCAAGCTCCCAGGATGACAATCACGACACCGGCTGGCACCGGGGAAGTCCCAGGCTGGATGCAGTGACAGACAGGAACTGGATTCCAGATCTGCATTCAGGATCGGGATCAAAGGCAGACAAACAGAGTCTTCCTCAGACGTCTGCCATTGAAAGGAGAGAGTGAGAGCTGACCCTTTGATCCCTCAGCTTTTATACTGAGCATGAGGCAGATAGGATGGAATACCCTGGTGGTCAGTTTTGGGTCACCTGTCCTGTTCGCTCCTCCCCACAGGCGGGACCCCACTGTGCTTTTCCGCTTCCGACCCTCCAACAGGGCAAGTTAACAAAGTTGGTTGGCCTTGGTTGTTATAGCAATAAGTATAAGCAAGGTCCTCTCTGCATACCATGCCTGGGCATCAACTATAAACATAGGTCTTACCACTCTGAGAGAGGGAACATTGTCAGCACAATATGCTGTTAATTTTAGTAGTTAGAAGAGGCCCAGCTAAGCAGCAAAGTTACTGAACAAAATTGATCCTGTTTTACCTCAAACCAGGACAAGTATTCACATGCCTTTTAGACTCTCCTCTTCCAGCAGCCACAAGCATCAGTAACACCTACTACAGTGAGCAGAGATGGTGCAGCTGGATAACATGGTCTCCCATAGCTTGCATACAAAGCTACAGTTTCATGTTTCCATGGTCCACAACCATGGAAACTAGCACATCAGGGTCAGGCCAAGCATGAAGAAGATGGAGATGCAGGAGCTGCTTTTAGGCACATGATTTTAACCTCCAACATAAAGCTTAGATCTCTTAAGGACATCCCTCCTCTCCAAAAAATAACCTTCCCAATTCTAGGCTGGGAAAGTGAAGCAAGTCAGACAGCTGGACAGAGGCCTCACTCTCCTGTGCAATGAAAACATGGTGGAAGATCTAGTGCTACAGATGCAGTTTTAATACATAAGGTCTTCCTGAAACCCTCAGTCCTATACCTAACTGTCTACCTAAAGGTATCTGTGTTGTCCGACACTTCTAAGAAGCATTTCCTTCTTAGAAAAATAAAGTGATTAAAAGGAAACTCTTGCCTCAGAACAAGTGAGGTACCAGAAGAACAAGAAGGAGATGCTTTGAAGAGCGTAACAGTCCCAACTCTGCCATTAGATGCATTTCCTATGGAAGCAAGAAGTGTTACTGCAGCTGTACAGAGAACAGGACTGATGTTTAAGCTATGAAAACCAGGAATTAGCTGAGAACCTGCCCTTGGGATATCAATCCCCTCACTGGTGAAGGAAAAGCAACAGTTCACTTTATTTCCTTTGAATCAGTCATGTCAATACAGAGGCCGGACTGTTAAAGGGAGAAACCTAAGCCCACCTACTCTCAAACTGTCCTGGATTTACTTGCAGTGGGATGATTAGCAAATAAAGGAAACCATCAGCCAAGCCAACACACTATACAAATACATTTTATTTGGAGATACCCATAGTAAGATGCACAAATACTTTTTGTTCACCAATTTTCAGATCACACAACTTCAAGTAGTAGAAAAAACAAATTGCTGTTATCTATATAACAGGGCAGTAGTAAAAGATCCATTTGTCAGACTACAGCATGGTTAATGATACTCAGGGGAGTACTCTAGGTATTTAAAAAGTGAATGGGTCATTGCCACATACACTAACATGCTTTTTCAAAGAGCAACATCTTTCTGGCATGTGAACACAGTTACCTGGTTAATGCAAGATGGAAAATTAGGCTCTTAATTTGATCTGGAAATGTATCTATTAACAGTTTTCCTCCAAATGGGCAAATTAAGAATTTTTTGTGACTGACGCATGGAAAGCAATCTGTAAAAGTCACTGTTACATTGTCCATATAGTCAAGCAACACACAGATGACCTAAAATGATCAGTTCCAGCCTACACCTTCACAGCTCTTCTACCAGTCGTCTTCAAAAGAGTCCAGAGTGCTTGAGTGCATTTAACAAGCTGGCAGAAGAGCTGTAATCTGAAATCAAAACTCTTGCACCCACACAGAGTTCTTCCACATGAGAAGTTTCAATCCTCAAATTTCAAGAACCCCATGTTCCACCTGCAAGCACATCAACTGGATCACATATTGCTGGGTTTACTTTTAAATTCCCGTCTAAATGGAGGGAAAGGTAGGAAGTGGTACTGATCTGAGAGAGTAGCTGCATTTGTTTAAAGTTGTATTTAAAACACATGGAAAATG
>NW_009647021.1:68706-75660 GCF_000708025.1 Charadrius vociferus
AGATAGTGCTGTATGGTGCTTGGGAAAGACCAGCAAGGACTGTTGCATGGATGATTACATGTAAGAGCAAGAAACGAGTTAAATTAGTCTTCAGTTAAACTTCTTCCATTACAAACATAGACTTTTGAATTATAGTTGAGAGGCACATTTTGCACTGATGAACAGAAAACCCCAGTTTACATTGCAACTTTCTGTGGATTAGAACACAGACAAACCTCCTGTTAAAGCAATTAAAAAAAACAAAACCAAAACCAAAAACCTCAGTTCCTGTGCTTCTATTTAAAATTCTTAAACTGCTCCCTCACCTATTTTCCCCAGAGATACCTTTCTGCTTGTGTGTATTCAGCTGCTTTTCCTCCCTAGAACTTGTGTACGAGATCCTTGTTTCTGTGCACCTTGGAAGTAGACAAATAATTCTGATGCCTCACAGGTTGGACCCCTATACCACATTCAGGAGACTTGAGAAAGTCAGTAGGATTTCATACATATGCAGTGAACCCCAAAATAAACAACAAGAAAAATAAGGGCAACCAAATTGAAATAGCCAGCAGTACAGGAATCAACTCCGTCATGGAGCAGGTATGAGTTTGGAGCAAAGCCTTTCAGACTGAAAGGGAGATACCAGTCCAGGGATATCCAGGGCTGAGTCTAATGAATAGGGAGACTGTAAGCAAGGCCCCGCATCAGCAAGCTACTGCCTAAGTGAGTAAACTGCAGTAGGGCTTAAACAGGAAACCCTGGGCTTTACAGAACTGGTACCTGAACTAGTAAACCGTGAGAGGACAGGGAACTTGCTCAAGTCCCGAGGGGTAGATGAGAGTGAGGCTAGGACAAGAGGCTGAGAATGGAGACACAGAATTTTTAACAAGAGTGACAGAGCCCATTAGAAGTTACTTATCCAGACCTTTTCATAATGGTCCCACTATCACACCTGCATTGAGAGAAAAGACCAGAGAAGCCAACTGAAGCTGTAAATCTCAGCTGGCCTGTTACACCCCTGCACGTACAGCTCATGCTGATTCAACAACCAATCAGGAGGAGAGAGCTGCAGACAAGGCCCTTTCACTCCATCATCCCGTCAGGAAGCATGTGTACGTGGCTGGTGGCAGCTATAAAGCACACTAGTCATAGTCAATCACAAAAACAGAGACAAGTGCATTGGTAACCTTGAGCGATGAGGGGGAGAGTGACTGACCACTGAGGAAACTGGTTCTTCCCCACGCCATCTTCACATCTCATCTGAAGAGGGATGACCAGCGGTTTCACAAGCGCTGGAAGCAACTAATCTGCAGTTGCATAAGCATACAGCATGATGGAGCAGACCCTCAAGGCTTCCATTGCTCAAACACTCCATTACCAGCTCATCTCTGAGCATAACCAGCCTTTGGCATTACTGCTGGCCAAAGCTCATTATAATAACTTTTGCCTTTTGAGCACAGAGTTAGAGCTTAGCTCATACCCCTACTATAGCACAGTTTTTTTCATAATACACCAAATACGCAAAAGAAAAGGCTGTAGATAGAGCCTTTAAATGGGATAAAGTCAGCAGAAAGTCACTGATGCACCCTCTTGTTTTTGCCCTCAATTAAATCTTTAGTTATAACACTGAGTAGCAGCCAAAGATGCCAGTTCTCTGGTTGACTAAACCACCACTGAACAGCTTAACAAACACACTGGGTGCAAATGCAGGGAACCTCTACTTCCTGATCTGCTGACATCCACTGTACAAGATGGACGCAAGACAATTTTAGCTTCTGTAGACTGTGTAGGAGTGGAGTCTCCACTTCCAAGGCAGCCAGACAGCCACTTAAGTTTATGGTAAAAGCACAAAGTAAATCTTTCTACAGTGGGCTACAGGGGTTTTTGTTTTATTACTAGTCAATGTTTTTCAGACTAGGCAAGCAGCTTTGATCCAGCAGACCATCCTGGAAATTCTGCTAAGGCACATGGAAAATAAGGAGGTGATCAGTGGCAGCCAACATGGCTTCACTAAGGGCAAATTGTGCCTGACAAATTTGGTGGCCTTCTACAATGGCATTACAGCACTCTTGGATAAGGGGAGAGCAACAGATGACATCCACCTGGACTTGTACAAAACATTTGACAGTATCCCACATGACATCCTTGGAGAGACATGGATTTGACTGATGGACCACTCAGGAACTGGCTGTACAGTCACACTCAAAGAGTTGTGGTCAATGTCTCGATGTCCAAGTGGAGAGCAGTGATGAGTGGTGTTCCTCAGGGGTTGGTACTATTTAACATCTTTGTTGGTGACATGGATGTTGGAATTGAGTGCACCCTCAGCAAGTTTGCCGATGACACCATGCTGTGTGGAGCAGTCGACATGCTGGAGGGAAGGGATGCCATCCAGAGGGACCTGGACAGGCTGGAGAGGTGGGCCCGTGCAAACCTCATGCAGTTCAACAAGGTCAAGTGCGAGGTTCTGCAGGTGGGTCGGGGCAAACCCAAGCACAAATACAGGCTAGGTGGAGAATGGATTGAGAGCAGCCCTGAGGAGAAGGACTTGGAGGTGTTGGTGGATGAGAAGCTCAACATGACCTGGCAATGTGCACTTGCAGCTCAGAAGGCCAACTGTATCCTGGGCTGCATCAAAAGAAGCATGGCCAGCAGGTCAAGGGAGGGGATTCTGCCCCTCTACTCTGCTCTTGTGAGACTCCACCTGGAGCACTGCATCCAGCTCTGGAGCACCCAACATAAGAAGGACATGGACCTGTTGGAGCGGGTCCAGAAGAGGGCCACAAAGATGATCAGAGGGCTGGAGTACCTCTCCTATGTGGACAGGCTGAGAGAGTTGGGGTTGTTCAGCCTGGAGAAGAGAAGGCTCCGGGGAGACCTTATAGCAGCCTTCCAGTATCTGAAGGGGGCCTACAAGAAGGCTAGAGAGGGACTTTTTACAAGGGCACATAGTGATAGTATGAGGGGTAATGGCTTCAAACTGGAAGAGGGTAGATTTAGAATAGATATTAGGAAGAAATTTTTCCCTATGAGGGTGGTGAGGCTCTGGAACAAGTTGCCCAGGGAAGTTGTGGATGCCCCATCCCTGGAAGTGTTGAAGGCCAGGTTAGATGGGGCATTGAGCAACCTGGTCTAGTGGGAGGTGTCCCTGCCCAGGGCAGAGGGGTTGGAACTTGATGATCTTTAAGGTCCCTTCTAACCTAAACCATTCTATGAACTGACTGTTAAAGGTGAACAAGGAAGAAATGGGAGAAGAGGAAGGTGCTAAAGATTGCAAAACAAAGTTAAACCAATCTGTTTTACTCTGAAAAGTGACTGATAAAAACAGGACCTTACTTTATTTGAAGGAATTCCGAAGTTAGCAAGAACTAAAAAGCAAACTCCAGATTAAGTTTGCACTGGGGTACAGAGAGAACAGATACAGTTAGCACAGGAAATACATATACATTAGAGCTCCTTGACCATACATTAATATCAATACACTGGCTAATTGTGCTGATACTAAAAACAAAGGTCATGGATCAACAGTATGCAGTACTGCAGTTAATTATGCATATGCATGCCCATTGAAGACCGCAGCAAGTGAAGAAGTGTTCCTGTTTCCATGCTCTTATGAACAAATTAACCTTACAGCTGGGAAGGGACATCTCATATCAATCACACCATCCTCTGCTATCTGCAGAAGAGACAGAAACTCAGGCCAAATTCCAGATGTCAGTTTGAGTTTAAGAACAAAGATATCCTTTGACAATTCAGAAAACAAAGACAAATATGTAATGCATTTGTATTGGGGGGGGGGGCAAATCATCACTTTTCAGAGACAAGAAACAATTTACAAGGTAACTCTGAACACTGAGCCCCATGTGCAGACAGGCTGTTTTGCATACTATCTGCAATTCCCCACTGTTCTATTTACAAGCTGCATGAATAATTTTGAACAGTTTCACCTTACAGTTAAAAATGTGCACTGTAACATTTGAAGAGAGTTACTATTACTTCAGTTGACAGCTTCTGTGACAGTTCATGATCCAGTGCTGGTTTTGACACAGCTCACGACAGAAACAGCAAGCTGAGAAAGGCTCTGTTAAATGGGTAGAATTGCAAGAGTTGTTAACAAACATCAGACCCTGGATTCAGAACAAAAGCCAGCAAGTATCAGCAAGCCCTAATTTTTTTGTTGTGTGGGGGTTTCTTTGGGGTTTTTTTTGTTGTTTTTTTTTGTGGTGATTTTTTTTTGTGCGCCCCCCCCCCCCCCCCCCCCCCCGGCTTTGATCTTACTAAATATATTTGGAAAAAAACATTAAAAACAGTTCACTGTAAGACATCTTACCCTCAGGCAATAAGTTGTGATCACTGCACATTTTAAAACACTTTGTGTAATTTGTGCATCATATATATCATAGGCAATGGGAAGATCCAGCATTTGTGTACACATTAACATACAAGCAAGCACTGATAAATGTCACAGATAAGACTGATCCCAAGACAAACCAGTGCATTGATTTGTGTCTACACTACATCCTAAAACAAATGGAACAAGTCACGAGTAAGAGTACAAACCTGTTGCACCTTCAACACGTACATCTTGGAAAAAGACAATGCATGTACCCAGCCCTAAGACAGTGACGAGTTTGTGAGATAACTTTACAAAGATCAAGGTACCAGAAGAGGAAGGCACATTAATCTCTCGTTGGTCTGTTTCAGTATTATTTGGATAAGTTATAGTGATTTATATACCCTGAGACTGTGGGGGGCCTTGAAAAGGAAAGGAGATCAGGTGAATGGGCAAATACAAAGTACAAGTTTAATAAGATTTTAAGATTCAGCACCTGAATTTTCCCTTTTAATAAGGAAATCTAGAAAAGCAGTTCCTAAGAAAACATATTGACTCCTAGATTTTTGTTCTGAGGTCAGAGAATCACCATCTAGGACTATAGAGACATCACACTATGTTGCAAGGGTTTTTAGACTGAAACTGAGAGGGTGTGTAATGACCAGAATTTGCATACAATCAAGTGTTTTATTTGGTGGGTTTTGGGTTACAGAAATGGCCAGGCAGCCCACATTTTCTCAACTCTGCCAATCCTGGCACCCTGTTTTAGATCTGTGTACACTTCCTTTGACCATACCATTCCCAGCAGGATACTAGAGGGAAAGGCTGTTAAAAAATGGCACTCAGTTTTTAATTGGGAAGATTCCTTTCTGTCAAGAGCATTCTTCTAACTAGCCAAGTACCACATAGTTTTGATAAAGAAACCCAGCATAACAAGCAAAAAGATACTTCTTAATTTAAATCCTTGAGAATTAACACGGAGAAACAAGAAGGACAGGGATATCTACTTGAACTCTCTGAAAATGAATTAAGCCCTTTCACAAGTACTTCCTGAGCAATGAATAAGTATCCCCTCTATGTTTTTAAATTCCTCAGGAGTCCCGAGAGCAATACCAAACACTGTTGGGCTTTCAACTTGTCTCTTGTGCCTCCTTGCCCATCCTCACCACACACCAGAGTGCCCACTTACAGAGGCAAGGGAGAGCATACTCTCTGATCCCTTCAGACAAGATGTAGCTGTATTCTCCTTTCCTCTCTCCCTTGTCTACAACACAAATTCCTGGTGTCTGTGCTTCAGAGACTTTAAAATAAGTTACTGAAAGCACTGCAACACTCAGAAATGCATTTCAAGTTAAGGTCACACCACGGGCTCTGGCTGTGAGGTGGCCAGTAGCATACACAGGGATTTTCACTTGGCTTTAAGCTAGAGAGTGTGTGCCTGGCTAGCATAGGAGTCCAGGACTCAGCATGGGCTGGCCAGAGGATCAGCTCTGCCTGCATCATATACAGTTCTGAAACAGTGTTCCTAGGAATGAGCTGTACCCAAGTTCAGTAATTTAGTCATAGCAGCAATTGTAACAGAAGCTAATTAAGAGCCTCTCAGACACCTTTGAAAAGTGGGTTTATGGAAAATAAGGGTATCAGACCACCACAAATACATCTCGGAGCTCCCACCTGACTGCTGAAAAATGATGCTGCTTTCCCAAGATGCAGTAACTAACAGCTCATCTGTTCTTGGTTTCTTGCAAAGAAAACAGGTGACCTCTATGAAGGGTCCAGTCAAGCCAGCTTTATTTCACATCTGCACCATGTGAGGGACATTAATTCACAATGGTAGTAAGTGCCTATCATCTGAGGGGCAAAAATTAAGACATCAAACCACCACTCCACATAGCTGGATCATAACTTTAATATGTTAACTCTGCAGCTGCAAGCTATATCCAAAGCAAATGCTCAAGATGCAGGGAGGAAACACGGAAAGCCAAGGCAGCCTTGGAATTGAACCTGGCAAGGGATGTCAAGGCCAACAGGAAGGGTTTCTTTAAGTATATAGGAGACAAAAGGAAAACTAGGGAAAATGTGGGCCTGCTGTTGAACAAGACAGGTGCCATGGTGACAGATGATGCAGAGAAGGCAGAGTTGCTAAATGCCTTCTTTGCTTCTGTCTTCAGTTTGGGCCAGTCCTCAGGAGTCACAGACTTTGCAGGTAACAGAGAAAGTCTGGAGGAAGCAAGACTTTCCCTTGGTTGAAGAAGAACAAGTTAGAGATCAGTTAGGTAAACTGGATATCCACAAGTCCATGGGTCCTGATGGGATGCACCCGCAAGTGCTGAGGGAGCTGGCAGAAGTCATTGCTGGGCCGCTCTACATAAACTTTGCTAGGTCCTGGAGAACAGGAGAAGTGCCTGAGGACTGGAGGATAGCCAGTGTCACTCCAGTCTTCAAAAAGGGCAAGAAGGATGACCCAGGAAACTACAGGCCGGCCAGCCTCACCTCCATCCCTGGAAAGATGATGGAACAGCTTGTCCTGGGTATCATCTCAAAGCACCTGGATGAAAAGAAGGTTATCAGAACTAGTCAACATGGATTCACTAAGGGGAAGTTGTGTCTGACAAATCTGATAGCCTTCTATGATGAAGTGA
>NW_009647021.1:75684-87245 GCF_000708025.1 Charadrius vociferus
GTCCAGTTCTGGGCTCCCCGGTTCAAGAAGGACAGGGAACTGCTGGAGAGGGTCCAGCAAAGGGCTATAAAGATGATTAGGGGACTGGAGCATCTTTCTTATGAGGAAAGGCTGAGGGACTTGGGTCTTTTTAGTCTGGATAAAAGAAGATTGAGGGGGGATCTTATCAATGCTTATAACTACTTAAAGGGAGGGTGCCAGGGGGATGGGAACAGTCTTTTTTCAGTGGTGCCCAGCGATAGGACAAGAGGTAACGGGCTCAAACTTGAACATAGGCCGTTCTATCTAAACATGAGGAGGGACTTCTTTACTTTGAGGGTGGCAGAGCACTGGAACAGGCTGCCCAGAGAGGTTGTGGAGTCTCCCACTCTGGAGACATTCAAAACCCACCTGGACGCCCTCCTGTGCAACCTGCTGTAGGTGACCCTGCCCTGGCAGGGAGGTTGGACTAGATGATCTCCAGAGGTCCCTTCCAACCCTGACCATTCTGTGATTCTGTGATATACTTTTCAATGCAATTTATTAATAAAAAGCTATAAAATGCTGAACGACTGTGGATCTTTCTCTAACCTAAAAACATTAACTGAAGGAGTCTGTGATGTACCCACTACTAAGAGGATGTTTAACAGGCTTTCAAGAACAGTGTTCTTAAGAACAAATGGGTTCTTAAGGGGCTGAAGTACCTCAGATTAATCAGTCCCATCAAACTAAAAGTGCAGTCTGTGCCTAGAACTGATCATGGTAAGCTCTCCTACATTCCCAGCACTCTACCACCTGTGGACCTGGACTATTTGGGTCAGCAAATTGAGTCTTACTCCTGAGAGGCAGGGAGGCTCTACATATCCCAGAAGGAAATAAAGACACAGTAGTGTGTCCTATACAGAGTAGACACAGAGTCTGTGCTTTGCAAACTCTGTCCACTATGTTAACATTGCTGCCTTCAGGATATAAAGTCAAGGGTACACGACATTGCACTGCATGCCAGCCAAGCAGAAAGCAGTCACTCTTGCAGATCAAGAACTAGAGTCCAGGGCCTCCACTTCCTTACACAGCTGCTAAGAAAAGCAACACTTAGAAGATGCACTAAAAAGCATTAGCTACCTTCTCATGTAGAGCAGACAGGGTTGCACTAGGAAAAAAACAGCCCCAGTTCCAGTCTTACTAAGTGACAACCTTACTCTGACCTGCTTTTGTATACAACACTAATGATCAGAAATTAATGTAGACTTAGCACATTCAGCAGGTGCACTTGTAAGCTGAAAGCACATTCAGGTAACACTTCAAAGCACTTAAAATTCAATCCAGATTTTAGTCTGCAAATCAATAAACAGCCTACTTTCTAGAGGTGCTGCACCGCTCCAAGTCCCAGTGAGATCAATAGAAAGTTGAAGCACTTAGTATATCTTGGTGTTATGGTTTGAGAGACCCATAACAATTTGTTGTTGTTTAGACAATCATTCTATCACCCGATGACCCCTCCCCACCCGGGAAGGGGAATCGGGAAAAAACAAGGAAACCCAGGAGCTGAAGTATAAACAGATTTAATAGAATAAGATTAGATAATTGACATCTGAGATAATTAACAGCACTAAAGAACCGATATTGATCCCGACACCAATACAGAACATGCAAAGATTATACTCAGCCAATTATATCAGTAGGAAGCTGTGCACTCCCAGCAGTGGACAGCAAATGTCGGACACTGCGAGCGCTACAGCTTCAGGGGGAGGGGAAGGCCTCAGGGGTCCGGCACCAGGGCACGAAGTTCTCAGGATGGCAGCCATCAACGGAGAGAGAGAACTTCGCAGCAAACTTTCTAATTTATAGTGAATGTGACGTTGATGGTATGAAATAACCCTGTTGGCCAGCTTGGGTCAAGTGCCTGGGTCTTGCTCCTCCTCATCCCTGCACCTGGCTAGCTTGAAAACACTGAGACCTTGAGACCCACACACCATAGCTGGCTGTAAAGTAAATATTTTCACAAATTCAGACACTGGAGTCTTCTGAAAGTGCAGTTTTCCCAAGCATTAGAATAGAAATTAGTCCTGTGTCGCTCAAACCAGGACACTTGGGAATTAATATTACTTAAGTGCTTCCACCACTATGCCAAAAAAAAAAAAAAATAATATCCGCCTACTATGCAGAACAGAAAACAGCATTGAACAAAGGCTTTCTCCAGACATGAACTAGTGCCTCAGAGATACTACCTGCACGTAGATCATCCCCCCAAAGCTTTCACCCCCCAGTCACCACACTCCAGTGTCTTGGTATTTCTTCCCTACGATACTGAAGGGTGACAGTGTCAGGACCTCCACAGAGCCCTCACGTCAGTGAGGTCAGGACAAGGGCTGTTGCTGGTAAAATGTTCAGGTGACAACATGAGCTGGTGAAGCACCTTTTCTCATATTATAGAAACTTCTCCCATATCTGAAAGAAGCGGATCCTGACATTTATCTAGGCACACAGTTCAAACTCCAGTAACCACATAAATAAAACTTTCCTAATCCTTGCCTACATGCATTCTCTTTTTGATATCTTGCCCAATGAAGAGATGGATGCCTAGAGCCAACCTAAATAAGGACTGCAACTTATTAGTCTGGGATTAATATGGTTTAAAATGGGCATCACAGCACAGTGTCTTCTCATGCTGGAAAATAAAGGGTATGGGAAGAAGCTTATGGGACCATGCACCCTGCAAGCCCTCATGCTTGGCCCTGGTGTAAGATTCAATCATCGGACTTACAGCATCCACATCAGAAAAGGAAAACAGCACTCAAATTTGCAATTTTTTTTTTTTTTAAAGAGTGACATTTTGTATATTTAAAGCAAATAGATACACATTGAAAATTAAGAGTCTCACTCATGGCTTTACAATTACAAAGCAAGCATTCACTCACAGCACAGACTCCTGATACGATAGCACAGAGCAGACAACATGCTTTTTTTCCCGTTCCCAGAGAAAAACGCAAGAATAGACAGTATTAATAGTGGTACGAAGACTAGATTGGTCCCTTCCAACCCTGACCATTCTGTGATTCTGTGAAATGCTCAAGTGAAGGAAGAGGATGAAATTCTGGAGAAGAATAACTGATACATAAGCATCTTAATCCTTAAGATACAAAAAGGTGCCAAAGACTTGAAATGGAGGCAGCAAATATATCCCCATAATGAAGTTCAGGTGTCCCCCTCATTAAGCGAGTCATAGGAGTCACCAACAATGTGAATGTAACCTTTGTGGACAGACTATGTACAGTAAGATCACTGGGCACTCTTGCAATGAATCTTAAATATGGATCTATGTGGAAAATGAACAACTGAGACTAGGAACAAACACCTATTAACTATTTTTTGGTAATTTACTCACCTTGGACTAACACCAGCAGCACTGATGAGGGAACCAAACAAATGGACTCACTTCTTTACAGCAATCCCAGAAAGCACCCGAGGAGGGCACTAGCAATTCTCCCTGTCTGACTGGCACAAGGGAGAAAACCAGAAATATTAACAGAAATAAGGTGTTTGGTGAAGAGGGTGAGCACCACCTTCATTGCTATGCTCAAGCCAATACTGCAAAGTAGCTTCTGCTTCCTTAGGAATGTCCATCACATAACACCCAATTGTTACTGAGGGATTGCTACCCAGTACTTACAAGCTGGGTATTACCAAACCCATAATTAAGTCACTAGTTTGATTACATGTGATTATGAACATAATAAAAATGCAATACCCAAAGATATCCAAATTAACATGGTAGTCTACTGAAAAGAGCTGAGCAGTAAAATTAACTACTTCCTACACTCACCAGCAGCACAAAAGATCCCACATGACTGAAAAGTCAATAGCAGGAAGAAAAGTCTGAAGGTCTGTTATGATTAAAATTCTTTTCTCTCCTTCAGGTATATAATGTGTGATAAACCAGAGTCTGTTCCCCCCCAGGAATAGACTGTTACTGTGTAATCCTCCCATTAGTAAAACATGTACTAGGGTAACTGCCCAGTTCTACAGTCTGAGCCAGCCTCAAAGGTCTGCCCAGTTTCAAATAAAGCAAATTGAAGGTCTCAAGCATGACTTGACAAAATGCCAGCAAGCCCATTTCTGCTCCAACAGAGGTCACCTCTGCAAATACAATATTGCTACAGTAAAGAATGAGATAATTTGGGGTGGAGGAGTCGACCCCAAACAGACCATTCAGGAGGGCAGGAAAAAGCAAGGGAAGGAAATCATTAAGAAACACTGGAAGAGATAAAACAGCAATGCAAATGCCACTGGGTCTCAGCAGAGCACAGTGAGCTGTTCAAGAATCTACTGGAGTGCAGTCACCAGACTGAACTCCATCTATCGTGGGGGTATATTTGCCATTTGAACAACAGGGTGCACCCAACTCACCTCCATGAGGAGCCGAGAGATTCCCTGCTGTACAGCCATTCCTGCACTTTGATAGGAAACCCCTGCTTTTCTCACCATGATCCTAGATTTCAATTCTGATATCTAAACCAGTAGGGCAACAAAATCAAATCAAAGGAGAAAAAGCTAGGTTTTCTTTCACTTATATTTGGACAGTTGGCATATCACCACCTTTCTTTGCCTCAATTTCTAACACTGACTGGACCAAAAGTGACATATGACTAACCACAAAATAGTCTGAAACTTAACATCTGTATCACTGCAAGCATTTAAAACCAGTGAAACCGGTTTTGAAATTAAGTTCTTTCTGGCCCAATTTGTTTGCGTGCTTGCAGCACTATCTGGTTTGTTTCCAGTTTCTTGGGGGGCTTTTCATACAGCAACAAGGATGGCTCCCTCTCCATGAGAAGCTATCTTTCCAAGGAAGCACCCCGAAAGCAGAATACACAGAAGCATGTGAGACTTGAGGAATTTTACATTATTGTCCAGATTCTTCCAAGAATTGTCCAAAGCTTCCTATGCAGAAAAAAGGGAGGAAAAGGGCACTTGCACTACCAGGCTTTAGGACCACACATTGAGGTATTCGTGGAGATCAGTCAGCAGAGGGACACTTTCCAGGGGTGCCAAGGTGACCTTCTCAGTAACCTAGAGACTCTGCAGAAAGATCAGCCTCCATATTTAGAGGTTGAAGCTCAGTCCATACAAATACCTTCTTTGCCCCCTCACCCAGACCTGGAATATGCTTCAATTAATAGATCAACATCAGGGCTAGGATTTCCAGACCGGGAATTTTCTTTTGGCACTGGTGACACTAAGTGCCTAATTATTAACTGTTGTTTCAGCAGAACCGGAAGACGCTCAGACTCAAGTGTCTAGTTTCTTTAGAGGAGGAAAAAAAAACCCAAAAAAACAACAAAGGCACCTCAAACCAAGCCCAAATAATAAAAAAAAAACCTAACCAGAACATGTTCCCTGTGACAGAGTGATCTTACACAGTAGCTGGAAGAGTAATCCTAGAAATACACATCTTGCCAAGATTTGTTTTTCTCTGTATACTTCTACTTTTCAAAACCCCTAAAATAACCATAGTATGTTGCCATCACAGAACACCACAGGCACCATTACAACATCTTTAAAAAACAATGAACAGCTCTAAAATTTGAGAGCTCCTTTGCTACCCCATGGGATATAATTTGCCTCTTTTCAGAGAAAAGCCTAAATAGCCACACACACAGCACCGTGAACTGATTCAGTCTAAGCAATCAACCTACGAGGGAAGTAGAATTAAGAACCACTGCAAGAAGATCTGTTTGTGAAGCACCCGTGTCAGTGGTCAGCGTGGGACCCCCCCCCAGCGGGGACAAGTGGACATCTGGGAGAGCTCTTCTCTTGCCAGGATTTCCATCTGGATGGAAAGGAACTGCACTCCTTGCAAGATTTCCATCCAAGTCTCCACTACCAACTGGAAAATAAGCCTGAGTCTCACTGTTTGGTGTTACTGATGAAGATATTGAGTACAAAGATGAGAGGGACTGCAAGAACACATGCAGACTAGCTTGAGGTAGTCTGGCAGGAACTGCATAAGGGACTAGAGCTACTCTACAGTGGTGGCTGTGATCTCCGGCAGAGACAAGAGAACAGAGCATGTCCCAGTCTTGTCTTTCTTCTCAGCTTCAGCCAACTCCCCATTTGGCACCAGAGCAGTGAGGTACAGGCACACTCTACTCCACTGGTGACAGGGGCAGGGGAAAGGCATTCATCCCAGCAGAAGACAGAGGCGTCAGTAATGAGTTGAGAGTTTGGTGCCTGCCAAAAGGCTAGGAGGAGCACCCTGGAGTCCTGCATTTTAGCCAAGTATTAGGTAAGACTATCACCCTGGAATGCGCACGCTTCACGGCTGGACATGAAGGGCATTGTACCTCTTCTCCCCACCTAGTCCCACATGAAGTTTGAGGGAGTTTGAATGCAGAAGGCAGAAGGGGATTTGGGGAAAGACTGAGCATCTCCTATAGCAAGTAGGATGACAGCAGATGTTAGCGCAACATGAGCTAACAGCAAGTTATCTTGCTACATGGAAAGCTTCTAGCTTGCATTAGACAAGTCTGAGATGCACTCTAACCTTGGAGAAAAAAACCCCCAAACAGTTGATTTATTCCATTGATGTATTAGAAGAGATGGCCAACCAGAACAGCTAAGATGGGAAAAGTTTCCACAGCCTGGGACAAAAAAGGTCCTTGATTTTAGACAGTTTATGAAGAACCCATGAACTACTGCAGCAGCATACTAAGGAACCTTGGCTCATCTGGAAAATGGATAAATTTAGTTCATTTTGAATGACAAGAACACTCATGTCCCTAGCCCCCATTTCCTCTCAGCAGCTCTGCAGGCCCTCCATGTAATGTCACCCTGCAATAGTCACGCTGCAGAACAGCCTACGCAAACTCCAGTTGTGCAAGCTGATACCTGGGACAGGCAAAGAAGAAACAGAAGATCAATTTTTGCTCCTGGCACTGCTGAAAACTACAATTCAAATACAAATGTGCTTTTGAGAACTCCTGCACTTCTGCAGTTTGGGCTTGATGGGCAATATCCCTGGGGAATCCGTCCCTGGACTCCAATGAATACAGCTTAAAATTACCGTATTCCTCTAAATAGTGTCATTAGACTTTTACTTTCAAAAAAATAAGATCAACCCGGGCCAGGGTCTGCAGATAAAGTAGTAGCTTATCTCAAATATTTTTAGTATTTTTTTAATTACAAGTAGTCCTCATTCCAGGTAATGTAACTGACACAAAGTATCTGCAGACTTGCAGCCCCTAGACTTTCACAGAAAGCCCAGGAGCAGCCAAGATAGCCTAAATGTGGGGGAAGAGTCATTTGGAGTAAATACAATAAAAAAAAAAGGGGGGGGGGATTTCAAAACCCCTTCATATGAAGGATCAAGGAGGTTAAAGCAAAAATACTGGTTCAAAAAGATGTACAAGACTGTTGGAGACCAACAGAAGACTCTGCCAAAAAATAACCTGCATTTAAATCAGAAATCAATGGCATCACACAATTTTACTGTTAAAAAAAGGGAAATAAAAGTGGAAATCTGTGTAGAGATCAGCATTTACAAAGAGTTATCATTAGCTCCAGAGACCAGCATAATTCCCATGAAGTCCTGATGGAAGGGGGCCTCCTGCCACAAAGAGCTTCATTCCAGACGAGTCATAGCAGTGGGTGTAAACAGCATTTGGGAAGAAATTTAAGTCAGAAAAATAATTCCTCCAGGTTTCATCATGATTCTGTTAAAGGAAAGTTTAGATTGTTATTGTTGCCAAACAAACCCAAAACCTTGTCTCACAGAAGCAGAAGGTAGCTTCCAGAGCCTAAAAAGGAATTTTTTTCTGTTAATACTCCCTGAAGCTTCAGACAGATCAACTTGAAGATACCAGAGGTGTCCTGAAGCTTTTTCTGAGGACATTTGGACCAAACATTGGAGGGTGGAAGGTGAAGGGTAGGGAAGATATCCAGTTTCATTAGTTTTTAAAGTTACAACACAATGGTACAAAAGATAATAGAGAGAAGTTAGACAAAGCCATTAACTGCTTTATGATAACATACAGGAAATTGAACTCAAGTGCCTGCTGTAGCATTACCTCAGGAAGCCAGTTTTAAAAATGCACACAATTAAATTAAAAAATGCACACAATTAAATCTCTCTTACTTTGAGTACCACATTTTTAAAAGAAGAAAACGTATTTTGTGTTTGAGGTTCTGAAAACAGAATTTAGATTACATTCAAAAATATAAACCTATAAAATCTAGTTCAATTATGAATCAATGCATAAGAAGAGTAGTCAGCATGCCTTATACCCAAACAACCAACCATTCAATACCCTTTCATAAAGCTTTTGTAGAGAGCAATTCTGCAGCACTTCTTGCTTTTCATGATTACAGTTATTGGTTACATGATCACCGTTTTACTGTGTCGCATTTCATCCAATAGCTCCCATTACTACAAAAAGAACCGGTTCAAGCCCTACAGCACTCCTGTGTAAAGGGTCTCCTACAGCTACAAGCTACTCACCAGCCAGCCTTTCCCAGTAGTCAACTTCAAAATTTCACTGCCTCCTAATTTCTGCTTCTGTCCATAGCAGGCATGTGGGGGCTTTTCATCCAGGAACCTCTGGGCTCTGATATCATAAAACAATAAGGAACCTTGCCCTGTTCCCACCGTAATGACATGCTCATAGAAGCTCACCGATCGAATACCTGTCAAACAGAGAAGGGACATACAACACAGTAAGGAAGATGGATGCTATGGCTCTGCAGTGCTGCTGCTTGATGTCTAATATTTTCTTTAAGAGGAACTACCGACTAGTATTCTCCACAACATATAAGTTTCCCCACTGCTATGGAGTGATGCAGATAAATCCCATTGATACTACTGAAACAGCAGCTTCAATTACATATACTACTTCCCTTCTCCTCTGAGGCCATCAGCTACTCTGATGGTGCATAGTAAGAAGCTTAATTCTCAGCAGGCCCCAGCTCTGCCAGATAAGCAAAGATAATAAGCCATTTAAGATCAAGAACAGCTTTGTTCTGTTTGTCACAAGCCTCTAAGCAAACACACCATAAGCTAGTACATGGCAGCAGAGAAAAGAACATCACATTGGTTTCCTCCATGAGCTCACACTCTACCTAGCTATCTGTCAAGCTATGATAAGTGACTGAGAGAAATTACCGTCCCAGCTGCCACCAAGTGCATTTTGTTGATCAACAGGCTAGCTGTAAGCAAGCATAACCATAATAATCACTAGTTACTTTGCTGCTAAGATAGATCAGGCTCTTAAATAATTTTGAAGCTATCCCTAATCAAATATTCTCACACAAGCACACCTTATTCTTATAAGCTGGCACTTTTAGCACTTCACCCAGCAATGAAGACAGACTAAGAATCCTATAACCCAAGCACCACCATGTTACACCATCACATGGGAAGCCACAACAAGTTTCCAGTCCAAACAAAACATTCTAGCACAATTCAGTTATGCCATTAGATTGAGTAAAAGGAGTACATTTTGTTTTCACAAAATCTAAAACTGAAGCCTCAGCTAAACAAGGATCCCTTGGAAATAGTCTTGGGGAGATTCTGTATGATGGAATTTGCAATATGTCCTGTCATCTCATCTCTATTGTGCAAAAGGTTTATTCTGCGTAAGCACTCTATCCCAAACAACTCTTCTACGTAGATTAAACCCCACCACATCTATGCTTTTCCTTACTGCACAACATAATGCCAGGTTATAAACTCTAGGGCTTTTTAAGCCCTCTTTAAAGTACCACTGAATTACAGCCTAAACAAGCATTCAAACAGGAAGGGAAAAGAGTGAGTTATGCCAGCTACATCCACGTGCCGACTGCTGTCACCATACCAAGTGTGACTGAATGTCACAAAACTTGTAACATACTGGAATACACCAAGCAGGACATGTGACAGCAGACATCCAAAAGATGTAGATGCAGCCAGGGAGTTTCCCCTTCCCCTTTGTACAGAGTCCTAACTAGTAACACATCCTCATTCTTCCGCCTCTGCAACCTGATGTTACATCCACAGCCTCCAGCACCTCAGACACACGCTTAGAACAGGCAAGGCCACATTGTCATGCTCCAGATGAGAGGTGAAGTATTAGCTACAGGCTTAACAGATGGGAAACCACTGTGCAAGTCTCACACCTGCTGAAGTAGATTTACTAGATTCATATAAGAATCTCTACTTTCATTCAGGGAACTACAAATGCATCTAAGCAAGACAGAGACATTTCCCCCCCGCCCCCATTACAAGGGCCTGGCTCTAGTAAATACATGCAGAAAGCTTTAAGCCCTCTGCAATCAGCAAGAGCAGTCACTTGGATAAGAGTAGAAAGGCACAAGAGGGGACCTCCTCTTATTTTTGCTCCAAAAATGCTCTTGACAGGCAACCCAGCAGAACACTTACTTAACAGAAACAGATGATGGAGTATGACAGCAGATAGCATATCACCGAGGAGACCAGCTCCAGTGCAGGTAAGTCCACGCTGGGGAAGGGAATCGAGGCAAAAAGGGTCGGCAAGGGGCTCTTTTTCGAGCTTTTCAAAGCCAGGAAAAGTGACTAGCTCATGCCGGGAGCAGCAGCTTGGGGGAGGGCTGCTGACGTGGCAGGGGTGAAGCCAGCACTACCCTCGGCACAGGTTCACCTGATGAACTGTGCACGCACCAGCTCTCATGCTGCTTCACAGACAAGAGCTCTCGTGGGAACACGTAGCCACCCAGGCATCAGGCTGCAGGGTGTGCCCTGCTCTTATGCAAACGTTGGATAGCAGTGGTGAGCATGCCTGTGGCAGGTGTGCCCAGGTAGAGGAGCTCCCACGCTTAGTGATGGAGCTCAGGGAGGAGGTAAGTAGGTTGAGGGTTATCAGGGAATGCGAGAGGGAGATAGATGCCTGGAGTCATACCCTGTCTCCCATTACAGAAACCCAGCAGGCAGACAGAGCCCCTGCTGCGGAGAGCTCCCACTCCTCTCCCTGACTGACTGAATGGGGTAACTTGGAGGACGGGGGGCAATGGTGAATGTTCCTGCCCGACGCAA
Organism: Charadrius vociferus; assembly: GCF_000708025.1. Classification (NCBI taxonomy): domain Eukaryota; kingdom Metazoa; phylum Chordata; class Aves; order Charadriiformes; family Charadriidae; genus Charadrius; species Charadrius vociferus. Next base: position 86,705 of record NW_009647021.1, read on the forward strand.
CAGGCGCATCTGCCTGCTGACTACCACACCTTCCCAGGTGCCATTGCAGAACACATACAGTGCTCTGCAAGGGGAACTGAACAACGGTGAGGATGATAATCCTCCCAGCTTGGAGGTGTCATGGAGGCCTAGTCGGACCACCACCCGAATCAAAACCTCAACAGTCAAAAACAAAAGACGGTCACTGTAATAGGTGACTCACTCCTGAAGGGAACAGAAGGCCCGATATGTAGAGTGGACCCGCTATATAGGGAAGTTTGCTGCCTCCCTGGGGCCCGGGTTAATGATATTAAGAAGCAGCTTCCTTCCCTGGTGCAGCAATCAGATTATTATCCCCTTTTAGTCTTTCAGGTAGGCAGTGACGACATAGTGAAAAGAAGTACGAGGGCAATGAAGAAAGATTTCAGGGCCTCAGAACGACTGGTTAAGGGATTGGGAGCACAAGTCTTGTTCTCTTCTACCCCTCCAGTTGCAGGGAATGATGAGGGGGTAAACAGGAAGAGCCAGCAGGTCAATGACTGGCTCCGAACTTGGTGTTACC
>NW_009647021.1:89518-95003 GCF_000708025.1 Charadrius vociferus
GCAGCAAACTTTCTAATTTATAGTGAATGTGACGTTGATGGTATGAAATAACCCTGTTGGCCAGCTTGGGTCAAGTGCCTGGGTCTTGCTCCTCCTCATCCCTGCACCTGGCTAGCTTGAAAACACTGAGACCTTGAGACCCACACACCATAGCTGGCTGTAAAGTAAATATTTTCACAAATTCAGACACTGGAGTCTTCTGAAAGTGCAGTTTTCCCAAGCATTAGAATAGAAATTAGTCCTGTGTCGCTCAAACCAGGACACTTGGGAATTAATATTACTTAAGTGCTTCCACCACTATGCCAAAAAAAAAAAAAAATAATATCCGCCTACTATGCAGAACAGAAAACAGCATTGAACAAAGGCTTTCTCCAGACATGAACTAGTGCCTCAGAGATACTACCTGCACGTAGATCATCCCCCCAAAGCTTTCACCCCCCAGTCACCACACTCCAGTGTCTTGGTATTTCTTCCCTACGATACTGAAGGGTGACAGTGTCAGGACCTCCACAGAGCCCTCACGTCAGTGAGGTCAGGACAAGGGCTGTTGCTGGTAAAATGTTCAGGTGACAACATGAGCTGGTGAAGCACCTTTTCTCATATTATAGAAACTTCTCCCATATCTGAAAGAAGCGGATCCTGACATTTATCTAGGCACACAGTTCAAACTCCAGTAACCACATAAATAAAACTTTCCTAATCCTTGCCTACATGCATTCTCTTTTTGATATCTTGCCCAATGAAGAGATGGATGCCTAGAGCCAACCTAAATAAGGACTGCAACTTATTAGTCTGGGATTAATATGGTTTAAAATGGGCATCACAGCACAGTGTCTTCTCATGCTGGAAAATAAAGGGTATGGGAAGAAGCTTATGGGACCATGCACCCTGCAAGCCCTCATGCTTGGCCCTGGTGTAAGATTCAATCATCGGACTTACAGCATCCACATCAGAAAAGGAAAACAGCACTCAAATTTGCAATTTTTTTTTTTTTTAAAGAGTGACATTTTGTATATTTAAAGCAAATAGATACACATTGAAAATTAAGAGTCTCACTCATGGCTTTACAATTACAAAGCAAGCATTCACTCACAGCACAGACTCCTGATACGATAGCACAGAGCAGACAACATGCTTTTTTTCCTGTTCCCAGAGAAAAACGCAAGAATAGACAGTATTAATAGTGGTACGAAGACTGGATTTGCTTTCAGGTGAAGTAAAACCGAATAAGACACAGTAAAAAAATAAGTAGATGTAAAATGCACATTTTTAAAAGTTCAGTAATTTGGATGGTGTACAATTTAGTTGATCATAAAAGCGCTAATGTTGTCTATCATTACATTTCAGAGTTGGTCTTAAGTTTGGTTTGTTGGTTGCTCAAGGAATACTGTCAAAAAAGCAAAACCTATATATACTATTAAGGATTTAGTGTATCACATGAAAAACCCTTCCTATTTATTAAAAGCTTATCTTACTGCAGTCTTAATAGCTACTTCTTCAAGCAAGCCATTTGAAGCACCCTTTGACAAGTTTCTTACCACTGCCTCGTTCTTTGGAACAGATGGATTTAACATTGTGAGAAGGCTGCCTGGGATCCAGAAAGGAGACATGTGCCTGTGATCCTACTGCATACACTGACCACTCCTGACCATAAGCCAAACACACATTCTCCCTGCAGTATGGCAATTTTGTGGAAAGTAACTGGAAACAGAGGAAAGACAAATCAATGTATTATGAAAAAAAAGAGAAAAACATTAACAGAACAATTCTGTAAGCTATGTTCAAGGAAGCTGCGGTGAAAGAAAAAAAAAAAAACCAAAATGCAGCTAAAATTAAGTTCATCACTACAACAGAACTTTAAGAGAAAAACAACAACCTGACCCAGAAAAAAAGAAAGCCTGAAGGAGATTGGATGCCTTATCTGAACCAAACTGGGATGACAAATGCTGAAGACAAGTATTACGCAATGAACAATGGACATTTTGGTAAATTGTTTTACATCTTTCTAAGCTGCTGTTGTTTCTTCAGCAGGTATACACAGACATCAGCTCTCAGCTGAAAAAGCTTACCTCATACACTAGCATAGACATTTCTGGGTTTGATCTGCAATTACACTTAAATAAGTGCAAATTCCTTTATGAACACTGCTAATCAAGTATCCATCATACTTTATGGAACAGTTCACTTCAGCTCACCCAGAACTGGCAGAAAGTTAAGAGCACCTCCCACCCTCCAAAATAAGGGGAGTAGAAAGTTTCTCTCCCCAAGTTCTAGTTTTTAGGACATTTCATTTTACATTTTTAAGTGTTTTACAAACACTGCTTCTCTTTCTTCAAGCATTTAAAGAAGATGAAGAAGAGCAAACAGCCTTAACTGCTAAGCAATTTTTGAAATTTTACACCAACAAACAGAAAAGCACCTTTGACAGTGTGTGCTCTGCTTTCCAAAGATGAAAATACCCATCTAGGGACACAGCTCCCAATTCCTATTTAAAAAAAAAAAAAAAAAAAAAAAAAAAAAAAAAGAGTATATTTATTTTCTGTATTATAGATGTCCTTACAAACTCACACTCTCTACTAGGCAGGCTGCATACTCCAGATTGAACTCATCCATAATCCTGTACATGCTTATCAAGATTAATTTTTATTTTATATTGATCATGATAGAACACAATATAGCACAAAGGTGCCAGGTAGAATAAGAATTAATAAAACAGTAAATAACCAAAAATAACTTTCAAAAGTATATATCTTGTTAGACAAATAATGAATTATTAGACAGTACAATCTGGGGTTGGTAATTCTCTACAGCAGCTCCCACACCGATTCTGACCCTGAAGTAAACATTTCTTTCCGGGTACTACTCTACTGAAAAAGCTACATGAAGTCTCCATCACAGATGAGTAATTAACAGCTACAGTGAAAAATAAAGCCTGCAGGAGCACTGTGCTTCTAACAGCACAACCACCTTTGCTTCAGACTTTCTCTGTTCTTTGAGGGCAGAAAGAAAAGTACTGAGGGGTGAATTGCTACTCCCACTTGCCCCAGTACAATTCATCTCTAGTAATAACAAGATATCAGCATGGGGAAGGTTAACATTTGCTGTTTGTCAAACACCAACAAAATAACATCAACCCAAGAACTGGTGCCTGCCCTGTGTGCCAGTCACCTCACTTGCTGAGCAACCAGTAACAATTCAGCCACCAAAACAGCAACTGACTGAATGTTAGCTGGTCTTCACAGAAGGTGAAGGAAAACAGCAAGAACACTCAAGAGTGGGATTCAAGCTGCAAGAGGCATTTTGGTGCTTTATCTGCTTCTTGTAAACATTCCCCATCTGCCCTCCTTAGGGTGCAAGTCTAAAATCAAACCCATAGGAAAACTCTTCCTTCTGAAAACATATGATTTTTTTTTCCTACTGGACTTCTCCAAGCACTTAGGGCAGAAGCAGACATAGCAGATAAAGACAACCATCTCATATGAGAAAGATGCGAAAGGATCAGGGGAAAAGAAAAATCAGATTGCTTCTCTGATATATTTAATTACTTTTTTCTTTTTCTAATACATATGGACAGTTTTAGGACTTCTCAACTGTCTTGCTTATCTTACTGACCTTGTTCTTATTGTTGAAAGCCAATGCTCGGACTTTGCAGTTGTCAGGATTGGTGTTCTCCTTGGGGATATCCTTCAGAGCTCTATGTGTTATGTGGGCATAGACAGGAACTTGAGAGAGATTATGCCTGGCATCGCTTTTGGACAACACATCCTCTGTGACTTCCCAGAGACCCATTGAACCATCCCGGGAACCTGAATAAATAGTCCATAACAGCATTTCACATATACATAATTCCCCTATAAAAAAAAAGAGGCTGCAATATACAATAGGGTCTGAAAAAAAGGATACTATTACCATTAATTTAATCTAACTGAACACACTGTTAGTACCTATATATTAATAATTAACAAAATCATGATTTTACTGAGCTGTAAAGTTCATAACATTGTGAACTCATTGACAACTGGTTTGTCTACATGGTTTCCAAACAGTTAGATCACCTCATCTGTTTTCAAACTGATTAGGATGCATCAAAAAAACCCCACAACCCTGTACAACTGTTTGTCAAACACCAACAAAATAACAAGAAAGCAAGCACTGGTGCCTGCCCTGTGTGCCAGTCACCTCACTTAACGTCTTTGTTGGTGACATGGATGTTGGGATTGAATGCACTCTCAGCAAGTTTGCCAACAACGCAAAGCTGTGTGGATCAGTCGACATGCTGGAGGGAAGGGATGCCATCCAGAGGGACCTGGACAGGCTGGAGAGGTGGGCCCGTGCAAACCTCATGAAATTCAACAAGGTCAAGTGCAAGGTCCTGCACATAGGTTGTAGCAATCCCAAGCATAAATACAGGCTAGGTGGAGAATGGATTGAGAGCAGCCCTGAGGAGAAGGACTTGGAGGTGTTGGTGGATGAGAAGCTCAACATGACCTGGCAATGTGCACTTGCAGCTCAGAAGGCCAACTGTATCCTGGGCTGCATCAAAAGAAGCATGGCCAGCAGGTCAAGGGAGGGGATTCTGCCCCTCTACTCTGCTCTTGTGAGACTCCACCTGGAGCACTGCATCCAGCTCTGGAGCACCCAACATAAGAAGGACATGGACCTGTTGGAGCGGGTCCAGAAGAGGGCCACGAAGATGATCAGAGGGCTGGAGTACCTCTCCTATGAGGACAGGCTGAGAGAGTTGGGGTTGTTCAGCCTGGAGAAGACAAGGCTCTGGGGAGACCTTATAGCAGCCTTCCAGTATCTGAAGGGGGCCTACAAGAAGGCTAGAGAGGGACTTTTTACAAGGGCACATAGTGATAGTATGAGGGGTAATGGCTTCAAACTGGAAGAGGGTAGATTTAGAATAGATATTAGGAAGGGGAGTTGGAACTAGATGATCTTTAAGGTCCCTTCCAACCTAAACCATTCTATGATTCTAATAATCACCATTAGAGATTCACACACAGAATAAACTCTGAGGTGACTGAATAGCCTAATGAGATTAACAGAGTCTGTTAAGCCAATAAAAAAAAAAAACCTCTAGGAAAACTCAGTTGGGTTTACACGAATTTTGGATCATTTGATTTCTGCCAGTAAGCTTATGGATATGTACACGCACATTTGTGAACTGAACAGAAACAGCTATTTCAAACCACAATTTATATCAAATCTATTTTTAAATTTTTTTAAACCCACGCAACCCCTTGTTTAAAGAATGTAACACAGGAACCGAGGCCAAACAAGCAAGAACTCATTTTATCTTTCTATTGAATTTGAAGATATTAATCCAAAATATGAATCAATAAGAGTAACAATACTGGATGAAGAAAGCTGAATGGTTCACAGATCAACACAGACATAATCCAAGGTCCTATACCCATCTCTTCTGGTGTTTAGGCAACTCACTTCCATGTAAGTCAACTCTGACAGATTTGACATGTAC
>NW_009647021.1:95013-100116 GCF_000708025.1 Charadrius vociferus
TACACAATGTAACTTTTGTTTTGTTTTTTTTTTTAATGGAGATATTTGGGTTGGAGAGTTGCAAGGATCAATTTCTATATTAAATTAAAAATCAAACTCCAGGATTACCTTTTTGTTTTTTGAAAAAAATATTACAGAACTAAGAATTCAAGCATTTGATTTTTATATGAGACTTACAATTTTTTTGTCACCTGCAGTTTGACATCTCCCTGTATGGAATACTACACGCTGTCAGCACAGACAGTAAACTACTATATTAATGCAACAGCATATTAGTATTGCTGCCTTTACCGAAGTTAAGTAATATTTTAATAAGTTACACTGATTATCCACCTAGTTACTAAAAAGTCAGTAACTGACCTTTTTTATTACAGCCTTCTATATTAACTACAATAGTATGTGTGCATATATATACACGCACACATGCGACTTTACTGATATCTTGATAAAACAAGCTGAGTTTTCATTAATCAGTCTTTCATAGGATTTCAGGAAACTGATACTGCTCTGCTGTATTCCAAAGTTATTAACTGATAACCAACACCCCTCTTGAAATTCTTCTTGTGTGGAATCCTTCCCTTTAACTCACTGTGTTTAGACACCTTCTCATGGCAACACCTACTGTAAAGACAGTATTTTGCCCTCTAATATTAGTAAAAAAAAAAAATATCTAGATGAGGGCCTTAGAAATAAAACAAAGCAAAGCACTGCACTAAGACCAAGAATGGTTTAAATAGGCAAAATAGTTATAAGTGGTTTCAAATGCCTTGATAAAGTTCCTTCCCTAAGACCTATCAAGTGCTTTACATCAGTATAAAATTCTGGGGAAAAAAATTAAAAATTGACTTTACCAGAAACAGCCATAGTATCACTGATCCATGCAATTGAAAATATCCAGTCCTTATGTCCATCCTAAAAGAAAAAAAAGACAGCTTTTTCTGTGCCATTATATTCTAGAGTTGTCTCAAACCAGACAAGTATTCTCCCCTTTGATTATTTTTTTTTTTTTTAGTACAACCTCAGAAGGACAGACCTATGTTAAAAACAAAGGTTCCAGTATCAAGCTGGAACAGTTTAAGTACCTAACAGTAATCTTAACTTTTTTTTTTATTATTATTATTTTGAAGTGTGTAATTAATAGGGAGAAATTAGGTGATGGAAAAACAGGTCTCTGATCAAGAACAAATTGATCTCGATTCTAAGAACTTAGATTTTCCGTTTTAAAAGCAGCGGTCTTTACTTCTGTAAAGTAGCTACGTACTTCTGTTTCCTTAAATGCACATCCCTACTATAAAAAGTAACCAAAACATTATGTTTATGATATATGACCTACAGATTAATTTTTCAAGACTATTACTTCAAGAATCTTTTCTTTAGCAGGCAAGGAACCTGTGGAGAAAAAAGACCATGCGGCTCTAGTTCGGTTTGAAAGGCTGCAAAGTCACAGCAGCACACAAATGAATAACAAGCCAAACAAATCTTCAGAGTCAAACCTTTCTCCAGCTGGTTATCTGCTACTGCAAAAACCCTGACCTGACCTCTGCTGTTGTAGTTAACACCTATATGAAGTCCTGAAACAAAAAGGAGAAATGCAAGAGAAGTGCTTATAGAACAGCACTATACTCATTTCAGCCTTTCTCTTTTTAAGCCCGGATATTTTAAAGAGGCCTCGTGATATTTCAGAAATATAAGCAGTACCAGAGTCTATCAAACTACCATAAGCCACTCGGTTAGAACTAATCCTCAAAGCCAAGTTCTGCCTCTGGAATAATACATACATAAGCTACACTGAAGAAGGGGAAATTTGAACAACTGTATCATATTTTCAATTTCTCAAAAGAGTTTTTTCACTAAAACTAGTTTCAGAGGTCATCACAATTAGACTTTAACAGTTAAGATTGTTCAATTTTCAACACTTAAAAGTAATCTGAAGTAGACCTGAATGAGGGTGAGGAAGAAGAAATCTGACTCAGAACCCTGAGAATCCTCTCACATGTTTATGTACTCACTCATATTTAAGATACCTTGTCAAAAAATGACAACTTAATCAGGAATGTTTTCAAGCTTTCAGAAATTCACTCTCCACTAAAAGACTCCCAAATCTTAACCTTGCTCTGACCTTACACATTTCAAAGTAGTAAGTGACAGAATAAACTTCCCCCAAATACTCCCACTTACATCTCCCACACAGACAGGATCAAGTGTAGGCAGACGATAAATTGCAAGACTGTTGGGGTTGTCTCCACCTGTGGCCAGAAGGGTCCTTGAGGGGTTGAGCTCAATGGCATGAATACCACATCCCTGCTGGTTCACCATGCCGGGTTCACGATCTTTCAGAATAGGAATCTTGGTAATTTGACCAGTCTGGACATCTACTACAAATAACTGGGGGGAAAAAAGCAGGAGATGCAAGTCATTATTGAACAGATAAGAAAAACAAGATGGTCAAATATCCTCCCTATTTTGAACTGACATTCTTTTAAAGTTGGAATATACAAATGCTGCAAGTATAGCTGAAAAATACATAAATTCCTTCTTAAAACAACTGAACTAACTTAATTACAGTGGGTTTTATTTTAATCATCCCATTTGGTTTTCACAGCAATGGAAGAGAGAAGAAAGAAATTTGTCATGGGAGGTTTCCCATTTAACAAAAACCCTCAAATCTAAAACTTTTCTCTGTTTAATACCGTGACAAAACAATATTGTTTTCCAGTTTCCCTGTACAACAGTGAGAAAGAGACCCACCTCAAAACAGCCAGTAAACCCCAGGGGGGTTAGCACAAGTCTCCTGCCTCCCAGGTAAGATACTGAGCATGAAGTTTTGGCTTTGACAAACTGACACTTCATAAATTTATATAATTAGAGTTACATGGAGAGTTATCTGGTGATACATGGAGAATATTAACTAAATATAGTACTGCCAGTGCAAGCATCTAAAAAAGTTATCTAGCTACATATCTCATCCTGCAAAAAGACTAGAAGTTGGAGCTCTACATCACTGACCCCTTGGCAGAAAACTCAGTTATAAAGCCTTAAAACTCTTCAGACAGACATCATTATACCCAGAGTTATGTCAGTTCAAACATATACAACCATTACAATCTAAACCAGAACAAAGGTTTACATCACCTGCCAAAGGGCACTTTCATTTGGGAGGCTCTTGTGCTGGATCATTTCACAGATGTTGTTCAGAGCACAGCTGCACTAACAGTCAAATATGTATAACAGAGGGGACAAAGCCCTGTGAGGGAACATGAGTCAAGTGAGGAAATGGAGGATCTGAAGCTGACTTAGCACTAAGAAAAGTGATGTAGAATCACAGCCCAGGATTATAATTGCATCCTCCTCTCCCCCCTTAAGTTTGTTCCTTCTGTAACCAAAGAACTTTGTCTGAAAGCCTCTGGAAGTGAACTGAAGATGGAGAAGATAAAAAAAAAAAAAAACACCCCAAGAAAACTCAATGCAATTTAGAAAATACACACCTCAAATTGTTCTGAAATTCTTTGTCAGACATTTCTAGAAGGACAGAAAAGAAATCTAGAGGTTCTTAGAGAGGAGCTGTATATACAAATCATTATTGGTGAACTCCCACGGACTGTAGATCTGTTCTTTAATAAGCATCAAAAACCCAAGAAAATTTAGCAGTGTATCTATTATTCTTCATGTACTGAATTAGGATAATATTAATGTCAAATCAAAACCTGATAAAGTAAAGTATGGTATGTTAAGCTCATTCTACAGAGAAAGCTGAAATCCATTCATCACTATGTGTGTGTTGTGTCTAGAATCTTCAACCCCCAACTGATCTTTCTCTGTAGGCAGTCTTGCACAAACAGGTGACTGTTCCTACAGGGACTGAATTTTCATGTTTAATTCTTTATCTTGCATGCAGGTATGGGGTCAGGCAACAGCTGAAGTGCGACCGAGTAGGAGGGAGGCACTCCTCACTTCTCCCAAGCTTTACAATGCAGTTCACTGCCTGAGACAGCTGGTAAAAACATGACACACACAGCAGCCCCTCTGCCTTAACCCCATCCCTGCACGGTAGGATCAGGACCAGTAATTCCCTCTCCTCTCATCCTCCCTTGTCCTTCCCCTATGAATGCATATCCTCTTTTCTTCCTCATTATTTCCTTCAGCAGAAATGCCTAATTCCCTCCCCTATCCTCCTTCAACTACTGAAAAAAAAACCAAAATCAACAGTTAAATACTTAATCTTAAAGCTTGCAAGTGTCATCTGCAGGTCCTAAAGCTGGCACCAGAAGTGCTAATTAGTAAAAGACATCCACAGCTCAGGATGTCCACGGACTCAGGAAAACTGTGCTTCAGCTGTAAGAGATTTGCACTTTGAAGAACATCTCGACAGGTATGAGGACTGAAATTAAAACCCCTTCACATTCTCCAATCTGACACCACTGTCATACATACGTGTTTGATACTAGGTTAATAAAGACTTACTCTAATGCAAATTTCCTTTAGCTAAACTCTAAACTAGTTGGGCTGAAAAGGTAAAAAAACTTGGAAACATACAATGCTGAAGCATCAGACCCTCACATTTCTGCCCTGGATCTTTAAACTCAATGTCATTTTGCTATAAAAAGTTTCCAAATTAAGATATTTTCAGAAGCAGAAGCAGGACGTATTTCTTGCAGTGCTTTCATCTGTCCATACCCCACTCTAATCCATCATCAGCCCTTGAATTGCTTTGTCATTTCCTCACTTTTCTCCTACAGTTGCACATTATTATTGTAACTACAACAACAACTGCTCTTCAGGCAAGAAATTTCACAGAGTTGTAGTAAGTAATTTAGCAAAAGAATTTTGCTTCAGCTAAAATAGATGTGTGTTCACTATGGCTTCAGCTAAGATGGGTGTGTGCTTGCTATGTGATTCATAGATATGTGCTTGCTATGGCTTCAGCTAAAGATAGGTATGGGCTTGCTATGTGTTTGGGAAAGGGATAGTGTTAGATAGGATATCAGACGAAAGCAACAGTTGGAAGTACCGAACCATTGCAAAACAAAGGGTGGTGTGGTTAGCTAAGATAACCACAGAAGTGTAAGGAATAGAGAAGCCACAAGAAGGACATGGGGATAAAGA
>NW_009647021.1:100365-103645 GCF_000708025.1 Charadrius vociferus
CCTACGTTCGGAGCCTTATACAGGTGAGTAGACCGGGACAGCGCGCCACTGCTGATTTCAGCAATCTTCGGGCTTTCCCCGCCCACGGTGACAGACCAGTGGCAACAACCCGGCGAAGGGGCTCGTGGACCAAAGAGGGGTCCCAGGGATAACCGCGGCAGCCGATAATACTTGTGCATGAGACCCGGGTAAGAAAACTGACTGTTAAGTACTACTCGGGCAGCTGGGTGACGGGGGATTGAGAGTGGTGTGAATGAGACGCAGACTAGATCTGCGAAGCGAGTGCGGAGTCTTTCTAACCGCAGTTCCGTATCTCCGTGAGGAGACCAGCCGGTGAAGAGACGAAGCAAAAGGCTGGAGTTGAGAGATCCCCTGGGGAAAAAAAAAAATGGGACAAGGGAAAAGTAAAAAGGAATTTAAGGGAAAAGCTGATCAGTGAATTTCAGGAATACCTCCGGACAGTCCATTCGGTAGGATGTTGTTACAATGGGGGCAGGAAGGAGAGTCCTGCACCCAGGGTAAGGATAAAGCAAAGATGATTAATTCTTGTATGTTTAAATGGACCAAAGAGCCCATAAGGCCAAACAAGTTGTATTGGCCAAAGTATGGTTCTATAGAGGGATGGCTGTGTCAAGCACTAAATTTATACGTTAACTCTAAAGAACCATTCGATCAGGAAGAGAGTGAATATGCAGCGCGTTGGAAAGGAGCTGCAGGGGTTTTAAATTAGAGACACAAAAGGAAAAGGAGGAGGACCAGAGACCAGTCTGGGATCCTCTTGAATACATACCTCCCCCATATAACCCAGACCCTCTGGAAAGCGCGAGAGAGCCTCAAGCTCCCGTTAGAAGGGAAAGCCAGAGGAGATGGAGGAGGGAAGTGGGGAGGTCCATAGTGGAAGAAAATGAGGGGATGATGGAACCAATCGGGCTACATCCTTTACGGAAGGTCCCAATGCCAGGAGTTCAAAATGGGATAGGATTTGTGAATGTGCCCCTAACCAGTACGGAAGTTGGGAACTCTAAAAAAGAAACGAAGAAATTGTTGAAAGATCCCCTAGGTTTGTCAGAACAATTAGACCAATTTTTAGGTCCAAATGTATACGCTTAGGAAGAAATGCAGTCCATCATGGGAACTTTGTTTTCCCCTGAGGAGAGACAAATGATTTGTGTAGCAGGGATGAGAATATAAGAAAGGGAAAATGTTCATGGAGTGGTGGGGGACCAAAAGTTACCCCTACAAAGACCTGATTGGAATCAAAGTGACCCCGCAGGGAGAAGAAATATGTCTGATTATCGGACGTTAATTATAAGGGGAATTAAAGAAGCAGCCCCGAGGGGGTCGAATGTGAGTAAAGCCTTTTATAGTAAACAAGGTGGCCAGGAATTATTAAAAGTAAATTTTGTCACCCATACCTGGCCAGATATTAGGAAAAAACTGGAAAAGATGGAAAACTGGCATGAGAGAAGAATCAATGAGTTGTTACGAGAAGCACAAAAAGTATATGTGAGGCGCAATGAGGAGAAGCAGAGGGCAAAAGCGAAACTAACGGTAGCGACTATAAAAGGAATAACAAAGACTAAAGATAAAGCGCCCCAGAATTGAAGGCCATGGGTGAGACCATACAAGATACAGAGAGCCCATCTTCTGCCTCTCAAAAAGCCCATGTGGATGAAACCAGAAGCCCCAGACGGCGGAAAGTGTTACTACTGTGGGCAAGAAGGACATTTTAAAAGAGAATGTCCCAAGCAAGAGAGAGATCAACGAGTGTTTAAAATATGTCAACAACAGGAAGAATATGCTACCGATTAGGGGTGTCAGGGGCTCTACCTCCTGAGGGAAGAAAGAATTAGTGAGCCCTTGATAAATTTAAAATTAAGCCCCCAGGAGGAAATTTACACCTTTTTAGTAGACATGGGAGCTGAGAAGTCTTGTATTATGATATTGCCTTATGGGTGTGAAGTCAGTAAGAGACAAACTACTGTGGTAGGGGCAAAGAGAGAAAGTTTTAAAGAACCAATAGTAGAACAAATAGAAATACGAGACAATGAAAGGACAATAAGAACAGATGTTTAATTAGTACCAGAAGCAGGAGTACACTTGCTGGGTAGAGATTTACAAGTCAAATTAGGAATAGGTACTGCACCAGATAATGGACAAATTGTAGTAAAAATCTTTGAATTAACCCAGGAGGATGAAAAGCAAATCATGCCTCAAGTATGGGTTAAAGAAGGAAATAGAGGGGGTCTAAAGATACCCCCTATGAAAATAGCAGTTAAAGAGGACCGGCCAGTAAGGATAAAACAATATCCCATATCTTATGAGGGGAGGAAAGGTCTAAAACCAGTAATTGATTCATTGCTGAAGGACAGATTGTTGGGACCATGTATGTCACCTTACAATAGTCCAATTCTACCAGTCAAGAAGGCTGATTAGTTCAAGACCTACAAGAAGTCAATAAACGAGTATAGACTCAGCACCCTGTGGTTTTGAACCCATATACCCTCCTGAGTAAAATATAGCATAATCATAAATAGTTCAGTGTAATAGACCTTAAAGATGCCTTTTGGGCCTGCCCATTAGCAGAGGAGAGTAGAAACTTATTTGCCTTTGAATAGGAAGATCCGGACACAGGGAGGAAGCAGCAACTCCGCTGGACCTCCCTGCCTCAAGGGTTCACAGAATCCCCAAATCTATTTGGACAGACACTAGAGAAAACTTTAGGGGAGTTCCAGGCAGAACCCGGAGTGAGAATCTTGCAATATGTAGATGATCTGTTGGTATCGGGAGAGAAAGAGCAGAAAGTCAGAGAGACATCAATACGTTTGCTGAATTTTTTGGGAGAACAAGGATTAAGAGTCTCAAAGACAAAACTGCAGTTTGTACAAAAGGAAGTGTTTAGGGCATCTAATTAGCGAAGGAAAAAGAAAAATCAATCCAGAACAAATTTCTGGAATTACAGCATTAAGTGTCCCAAGAATGAAAAGATAAATAAGGAAGATTTTAGGGTTACTAGGGTACTGTAGACTATGGGTTGAGGGATACACTCAATCAATAAAATTTCTGTATGACAAACTAGTAAAAGAAGGTCCAATACAGTGGACAGAAGACGAACAAGAGCAATTTAAAGAATTGAATCAGAAGCTAATAAAAGCCCCAGTTTTAGCCCTCCCCTCCCTAGAAAAACCATTTCACCTTTTTGTAAACACGGAGGAAGGGATAGCGCATGGAGTTTTAGGGCATTTAATTAGCAAAGGAAAAAGAAAAATCAATCCAGAAC
>NW_009647022.1:0-23607 GCF_000708025.1 Charadrius vociferus
AAATTCTCCTTGATTTGGAAACTTACATAGTGAAAAAAATTGCATCTAAAAATAGTGCAAGGGAAAGTATAGATTATTTGCTCTGGACATAAAGTAAAGTTCTTTCTTTTTTTTCTATTAGGTCTTTGTCAACCTCGTATGTCAGGAGTAGTTGGAGCAGAACCATTCTCTGCCAAATTACGCTATACTGGCCCAGAAGATCCTGATTATGCCAATCTCATCAAATTGACAGTCACAATGCCACATATTGATGGTAGGATAAAATCAGCTGTGGATTTGAGAGAACTTATACAATAAGCTGTTATTTGAGCTATTTTATTGGTCATTTTAAATATCCAAAACCATAATATAGTCTTTTAAAATGTGGGACCAGTGAAAAATATGGTAAGTGCACAAGTGCATAAGATACTGTATTGATACATAGTCTTTGGTGCAAAGATTAAGTGTTTCCATATTAATTTCACAGTTTACATAAATTGAACTAGACCTGTACTTTGTAAAACTCCTTTGCAGCCCATAGAGAAGAAGGAAGGATTTATTTATTAAAAGAATATAAAGCCATTTAATTACTATCAGCTTCTGAAAAATTCACACAAAATCCTGATTGAAAAATATGTTGGAGATTTAGAAATATTTTATTTGGCATGTCATAGTATAAAGGGGTAATTATCGTGGGTAACATTCTCATACACACTTAGCATATCACCTTTCTGTGAATTGTAAAGTGCATGAATTACTGTAAGTACAAAACACAGAAGCACTGCATAACATGCTTAGTGTTTAACAAACTCTGGCTAAATTAAAGAACTCTGACCACTTAAATTTAATGACAGTGATAGAAATTAATGTTTTTTAGGCATGCTGCCTGTTATTTCTACGAGAGAGCTCTCCAACTTTGAGCTGACACTTAGCCCTGATGGAACTAGAGTTGGAAACCATAAATGCTCCAACCTGTTGGATTACACGGAAGTGAAGACCCACCATGGTTTCTTGACTGATGCTACCAAAAATCCAGATGTGATTGGAGAGACCATTCCCTATCAATACAGCCCAACAATCAGAGGCTTCAATACCTTACGCTTCTACCGCAATCTGAATCTGGAAGCCTGTCTATGGGAGTTTGTTAGCTATTATGACATGTCTGAGCTCCTCACAGATTGTGGAGGCACCATTGGGACAGATGGACAGGTATGATACTGTAACTTCATTTTATACTATGTTCTTAAAATGAAATATTTCCCTTGTGCATCTATGATAGAAATAAGTGGGTTTAGAATTAATGTAGTTGAAAAGTGGGGTTTTTTTCTTGACAAATAATAGGCTTCCCCTAAGACCAGCTTATTCCTTAAAGCTATCGATGTCAATTAAGTACTCCAAGGCTGCATGTGAAATCCTTATCGGGTTGAAATTAAGGAAATAATATAGTTTGAATTAAAATTGCTATGATTTTCACCCAATGCAGTTTTGAAGTATTTTAGGACAAACCAATCGTACTTTTACTGTATAGTGAGCCACCTTAGTCTTTTCTTAGAGTGAAAGCCTTCTAAAGGGTTGCTTTTAGCACATTGATAATACTGGGCTGTTTAGTATTAATCATAGTGTATCTTAAAATAGAGTTTAAAAAAATTGTGAAGAGCCTTCCTGCTTATAAGAATGGGCTGCACTGTCCTACCAGCTGCTTGGCTCTGCTGTTCTCTTGCTCACTGTGTAACAAGACCCGCCAGCGCAGACAGCACAGTGGGCTCACATTACCTAGCAGAAAATTCCTTGGTCAGGAAGCAAAGAGAAGCTGCCAATACAGGATGGCTGAAGAGCAGAGCTGTGAAAGTGGTTGGGGGTTAAAACAAAGAGGTCGGAGGTATCTTCAGGTGTCCTTTGGAAAATTATTTCTAGAAATCTGTAATAATGTGGAAGCAAAAGCGTGCAGTGTTTCTTCTGGTGCAATGACAGTAAAGTTAAACTCTAGGTCTTCCTTGTATAATTACTGCATAAGCCTGTCCGATCCCACTCAGGCTCTGGAGTACAAAAGCTGGAGCTATGAAGATCAATCCTTCATGACACAAAAAGTCCCTTTGGGGAATAATCCTGTAGGCTGGAAGAGGGACTGGAAATGCAGTAGCTTATTTCAGAGGAGTCCGTCCATAGCATGGTAACTGTGCCGTAAAGGTAACTCGCTTTCCTGGTTCCCTGGCCTTACCTGTTGAGCCTCTGTGGAAAGGATGAGGCCACTGTGTCAAATGGCCATAATTGCTCTGCTTTTTAACAGGTGTTCATTTTGCCAGGGACCCATCTGCTTATTAGACCTTAGTAGTCTCATGTGCACGAATTCTTACGTTGTCAGTCCCAAATGACACAGGGCCAAAAAGTGTGTTGTTGCTCAAAAAAACCTATGGGTATATACAAAACCAGAGCTATTTTACTACTAAAAGCATGGGTGCGAATGGACATATAGATACCTAATCAGATAAGCTGATGTTTATTTCTTCTTTTTTTTTTTTTTTCTATATATATATATATACTTAAATGCCTAACGTCCACTTTACTCTGTGGGTTTTCATGGTTGATCATACAGTCAATTTACTGGACAAGAAATTGCACCAGGCTCTCTTTAGCCCTTGGTTAACTTTGTGACATTCTGGCCATTTTACCTAGTGATTATATGCTCTGTAAAGTGTAAGACCAGAATAAAATGGAGCTTCTACCCTTCTTAGATAGAAAGACCTCGATGGATATGTCATCGCAGTGCTCTGTCATCTGTCCTGGTTCCTTGTCTGTTATAGGGACCAGTTCAAGGTCTCTGCCTTGATGTTGGAAGCTCGCTGTCAGTGCATCTGCTTGAGGTTGCCCCTCTGCTACAAGCAGATCCTCCTACAGGTACATTCCGCTGGAACCATGAACCTGTCAGAGGGAAGGGGAAGGCATGCGAGTGTGGGATGTAAGTCTTACACATTCCCACAAGATAAAAACGACAGCAGTCTTCACTGTTCTTAGAATGATTTCATTTCTTCAACTCATCATTCCTTTGACTATATCTTTATGCCCATGCAATATGCAACCATATATTATTTCCCACACAACACAATCATAAGCACACACAGCTGCCAAGCAGCTGTCCTCTGAGCCTGTGACCTACACAAGCCACTTCTCCCACAGCAAAGATTAAGAAAGAGCTGGTTTGAATCCTTTGCTTTTTAAATGCTTTTGTGTCCTTCAGGGAAAAGGCTGAATAGCTGGTTTAGACAAATGTGTGTCTAAATAAAACCTGTATATTTCTATATGGACATAAACAGAAGAGAAAATAAACAGCATTCCTATATTTTAGTAAATGAAAAGAACCTGTATCTTCAGTTGTGGAGTACATACATAAACGGTAATGTGGCCGAGGAAGAGAGCTGTGCTTTCTTTAAGCTCCAGAACCCTTCTGTACTTTGGGTAAGATCCCTCATTTGAAAGCAGAGAGGGATGAACACGAGCTGTAAGAGCCATGAAACTGTAGCTGAAGTCATCCTTTAGTGCCTTGTAGGTTGTGGCTAAAAGGTTACAGTGTGTTAAGTGAAATATCAAGCTGAATTACTTCTAGCAGTGAAGCATCGCCCCACAGCCAGTACGCGCTTCACTGCCCTCCCTGTTTCCCCCACCTCCATTTAATTCTTCTCCAAGTTTGGTCTTTATCTTCACATGACCCCCTCCAGCTGAGAGGGGAGGCAGTCAGTGCCCTACCTCTGCGGTTGTCACCATTGTTGGTTTTTTCTCCTTCAGTGAACAATTAATAATCCTCTACTGTGAGAGGAAAGCTGGCAGCTATGGTTTTCACCGTGTATTTTAGCACACAAAGGAAGCTTAAGTTCTGTATAAACAGACAGAACAGATAAATAACAAAAAACCTCTTACCACATCCTGCTACCACTGCAAATTTAATAGCTTGAATTTACCAGATATTTTGGCTAGGTCCGTTTCTTGATTCTAGCTCTCCAGTACCTGTATGGTCAAACAAAGATATCACTGTTGATTCAGACAGAGAGATTTCACAAACTCAACTGGCAATTTCTTGCGTGATATGGACCTTCGCTTTATGGGAGCTCCTCCTAGGGTAGGGGAAGAAGATGAGCTTCAGTCAGGAAGAAGTGAGGTGGGGGAGACCTGCAGCTGGTGTAGTTCTTCTGGCAGTGCTCCTAGTGTTTGCTGCAGGCTGCAGCTGTCTTAGCCAGTTCCCATGAACTCATGAACTGTCATAATACATAGAGAAGGTCTTGGTTTTCTTCTTTTTTTTTTTTTTTTTTCTCTCCTTTCAGGCCTTTTGCTTGTGACCCATTCTCTTTCTCAATTACTCTGTGCATGAGCAAACCCTGCGTGAGTTAGATGCAGCTCTCCTTTCAGGATACAGCTTGACGCTTTGTTCCTGGGGTCTGCCCGTATTCATCACATCTGAAACATCAGGCATTTATGTTTCTAAATATGGATTTAAATGTGCAGCTTAAGGAACTTCTATTTAAAAATAAAGACCTACTCCTCTTTAAATTGACCTAATTCATTTGAATTATAGCTCTGTTCTGGTTAAAGTTAAGGTCAGCTTTGATGATTTGCAGCAGCAGTTTTCTTTTGAACAACATGCAGTCATAGCCTAAAATTCACTGTCTGTTTTTGGATACATATAGGCCTTAAGAAGGTGGAACTCACCTACCTAAGGGCTGTCTTCCTGTATTTTCAGGTAATTAATAAAGGTTGGGCCTTACTTCATGGGGACATTGTGAGAGTTAAGTGCTACAGACATCTCATATTCTCAAGAGGCAGGTGCTTAAACAATGACAGATATTCTTGAAAGGAAGTTAAGTGAAACAGTGAAAACCAAGCAAGTGACTATTCTTTAATAAAGTATATATTGAAGTCTTGGCCTAGACTTATTTGATAGAGCGTGAAATATCATTTGATCTTATTTCCTACTGTTATAACTGCTGTAGCCAGACAGTTTGGCATCTGAAGGCTTCTGTGTGGTTCTGGCCAAGTATTTATATGAGGATGTTGCTTTCCCTGGTTCCAGTCCGTTGCCGGACTTGGCATAAGGATGCAAGGAAATTACCATTCAAACAAATTTTATTAAAAAAAATCAGTTGAGCAAGTCTTTGACAGAAGCAAGAAGGTGAAGAACATATGTTAAAAAATACTTGAACATACAGATTGATACCTTGGAGCTACTGTAATTGAGTACAGCTGAACAGTTTGTTTTGTTCTCTAACAAAAACAGTTATTTCTGGCCAAAACGGAAAGTGTCTGTCGTCCAATATGTTCAGTTCACTTTTATGCTACACGTTTGGACATCCCACCTGAAAAGCGATTTTAAAATCACGAATGAGTTGCCACAGCTTACATGAGACAGCTTGAAGAGGCTTTTTTATTACATAGAAACAGTGTATTTCCAGCTTTACTAGTTCAGTTCTTTTACCAAAGTCATACTTTAAGGGAAAAAAATCAGCTTTTCTGAAAATCTCATTAGATGCTCTAAAATGCAAATAGACAGAAATGTCTGTTTTCAGATTTTTATGTTCAGTTCAGCCACCGCGGTCACGTTTAAGAAAACCCTGCAGCTTGTATTCCCTTGACATGGAAACTCACAAACAGTCAAACCTTTTTTTTTCTCCAGCTGCAAACACATGCGTTTAGTCAACCCTGTGAAGAAAAAAAACTCTACTGTAAGGTTAATGCACCAGCTGTGTAACAAAGTCAGAGGTTAAATATTTCAAGGAGCTGGCATTTCATGGCTGTAGTGCATTCTCCTCTCCATTCGGGCTTCTTTAAACAAACCTGCTTTGCATTTCACCTGTGACCTACCTGGCTGCATGGCCTTCCTGGGGCCAAATCTTAGCTATACCGTATTGTTATTGTGTAAACAGAAGGCGAAACATTGTTAAGTTTGTGTGATTCAAATTCACGGACATAACGAGTAAATGCAATAGAAAATGAGGCTTAGGGTATTTTGGAGAACAAAAATACAGTTTTCATGAAAAGTTTGTTTCGTTGGGAGATGCAATATAGAACATGAAATTGTGTTATTTCTAATTCTGATTTTATCAGTGCTACCAGTGCACATGCACACATTGCCAAGTTCTGCTCCCTGGAAATGTAAGCCAGATAAATAAAATACAGTGTAAATATAGAACAGAGTCCACACCCGACAGCCTTAACTGAAAATATTTTTTTTTAAATATTCTCGCTTGTTACATGACAGATTCTCAAACTAATTATGGGTTTTTTTACTTAATGAAGTTTGACAGTTTGCATCAGAAAGGGGAACAAAAGAACACCTATAGAAACTCCCATTAATATTCCCTAAATCTTTAAATGGGAATTGTCTGTGTTCAAAAATAGACCGTATGCTCTGTGATAATTTATCTTGCAAATAAAGTGGATGAACCTCTACTTCTTATATCGATAAATCATATTCTTCCCTCACACATATGAATTTTGAGATGTACTATTGGAATATGTGAACTACATTTTTTCAGATGCTAACTCTAAGAGTCTTTTCCCTGCTAGGAACAATTTTTGTCTTCCACCTTCTCAGGTTCTCCAGACCTGGCATTGCCACAGACTATTAGATACAATTTCCCCAATTCAGCTCAGGTGTGGCTCTAGTCTGTTTTTCTCTCTGGGTATCACAAGGCTAAAAGTCACATCTAGTGTGTGATAAATACTTATTATTGTGTAAAACGAATGTTAATGAATATAAGTTGTTCAATACAACTGCTAAAATCTCCTGTGCACAGGATACACAGGCAAATAATGCACCTGTTCTGTCTCTCCACAGCAGTTACTCTGATCCTACACTTATACAGCTCTAAGTTACCGTTTTGGTTTCATCAGTGTCACATTGAGATAAAATATGAACAGCTGGCTGCTTTCAATAGGCTTTGCAGGCAGTGCTGGGAAGCAAAGATAACTCAATGGAAAGAATGTTTTCTCATGTTCGCCTAAATGGCATTATTAAGAGGGCTAGAGAAGTAAGACTCCTCCATCTGTGTTACACATTGCATCGATTCATTTGCTGGGGGGTTCTGCTAACTTAGGCAGACACAGTTTTCCTCTGCAGTTAATTTCCTCTTTTTCTTTTTTTTTTTTTTTTCATTTTTATTATATAAAAAAATCCTCTCATATAGAGTGTCTTGAGATTTTTCTGTTTTGCCTACTGAAGAGTAATTTTTCCCCTGTGGCATTACCTTTTTCAGCAAGAAATGAGAGGACCTTGGAAGTTTTAATTTACTGTTAGGAGAAAGAACTATTTATTCAGTTACTCTGGTTATCAGTGTTGCAGGTTTTCCTCCTCACGTGCAAGACCATGAGTGCCTGAAGAAGGGTTTGTGTGCATAAAAACTCCATCAGCTGGTTTAGCAAGAACTCCTTCCTCTCCCTACATGCCACGAATCACACATAAGGGCAGCTGTACTAATGCAAGCACATAGATATTCCTAAATACATGAAAAAATTCCCAGGCTGGGGCAGGCAGCCCTATTGCCCAGACATCTTTTACGGGCTTTACTGGAAGAGAAGAACCTTCTAAATTCTAGGGTCTAGAAATTGAGATAATTCTTTGGTGTTATGGTTTAAAATTTTCCCACAGACCAGTGGTAATGTATGGCAAAAGAGTAGTGTTTCATCCCCAGAAGGGATCCTACTTCTAGGCTTCTACCAGTACAAATAAGTCGAGCTCACTAATGCTGTGTTCCCATTGAAGGGATGCAAGAAAACCCTAAAATGTGGTTTACAAACCCCATTAACGGATTACTTTGTACATGAAGAGCCAACGCTATCTTATATTTGAAAATCAAGACAAGCTTTAAAAGAAAGGGATTTTTTAAACTGAGGTGGCACTGGGTACTGAACTAGAAGTGGTTTTGTGGATCACTCAGTCCAGGCCACTGCCTTAACTCTCTATAGAATGTGGTTCCAACACTCGTAAACTTAGTCTAAAAACTAATAGGATTTCATGGCCTCGCTGTTCTTGTTGAATGCCACCGCGCTGAGGGCTAGAAATCCTTCTGACTTCTAGGCTGTATTTGTCATGCCCATCTTATACCCATTTGTTCCCATGTCAGCACCATCTTTCATCATCAGTGGCCCTTCTCCACTGTCCGTCTCCTGACATGTACAGGCAGCATTCTTACTGCCTCTCAGCCTTTGTTGTACTAAGCTAAACAACCCGGCTGTTTTAGCCTCTTCTCATCAGATAGTTTTGTCATTCCTGTGATTATGTTGATTTCTTTTTCTACAGTCTACAATGCAAATTAGGCTTTTTCAAGCATGGATGATCAAAGCTGTTCCAGATAAACTCTCACTAGTGCTCTGTATTAATGGCATGCATGCTTCTAATTTCCACCCCATTCCTCACTTTATCTTAGGATCGTATCACATGGAGAGGGTAGGAAGGTCATAGTTAAGATGTGATCAGCTCACATACCAAAATCTTTTTTCCCCTCTATTGTTTCTAACCAGTGTCTTTCATTTCTACCAGAATCCCTGTCACTGGTTTCTATTACCATATACTTTATGCTATAAAATTTCATCTCACTTCTATTACACTAGTCCTCAAGGTCATTAAATTCTCCCTGGGTGATATTCCAGTCCTTCTCTACATTATCATTAAGCATTATGTGTGCTTCTTTTCAAGAGATTGATGGACATACGGTAAGTCTTCTTCCACGTACTTTTGTCTCTTCCTCATAAGCAAACTGAATTTCAGATCTTTGACTTCACTTCTCACTGTACCGTATGCAGATGTAGAGCAAAAACACACACAGAAAAGCTGACATAGTTTGTCTGAGATGAGTTTTCAATAGTAACACATTTGTTGTGCTACCAAATATATTCAGTTCTTGATACTGTTCCAGGAAATGACAAATGTTCAAGGTTACTCTTGAATCAAAGGCAGACTATGATGCACTGCAGAGTTGCATCATAGCTGTAATTTTTTTTTAGAAGTGAGAATTCTGTGTTGTTATTTGGAGCAAATTAGCAAATCCACGTCTGAAATAATTGATCATATATCCATGCAGGTATCCCAAAGGTAAACTTGCAAATTAAACAAGACTAAAGAATAGTATTTTTGTCTAACTTCCATTTGTTATCCAATGCATATAGAGAAGACGACCCTTTTTTTTTTTTTGTTCCAAATAATTCTTGATTGTATTTATGTAAAACCAACAAAGAAGCATCAATATAAAATAATCTATAACTGTAGCGTCTCATATTATCTACCAGGCTGCTTTACTACATGATACTGTGTGTCTTTCCAGACTGTCTACTGCCTAAATGCTGGCACATTTTATGGAACGATGAAAACAATGTAAGTGGATAGGGTTTTGGTAGCATAGAGTGTGGATCAAGGAGTGTCCTGCATGTAAGTGGGTTGTGGCAACTACAAACATTTGCCATATGAACTCTTTAATTAGTTCAGAGTATTTAGCCAGTGCAGGCAGTAAATTTGTGGTTTCATAGTACTACTAAAAGTTTTGTCTGGCGTTTGGAAATGTAGAGCAGCTGTAAGGTAATGGACATTCAGCCCCCTGACATGCCACTGCGTGAACCCAGAAACCGTTTGGTTTTTACACAGCTTGTAAAGTTCTTTGAATGTTGGGGTTTTTTAATAGTGCGAAACACTCTTTAAAAGCTTGTAAGGTAATCACTCCAGGGAAATGTTCAGATGTACAAATTTACCTATGCAATTTCTATTGGAAGTAAATGGCTGTTCAACACCATTTGTGCCTTTGAAAAGTTTCCCACTGGGAGATGATCTCAATGCCTTTCCTTCTGCACCTTTCTAAGAAAATCCAGAATGTTCCAAAAGGATCTGGATTGCACATTTCTAATCAGAGAGATGTGAATGAAAAACTATTTGTAACAAAGCATAAATGCAAAGTCTTTTCAGAAAGGTTTGGATCCATGTGTCATGTAAGGTCTATCTTAAGAGGTGACAGTTTACTGACTCTGTTCTTGTCTTCTTTCATCAAAAAGTATATAGATAATATGTAATTCCCTGACTGATAATAATTAAATACAGTACTGTTGTTTTGTACAATATATGCATAAAGGGTCTACTTTTAAATCTGTATCAACTTGCATACTATTTTTAGTTCTTCTAGACAGTGATAAACAGTATGAGTTGCGTGTTTGCATGCAGTATGTTAGCTACTATCCATGCACAAAGAAAGACATAGTTTCAGAGATGGATTAAGTAGAGTCCAAGGACTCAGTCTTACAATGACATCTGAGCAAATTCAGGGTCTTCCAGAAGAGCTTCTTACAGGATAGTGGCATAAGAATGTAAGCGAAAGAGTTGGTTAAGGTGTAAACATAGAGCAAATGCAAAATGATACTTGGAAATTTTCTAAAGCCTTCATTTGTAGCCATGTTGTTTATGTATTTTTAAAAAATAAACAAAAATGCTGAGCCAAAATTGAAGGGTTTAGGTTTATCAGAATGCATACTCAGTTTGAAATATAAAAATGCAACTTGAAGGGATGTAAGCTCAGCTGAAATCCACTGAAATGTGGTGTTTTGCACTTCATCTATAATTTGCAAAATAAGAGAAAGTGATTCAGTTACAATATTTATTTAAAGTTCTGTCTTCTCTTTCTCTTGCATTAGGATTACCTGTACAGTGCTGCCTTTCATGACGACTAACCTAAATACATAATTTTCTTTTTTATAGGTTCTCAACCTAGTACAGTCCTATGTCACGCTGAGAGTCCCCTTGTACGTCTCTTATGTTTTCCACTCGCCGGTGGGTGTAGGAGGCTGGCAGCATTTCGACCTACAGTCAGAGCTCCGGCTGACTTTTGTGTATGACACTGCCATCCTGTGGAAGGATGGGATCGGTAGCCCACCTGAAGCAGAGCTCCAAGGTGAGTGTTTGCATGGAACTCATGTTCTGTTACTAAAAGTATAAGTTGCACAAAGTAGAATGATTTTTCAATCATTCTAATACTAGAATAAAAATAATAGCATATAATTTATTATCAGTTGCAAACAATCTGTCGTTTCCCAGCATCCACAGTTCTCTGCTGGGGTGTTTATGAAATCCATGTAAAGTTGACATCAGTTCTTTTATTGCAAAAAAAAATCACTGTCTCATTATGTTTGAAATACACGTGCAAAAATTAGCACATTTATTTCTACTCAGAACCTCGAGGTTCGCTATGGGTTCATATTCTATTACCGCACAAGATAATTGCACTTCAGTGCAAAAAAATTTGAAACTTTTCTGCTATATCATTTTTTTCTGGCCATGAATGTACAGTTTCAGAATTTTTTGATATTTTGAAAACATCGATTGTGAAACATTCAAAAGACACAGAAATTTATAATGGGTATAATAGTCTGTCCTATGTGTTGGAATATTAAACTGTAAAATATTCTTTAAATGTGATAGATACTGTCAATAAATGTTTATGACTATAATTAGGCAACAAATCAAACTCTATCATTATAGAATTTATCTTTGCAAAAAGTAAAATTATTTTTAAAAAATAGTGACATACAGATGTCTGTGAAAGGTGAAAATGTATAGTTACACCTATATGCTTCTCTCTTCTATTTATGCAAATATACTTAGTATTTCCCAGCATTAAGCTGGGATATGTTCCATATCTGCCTCAACCTAAGGTAGAATACAGGCACCGGCTATAATTATGTATGTACACTTACACAATTTCAGGACTCCAGTGAACATAAAACCATTTTTTGTTTCTGCAAACTCTGTATATGAACTGCAGAAGTCATTGCTATGCAATGTCTGTCCTCATGTTAAAAGCAGGAAATGAGGAGGGGAATCTACAGTGCATGAAGAATGAAGCACATGTCATGCGATGCCTAAAGAATAAGCCACAGGCCACAAATCATATGATGTACTAATCACTGAATAACAACCAGATCTAATCCTCAGTCTCAGCGGTTAAGTGGCGCATCTATGCCACCATTTTCCTGTCCTTGATGCTTTAGCTTTTTATTTCTCTGTTTAAGAAGCTGATGGCCAGGTCTTTGGGGATGCTGAAAGCTGGCAGCTCCCTTTCAAAACAGCCAGCACAAAATGCATGATAAACACAGTCAGGTAGTGGAGGGTAGACCCCCAACCTATCCCAGTCTGATTTGGGCAGTATTTTTTCACTCCACAGCCTTGCACAATGAGCAGCTGTTTTTCTGGGCAGGGAGGGATTAACTAGTTTCCAGTTTATTTCCGTACCTCTGGATACATATAAATGTTCTACATAAATTCTACATAAAATTGTAAAGCAGTCACGGTCTTCTAAAGCCATAATTCATATATATATATATATATTTCTAATGTGCCAATAAACGTGATTGGAACAGGTGATTTTTTACGGGTGGTATACATTCACATTGGTGAGTCTGGTAGGTTTCTGACACATTTGTGGAGGAACATTCCTGTTTCCTTCTTGCCCTTAGCAGGCAAAACGGTGGCACATCACTGGCTGTCTGTAAGGGAGCACTGAGGGAAACACTTGAACTGTGAAGCTTTGCAGAACTCTAGAGAAAAAGAGACTTGGCTGCAAGCTACAGCAATAAACCACTTCTGACATATACACAAGACGCTGTAACCTGAAATTAGGAAACATTAGGCCCATTTGGGGGGCCAGATTCATGCTGGAAATCGACAGCAGTGTAAAGCCTGTCGGAATGAGTTTCACATATTCAAGCACCTACAAGCATATTGCCATGGAAGCCACAACCAGCTGCTACAACTAAATGCTGGTGGATGCTACCTTGGGACAACGGATAGGGAGGCACTGATAAAGAAGGGTAGGAGTAAGCTTGATTCTTCCTTCTACACACCTGTCTGGCAGCTGACCATGCTGTTGCCTGAACACAAGCACAGACCGCTGTGGACTTTCCTCAGTCTACTAAAGCGGCTGTGTGGGTCCATGATAAACTTGTAAAACCATGGTTTTGCAGGGAAGTTCTGTATGTGCTTTGGAAAGCTGAAGCATTGTGAAAACTTTAGGTCCCACTGTGTGGATTCTTGCTTGAGAAAAATCTTGACTCAACCCAAAAGGTACCAGCAGGCCCTCTCCCAAACAGCTGACATGACAAGGGGAAGTGAGAGTGGGACTGGTGTTTTGTAGGAGTGTGATTTATTTGTCGTTTGCAAGTGGAATAAACCTTGTGAACTGGCTTCTGCTGCCAGGTTCCCTGTACCCAACCAGCATGCGTATTAGTGAAGAGGGGCGCTTGGTTGTCAACTTCAAGACTGAAGCCCGGTTTCATGGTGTGTTTGTGATGTCCCATCCTGGTAAGCTTAATCGACGCTTTAGCAATACTATAAAAACAAAGACACCCCTCCCAAACTATACTATTCATTTTTCTTATTTCTGCTACTGATATCTGAATTTTTTCTGTACTGTGCTCTTCAGGTAAGGAATTTTAACTCTACTTGGGATTTTTTACTTGTCATTGATGACTGTATTCAGATTGTCAAACTTAATGAAATATGCATGAATCTGATGGAAAGCAGATAGTTCCACTTGATCAAGAGCCTGATTTATGAAAGATGAAGATCTAGGCCATTCTGTCCACTAGGGATCCATAAATACATGTTTTTAATCCAAAAGCTATTATTAGCTATTTACTTATGTTGGCCTAGGAACTTAGATAGCATTAAAATTTCTTTTCTAATTTGAAGCCTTTCTAGGTGATTTAGACCTTTTTCAGAGAGTAAGAAAAGGTCTTGTATGAGCATTGTATCACTCTGTTAATAAAGCATTTTGACTGCCATTCAATGAGTCATTGCTAAGGACCTGATCCTGCAATTTAATCTGTTTAAACCCTACTGCCTTTATTCAGAATAATCACAGGTGTAAGACTCTGTCTACAGACATAAATCTGAGCATGAATGCCGGCCATGGAAAAGATTATCTAGCTAAATTAAATCTGCTGAACAATAAAGAGAAGGGGAAAAAAAAGCATTTTAAGAAATCTCTTTTAGTTTAACTCAGTTTTATTAACCTATAAAACTCCTTCATAGTGCTTCTGCTTTTTCTCAGCTGTCCTTTAGGGTGTTAAGTTTTGCATATCAGGCAGAGTCGAAAGAGTTACACTGCTAAGAGAAGTTATTTTGTGTTCCCTGGGCCGACATTCCAAGTTTAAAATAGGAGGGATTATAGATCTTTGCCATTCCACTCTCACTGTTTTGCCTGTCTGTTAAATTTAATCTTCATACAGTTCTGGCTGTGTAGTCCAAAAGCAACTGCTTAATAGACAGTTGAACAAGAATCAAGGGGGCCCAGCTGTGTTGACTGTAATTGGTTTTGTTAGTTTCGGTTAATAAAACTCAGTGCCCTGTAAAGGTATTAACATCAACTGTGGCATCATGGTTTATGAATTATTTGGAATGGTTTTCAGGCTCTAAGAAGTTGCAGTGAAATACTAAAGGTGACAAATCTGTCTCTTGGCGTGTTTCTAGCTTCATCTCTAACTTCCATGGTTATGTCTGCTGATCACCTGGGCCTGACATTTAGTCTCAGCCTTATCCGAAGCGAGCCGACGTACAACCAGCCAGTACAGCAGTGGAGCTTTGTTTCTGATTTTGCGGTAAAACCTCAACCTTCACTGTGTCTTCTCTTGCGCCAGCCTGATAGTTAGAATGTTGGTGGAACAGCTCGCTCTCTCTCTCTTCAGGTTCGAGACTATTCTGGAACGTATACTGTGAAGCTGATAGCTTGTACCACTGCTCCACATCAGGAGTACAGCCTACCAGTTATCTGCAATCCTAGAGAGCCGATCACATTTGATCTGGATATCCGATTCCAGCAGGTAGCACCCCAGTGATACCTTCTTCATGTTTGCTTTTTATTTTAATTCCCAAATTACCTTTGTTGGTCTTGTAATGGTAGTACTAGAAACTGAATTTACTTGCTTATCAACAAACCAATTCCTAAATTGGTGGGACAGAACATACTCCTCTCCTGCTATTTAACCAGTTTTACCCATCTGGGACCACAAATGTTTTTTTTGTCCTCAATGCATGGCCAATCTTTGACAGCCAGTAGGAAGCTCATTGACATTGGTTTGGGTGATAGATACTGTGATACGAGCTAACCTTTGGGAATTCTTTACTTATCTGTTGGTTTTGGTATGAAATAGTTTTATCAGATTGTTAGGAAACTATAAAACTATTATTAGAAGGTTTTCATCTCACACAAAGATCAGAGCTAGGTCTCTAATATTAAAAGTGGGACCTCCAGAGGAAGATTCATTCAGTCCTAAGGTAGGACTTCCTTCACTGACTATAGAGGAGGTGTAGATAGCCAACACTGGTAAAATGCTTAACTGTAAGACTGACAAGAGGGAGTGAAACAAATCCCACCCATAGCAATATGGATCATATGGTAATGTGGGAACAGGCAAACAGCATACCTTTCACAAAGCCCAGCTGTAAAGCTCTGTAGCTGTAGTGGAGTCTCCCACTCTGGAGACACTCAAAACCCGCCTGGATGCCATCCTGTGCAACCTGTTGTAGGTGACCCTGCTCTGGTGGGATGGTTGAACTAGATGATCTCCAGAGGTCCTTTCCAACCCTGACCATTCTGTGATTCTGTGAAATGGACTCTGCTGTAGAAAGCAATGATTGAAAAATACCTGGGGGTCATGCTGGGTAGTTAACAGAACATAAACTGCCAGTTTACAGTGTTGTCAAAAGGGCTAGTGTGACCTTGGAATATGTGAGGTGGAAGTTTTATCCTTTCTGGTATTTGGAGCCAATACAAGGAATACTGGAACAGTGTGTCTCTGGTTTCATGCTCATTAATAGTATAGATGTATGCTATTAAAGTATAAATCTGATCAGTATAAATCTTACAGTATAAATCAGTCAGGGATGCACAACTATTGAATTAGCAAGAGTACACAGAGGAATGTATGCAGTCTTTATGCTTTCATTTGGTGTAATGCCAGCTATGGGAGAACAGATGATTCCTGATATGGCAGTCCTGGTGAAGCAAAGAGATGATACATGAACTGACGTGAAACCTGCCTTCTCAGAGTTAACCCAGCAAAACGTTTTTTAAAAGTTTGAGTGGAGGGAGGTAGGTAGAGTTTATACTAGTTCAGCACTTTGGCTTTTGTCTGGCATTTCTAATCTTCTCGGAACTTGCTGTAATTCACAGCAAGGCGGAACCCCAGCTTGTGTCTGGTCCTTATATGAAGAAGAAGTTGTTGATAATTTGAAGAAAATTCAAAAGACCTGCAAAAATCATTGCAAAATGGGCAAAGTAGCCTGGGGAGAGATCTAACTCTTACTGGAAGAAGCATATAACTAAGAACAAAGAACTATGACTAAGACAAAGAACTGCCTTAGAAAAAACAAATAGATGCTGTAGGGATCAGTATATCAGATAAAGCTTTAATAATACAGTATATGGAAGTTTCAGGTACCTCAATTCAAAATAGGGATAAGGTACAAAATTGCAATAGTGTTATAATGACCAAGAACAGCGGCCAGTTAGTCCCCTGTCCCTAACAATTTTCAAACCTACACCAGGCCTTTTTCTTGAGATACTCATCATGAAAGGAATTCAGGAAATTCTGTGGCCCATGATATTATTCCCTTTGATCATAGATTAAAAGACTATTTGGACTTAGAGCAGGTCCCAAAAAAGCAACAGTTAGCAGCAGTACTGTAGCACAAATTCACTGGGCAGTATCTAACACTTTACGTCTAAGATTTCTAGGCATTCTGCAAAACTGAATGACCATTAGTATCCATGTTTTAAATATAAGAAACAAAAGACAGAGAAATGAGCATAAAAGGTCAGACTATGACACTGGTGCTTAGACTAGGAAACATCTGATATATTGCACAGGCCCACTGCACCCAGTTGTGGGGTCCCCAATAGAAGAAAGACATGGATGTACTAGAAAGGGTTCAAAGGAGGGCCACAAAAATTATCAGAGGGCTGGAACACCTCTCCTATGAAGAAAGGCTGAGAGAGGTGGGGCTGTTCAGCCTGGGGAAGAGAAGGCTCCAGGGGGACCTTATTGCATCCTCTCGACATACAAAGGGGGCTTATAAGAAAGACAGAGAGAGACTTTTTACTAGTGCCTGCAGTGATAGGATACGGGGCAACTGAAAGAGGGTAGATTTAGATTGGACATAAGGAAGACATTTTTCAGGTTGAGGGTGGTGAAACAGTGGAACAAGTTGCCCAGAGAAGTTGTGGATACTCCATCCCTGGAAGTGTTCAAGGCCAGGTTGGATGGGGCTTTGAGCAGCCTGATCTAATGGAAGATGTCCCTGCCCACAGCAGGGGGGTTGGGCTAGATGATCTTCAAAGTACCTTCCAACCCAAACCTTTCTATGAAGTCAGTGAGTGCAAGTGTCCCAAGCGGACCAAAATGTCTGCCTGTAAAGTCTAATGATGAAATCACAGAGTCATAGAATCATGGAATGGTTTAGGTTGGAATGAACCTTGAAGATCATCGAGTTCCACCCCCCCTGCCATTGGCAGAGACACCTCCCACTAGACCAGGTTGCTCAAAGCCCTGTCCAGCCTGGCCTTAAACACTTCCAGGGATGGGGCCTCATCAGCTTCTCTTGGCAACCTGTTCCAGTGCCTTACCACCCTCAAAGTAAAAAATTTCTTCCTAATATCTAATGAAATATACCCTTTTCCAGTTTGAAGTCATTCCCCCTTATCCTATCCCTACATGCCCTTGTAAGAAGTCCCTCTCTAGCTTTCTTGTAGGTGCCCTTCAGGTATTGGAAGGCCACTATAAGGTCTCCCCAGAGCCTTCTCTTCTCCAGGCTGAACAACCCCAACTCTCTCAGCCTCTCCTCATAGGAGAGGTGCTTCAGCCTTCTGATCATCTTTGTGGCCCTCCTGTGAACCCTTTCTAACAGGTCCATGTCCTTCTTATTTTGGGAGTTCCAGAGCTGGATGCAGTACTCCAGGTTGGGTCTCGCCAGAGTAGAGTAAAGGGGAAGAGTTACCTCTCTTGACCTGCTGGCTGCACTTCTGATGCAGCCCAGGATACGGTTGGCTTTCTGGGCTGCAGTTGTGCATTGCCGGCTCATGTTGAGCTTCTCGTCAATCAGCACCCCCAGGTCCTTCTCCTCAGGGCTGCTCTCAATCCATTCTCTGCTAAGCCTGTATTTGTGCTTGGGACTGCCCTGACCCAGATGCAGGATCTTGCACTTGGCCTTGTTGAACTTCATGAGGTTGGCATAAGCCCACCTGTCCAGCCTGTCCAGGCCCCTCTGAATTACATCCCTCCCCTCCCAAATGATGGGACAGAAGTTGTTTCTGCCATTTCTTAGTCTATTGCCCCAGCTACTGTACTGAGTTATCTTCTTGGGCTTTAAAATATGAAGCTTTTAATTGTCTTGGAAACTTCTTGTTCTGCTTTCCTTCACAATTGTTTTACTGTTCATGAGTGAGGGGCCATTTTAAGAATCAAGCATCAAACGGACAATATATCTGCTGTGTCCCCCCTGGAGATTTTGGTTCAACATTTCCTTCTTTAACATGTATCTGCCCATCTCCTTTTTCCTCTCTCTGTGGCCCTTGAAAAGAGGAGCAGGTAGCCTGGAACACTAGTGAGTATTGTATTACCACTATCTCACTCTGGGATTTCCTGTACATGAATAGCATTCAGCCTCCAAGCTCTGCTTTATCCCAGTCATTTCAGTATCTCCTTTCTTTAAATGTGCATGACTATTTCCGAACAAAAGCACTTAATAATAATAATAATAATTAATAATAATAATCAGGTTACTTACTGCCCTGGGACAGACTGGTCTCAAAAGCTTCTTGAGGTACCAAGTACGTCATGGGCTTTGGTCCCAGTGAGGTGAGGGTGTCTACCATGAGCAATCATTGTCCCCAATCATCCATATGCAGAGTTGATGGGCATGGCAAATAGGCAGAATAAATTGACAATATTCTCACCCAGCAGATCCTCACAGAATATTTTTCTATGAACTCTTGTTTAAAATGCCTCAAATGTACATGAAAATAATTACATTTAAACTACTGCCATAAATTACAGCTATGGGTTGGCCACTGACAGCACTGAGACCTACACATAAAACTGAAATAAAAACAGTAACTAAAAATAGGGTGCCTAAGAGATGTATTCACATCTGTATGCGTAGTATTTACCCAAGCCATTGCTCTGGCCAAGTCCAGTGCCTTTAGATGAATACACACTTCTTGTTTCCTATTAATTGATTAATGACCTGGATGAGGGGACAGAGTATATCCTCAGCAAGTTCGCTGATGATACCAAACTGGGAGGGTGTCTGACTCTCCAGAGGGCCGCGCTGCCATCCAGTGTGACCTGGACAGGCTGGAGAGCTGGGCAGAGAGGAACCTAATGAGGTTCAACATAAGCAAGTGCAAGGTCCTGCACCTGGGGAGGAAGAATGTTAGGCAGCAGTATAGGTTAGGGGTGGACCTGCTGGGAAGTAGTTCTGAGGAGAAGGATTTGGGGGTCCTGGTAGATAGTAAATTGTCAATGAGCCAGCAGTGTGCCCGTGCTGCCAAAAAGGCCAATGGAATCCTGGGCTGCATAGGGAAGAGTGTGACCAGTAGGTCGAGGGAGGTCATTCTCCCCCTCTACTTGGCACTTGTGAGGCCACAACTGGAATACTGTGTCCAGTTTTGGGCTCCCCAGTTCAAGAGGACAGGGAACTGCTGGAGAGAGTCCAGCGAAGGGCAATCAAGATGATTGAGGGATTGGAGCATCTCCCTTACGAGGAAAGGCTGAGAGAGCTGGGACTCTTTAGCCTGGAGAAGAGAAGGCTGAGGGGAGACCTTATTACTACTTACAAATATCTAAAAGGTGGGTTGAAGGAGGATGGAGCCAGACTCTTCTCGGTGGTTCCCAGTGACAGGACGAGGGACAATGGGTGCAAGTTGGAACATAGGAAGTTCCGTTCCAACACACGGAAAAACTTCTTTACGGTTCGGGTGACAGAGCACTGGCACAGGCTGCCCAGGGAGGTTGTGGAGTCCCCTTCTCTGGAGAATTTCAAAACCCGCCTGGATGCAGTCCTGAGTAATGTGCTCTAGGTGATCCTGCTTTAGCAGGGGAGTTGGACTGGATGATCTCTAGAGGTCCCTTCCAACTCTGAAAATTCTGTGATTCTGTGATTCAGTGGACAATTATTCTGTCCAGGAAGAGCTTGATGAGGCTGTGCTTGATCCTCTTTCAGAACCACAGCTGGAAACCAGTTGTGTCAGTCAGGTATTTGAAGCTGTGGCACTGCAACCCAATAGCCCGAATCCCAGGCATTTAGAAAGAAGCATCCCAAAAAGAGTGGAAATGATATTTTTAATTATTATTTCTGTGAAAAGGCTATGGGAGTAGGGTTCCTCTTTCTAAAGGGTAGCAGTAGGTTTATAAAAATATTTCAGCTATACATTCTTGCCAAATACGGTTGCTTTGGTAATTTGGGGGCTCTATCATGAAAAAAAAGGATTTGAAGAAGAATAAATGTGTCAGCTGTATAACTTGAAGCAGTAGTTTCTGTTGATATTGTTATATCTCATTCCATCAGCCCATTGTCCATGAGCCAACAAGAATGTTTTCTTTTCTGTTTTCCTGTCTTCCTTTACACACACATACACGTATATATACATAAATATACATATACATGTTAGCATTTTTTTTTGTTTAGTGGCCTCTTGTTCTTTTGTCTTTTGTTTTTTGAATGTGTGTGTCTTCCAGATGGTTTCCTCAGGTACATCGCATCTTTTTGAACTTTGTGCTCTTCCCAGTTCTGTTCACTATGTTTTTTCCCTTTTGTTATTCCATCTCCCCGTATAGTTTGCCTTCTAACTTACACTATATGGCCCAATGAGAACCTGTTGCTGATAGTATTTATTTATTTTATTCTTGTAATGTAGTCAAAGAAGAAATATAGATAACTGTATCAAATATATAAAGAGAAATATTAGCGTAAAAAGGTGCTCAAATTGTGTGGTGCATTTTCATATGCATAATCTGATATCCTGCAGCACATCAGAAGAACTCATACTTGCAAATAAATCCTCAGCGATGTGTACTTTCAAATACTTGGCAGAGGATCAGAAGCAGAGGTGGGACTTGGGTGTAAGAATGAAAACAGGATAGAGAAAACAGGCTGTGGTGAGTCAGAGGGAGACAAGTTATTGAGGGAAATATTTTCCCCATGTTACCCCCACACATAAGTTGCCTTGGGCACCTCCTTGGCTGGGATTTGGAAAAATGTGGTGGGAAGAAACTAACCTAGAATCCTATGAAATTATCACAGAGGCAGATAACCCAGAGGTTGTGTGCATGTAAAATATATGGCAATATATGTCTACTACAAAGAAATCTTTTTGGTTAAACTGTGTTATTGCATGTAGATGTGCAGAGCTGATAAACATTGGGAGAAGATCGTGCTGTGTTTTAGGAGTCGTTAAAGAATACTTGTTGAGGAACCTTATGCTGTTGTGTTTTAGGTCAGTGACCCAGTGGCTGCTGAGTTCAGCTTGAACACCCAGATGTTCCTCCTCTCCAAAAAGACACTGTGGCTATCTGATGGCTCAATGGGCTTTGGGCAAGAAAGTGATGTTGCTTTCTCAGAAGGTATAATTACGCACAGATCATGCACGTTTCATATATCTTCCACACTATCAGGATCCTGTTTCAGTCAAAACAAGACAGGAGTAAGGGTTTGGCCTTGCTGCTTGTGTTCTTTTGCATTTGCCTTTCGTACCCGGCAGTTTACATCAGAGCTGTTGGCCAATCTGCACTGAAACTATTATGTCTGAGGGTTACAGTACTGGTGCCATTTCTCATAAGTCAAGTACTTTATAAACATTGGCTGATGTTTCCTAGTTGATAAATGAGTATTACCCATTTTTTTTGTTGCGGCTTAGTGTACTGGGTCCAGCTGGGATGGAGTTAACTTTCTTAATGGTAGCCACTATGGTGCTGTGTTTTGCATCTGTGGCCAAAACGGTCTTGATATCATGCCAATGTTTTGACTATTGCTGAACAGTGCCTGCACAGCAGCAAGGCTTTTTTCCTTCCTCCTGCCCTCCACTGAGGAGGCTGGGAGTGGAAGGATTGATTCAATTGATAGATCTGTCAGTGGACCTAAGCAGTCACTTCATGCCTCTGCTTTTCTCTTGTGCCTCTTTTGCCTGTTCATTAAACAGCATCTTGAACACAACTGTCTTTTGTGATGTATTTGTGCAGTCTCTTAAACAGCAGGTACCTGTTCTCTCTCTCTAAAAGTCTACAGTTGCTCCAAATTGATGTAAAAGCAACACATTTCTCCTTTCCATCTTCAGATTCTCAACCTTCCTAACCACTTTCTGTCATACGTATCTGACCACTGCACATAGTATACTTTTCTTGCCTGCATAGCAATGGCCCAGGTTGTTTGTACAGGCTTGGCATTTCTATTCTTAAACGTTATCAGACAGATGAAATGCAATTACACACTAGGGAGCCAAGTCTCAGAAAATGTCTCTGTGACTTTCCATAATGTTCATTTCAGTTGTACAGTATGCCAGTCTGAACAAGTGTACGTAAACTCTTATGCAGCCTGAACAGGATTCTACTGACATAAAGAAGAACATCTCTTCAACAGAGCACATGATCAGGAGGGCAAAACCTACACTCTGGTCTGGTGCACAGGAGTACATGTTTCTTTAACTCACTTTTTGAATGAAGAGACCAGTATAGCCCAAAGTTTAAAGCAGCCCCTGAACTGGTTCGGGTTATAGCAACAGCAAGTGGCCTCCTGCTGCTATTATGTGGCCCAGAGTGCATGGAAGAGTGTCTATGGCCTCTGACAACCCCCTGTGGTGGAAGCTGGTTACGCTCAAGTAGACTTTGGATGTAGCTGTAGGCAGATTGAGAATCTTCAGCTTGGACCTTTGACATGACCAGAAACTGCAGTCACATTACACAGCACTGAGCTTCTTGACTAGGCTTATTAACCAGTACTGTGCTAAATGTTCCAGTGTAATAGGATGTAAACTGTGTGCACTGTTTACAGGTGATGTCATATATGGTCGGGTGATGGTGGATCCAGTACAGAATTTGGGTGATTCCTTCTACTGTAGCATCGAGAAGGTTTTCCTGTGCACAGGAGCTGATGGATATGTACCCAAATATAATCCATCCAACACTGAATACGGGTGCCTTGCTGATTCTCCGTCCCTTCTGTACAGATTTAAGATTGTGGTAAGTCTTCTAATTCTGGGAGGATGCACGTATATATTTTTTGCTTTTTCTCTAACTTCTTTTTTATCCAAAACCAACTGTTTTTTAAAATGTTCTCAATAGCACCAAATTGTTGACTTGAGCTCTAGGCTAACATGAACTGATGAAGGCGATATCTTACCTTTGTCCCTCCTGGTTCTATTCCTAATCTTTCTGGGGACTCCCATCATTTAGAGTTTGACCTAAGTTAGAATCCCAAGATAGGCTTTTTCTCTGCATTGTCTATATCCATTGACCATAAAGAGAGTCTGAGGAGACAACCAAGTTAAGGATTGGGATTTGTTTCATCTTTAGCCATGGAAAATTTAGTGTATAATGTAAAGTTAGTCATCCAGTTAG
>NW_009647022.1:23632-42440 GCF_000708025.1 Charadrius vociferus
GATTATTTCCCTTCTGAAAATCATTATAGAGTAAGCCTAGATGACTACTGACCTGATCGCCAACTTTTAGAGAGTTAACTTTAAATAAGATGCCTATCTAATTACCTAAACAAATTTGTATGAATGTCTGTTAATAGAAATGAAAGGTAGCTTCTTTAAACTGGGAATTAGACTCCTTAATTTTATTTCAGACCGCATTTATGTATCTCTTTTTATTTTAGAAATGTAGCTATGGTTGTTCTCCAGTGTTTGCCCCTTGTATTTCAACAAAAAAGTCTTCAGACGAGAGATTAAATAGAATTTAGTACAAGTCAGATGTGGCCACAATTGTTTCTCATGTCTTTTGTCTTGATATTACACTGGATTGCATAAAATTGCACGTGTAAATTACACAATTTATACATTGCCTATAAATATTAGAACTGTTTTTACTAAAAGAAATTAAACTGTGTTTTGTAAACTTTTTTTTTTCCCTCCATGACCATGTAGGACAAAGCTCAGCCAGAGACACAAGCCGCAAGCTTTGGAAATGTGCTTTTTAATGCAAAACTTGCAATAGATGATCCTGAAGCAATTCCGTTAGTCAAACAGCCAGGCTCTGATGGTTTTAAAGTAGACTCAACTCCTCTATTTCAGGTATGATTTCTGTAGCTTATTAGTAAGAATACCGAACCAAGAAAGAAACACTTGCACAAATTAACAGTAAGTCATATTGAAGCCAATAGAAAGATTTATTTTGATTCCAGTGAGAGCGAAACAGGATTATAAATGCTTAAATTTTTCTAGATATAAAATGTGGGTTAAAAGATTCATGTGGAGTTACTATGCTTTTCTCTTGTCTAATTCCACAGGCTAACCAGATATTATACAAATTACTCTTAGGCATTTCCTCTAAGGACTTGTTAAGTTTCTTGTTACACGGTGTTGTTTTATTGCTTCCTATCTCACTTATCAAAGACGAAAAATAAAGGAATCATAAGCATTTATACTTAACTTCATCAAAATCTAATTGATACTCATTTTCTGTGCAAGTCTCTCCTCACAAACTTGCACATTGTAAAACATCTAAGCACTGGAAAGCCTAGAAATTGACATTTAAAGGGTGCAACTACTTCTATATAATTCAGTATAATCCTTCAGCTGTGTGTTTTCGTCACTTTGCTCTATATAACCCAGCCAGGAGTTGTCTCTTCAGTATTTGTCTCTTTAGCATTTGCAAAACTGCATGCAAAACTCAAGGGTATAAATTAGTAGAAAAAATATTGAGGATACTTTAATCCTACTCCTGGCCACTTCAGTATTAAAGGTTCCACTGTAAGCAATGGAATATTTAAGAGAACAGCCTACTTATCAGAATAAAAAGGGTTTCATAATCTGTCCCCATGAAAATGAAATCTCATTTTTGGTATGAAGAATCCATTTTCAATAATGATGTAATTTTTTGTCCCCGTTCTATCAAAAGAATTAAAATATGAAGCAACAGTATGCCCTGAGAAAGACTTAAAAAAAACAAGAGTAAGATGGAAAATGTGTTGTCTCTTACAATAACAGAACTTGTATGCAACCACTGAAGTTATCAGCCAGTAGCTTTAAGAAAGTATTCAGACAATCCTACAGGACCTTGTGGAATCCAAATTTATCATGTATCCAAAAAAGACAAGGCAAATTCAGAGAAGATAGCATCATGTCACGCAAACTGCAGGGAATCCCAGAATCACAGAATGGATGAGGTTGTCAGGGACCTCTGGAGATTATCTATTCCAACCCCGTGCTCAAAACAGGGTCATCTAGAGCGGATTGCCCAGGACTGTGTCCAGTTGGATTTTGAATATCTCCAATTTTGAATATCTCCACAGCCTCCCTGTTCCAATGTTTAACCATCCTCACAGTAAAAAAATTATTTTCTTATGTTAAGATGGAAATAGAACCACAGCCAGGGCCCAGCCAGCTGGCAGGTTGGGCCTGGAAGGTCCTCTACTGCGGCCTGTCTACAGCTGAGGTTCTTTATATGGCCATTGGTACTAACAGTATAAAAAAAAAAATGCCAAGGCTATGCTGCTTCATCTGCACCTGATAGCCATAGAGTCTGACCATGGAGAGGAATAGAGACGGCCCCCTCTTAAAATTTTGGCAGAAAACATGACTCCTCTGTGGCACATTGGCAAACAGTGGAGGTTGTCTGTACATGATTTTGAAAGTACTTGTCCAGGCAATCAATTCAGAACAGTGATTGATTTCCTCTGTGTATAGTGCTGTCCAGATTGTGTAGGTGTGTGTTTAAATACGAAAAATTGTCTTTCTAGGTGTCTTTGGGTAGGGAGTGGTATGTCCATACAATCTACACTGTACGTTCAAAAGAGAATGCTAACCGTGGAATCGGCAAAAGAAGCGTGGAGCACCAGTACCACTCTCTCTTTAGTGGTGGGAGCCCAGGAGCATCCACACAGAGACGTCAGAAGAGGGGAGTTGAGCAGGCCCCAGAACTTGCAAAAGACATTGGAGTAGAAAACAACCGAGGAACAAACATACAGCACATCGCACTAGATCGCACCAGCAAGAAACAGGTTCCTCAAAGGGAGGTTGCAGTCAGTGGCGTTCTCCCCAGGGAACTGAATAACCAAAGTGCAGGGGTCAGCGTAGTCACAATCATCGGTGGAGCTGCTGCCGTTTTCCTTGCCATCTGCTTAGTTGCAATCATCATTTTGCTGCTAAAACGGAAACAAAATTCTGAGAAGAAGGAAGCCACAAAGGAATCGTGCAGCAATGAACCAATGATGCTACCATATAATTACACCAGCGACAGCTCGGAGGTTTGATTCCAAGACCTCAGGATTCAAGCCAGAGTCTCCAGAGTGCCTCAGAAGAAAAAAACTTGAACTGCACTTTGTTCACAGCAGGTCATGGTGACTCATGAGGAATAAAAAGTTCATATGCTTCTAGGTGTACTTGAAATTTTTTATCCTGAACTCTTGCTGCCATTATCAACAGTAGAGGAGTCCATACTGAATCTCCCACTTTGCACGACAGGTAATCCTGATGTCCGTATATCATGCACTAATCTTAAGCAGCAATTCAAGGAACTGCATTGTAAGGCAGAGGTTTTTGTTTTGTTTTTCTATTTTCTGGCATTTTAAAATGTAGAGGAAACTATCCAAAGGTGCTATATATCCTGTCTGCAATAAGAGAGGAAATCTGTTTCTTTGGAAACACAGAATACTTGAGAGGAGGAATCCTTACACTCTTCAGTTAAATTTTGTACTGTTTCTCACAAAGAACTCAGTGTCTACAATTAGTCCGAAAGGTGATGAAATGCCTTAGGCATGAATCCTCCCTCCTATAAGCTTTTGACTTCACTTAGCTATACCAGAGATTTATTTTTATTTTTTTTTTACTTATGTGTAACTGAACTTTTTCAAAAGACAGTTAGATTAGGCAGCATAACATTATAATCAGTTGCATGGCACAGGACATACATACTTTTTATCCAGCTATTTAATCTGAGAAGTTTTTTTCCTTATTTATGATTTTTTAAGCCAAAGAATACAACAAATCCAGAAAGAATTTAGTTTTTCACAGAAACTGGACGCTGATGCCCTCTTAAGTTTGTAACAGGTCACGGAAGTGTTGTGAGGTAAATTATATTTGTTAGTGCATATCCACTGCTGGGAAATGCAAGCATTAGTATTTCAGTACCTAGAGAAGATGATAGAGTTAGATTCAAAATGCAGAGGACAAGGTTCTGCCTGAACCGAGCCTAGGAATCATGACACTGAATCCAGCATGTGATTGTCCGTTGCCATATTAAATGGCGACAAAAAAATTAACATTTGATTGAATCAAGTAGCATTTATTACTGTATAATCATAGCACATCTTGACAAACGTGCTGGGTCATTGTTGGGCGTTTTTTAACAAGTGACTGCTTTTGCAAGAGTAATTCTGATTTTCTCTCAGTGTTCTTGATTTAGGTAACATGACAGGATGATGTTCCACTGAAGTGTGGATCAGCAGTGTGCCATGTCAGTTGTTATCCAGACAGGACTTGTTCTGTCCCAAAGATATCCTGTCAAATGCTTGGCCATGAAAAATACCTTCAGGGCAGATTGTCCCATTTGTCACACTAGCGTTATATATGAATATGTCATTTCAAGTCAGTGGAGATAAACTCTGTATCAAGCTGTTGAGACTATTGCCAAAATATCTGTTCCCTTCCAACATCTTGTGGTGGTGGGTGCAGGAAGCCCCCAAACTATCTTCAGCTGCAGTACACTTGGCATTTGGTATTCTGCGGACGAAGCTGCAGAGATCTGAGCTAGCTGAACAGGATCTGACTTGAAAACAGCCTGGCTGCAAGCACACGATGCTGCCTCTGAACTAAAAAATCTATCCAAAAGGCTTCCTGGCCTGGCTGTGGTGCTCTGTCAGCGCAGATAGACCTGACCTAGTAATTCTGCACAATCATCCTCTGAGCCATAAAGCCTCAGAAACACTGAGGTCTACTAGCCTGGGAATATCTGTGCTATGTTTCATGGTACAGTGTGAATGTACCCACAGAGGGACTCACGCTGTTATCTCTTGCTCTGGGTTTATAATGTTATGACTTCACTCATTTAATAAGATTTCATCAGTTTTTCACCCAATGAATCAGGTGAGAATCTGTCCTACCTTTTCTAGGTTTTCTGAAGACTGTGATTCAGACTGCTTAATTGAAGGATCTTTGCAGCAACCTAAGGGTCAAACTCCATTACTAAAATCATACAGTCGTCTTTTATTTTAATTAATCTGAGTTCTGGCTTGAAACAATTACCCGGAAGATGTGCCCAGTGCATTAGACCTTTTCCCTAGTCACCTGACATTAATTTACTCTTTTAATGAAGTTCCTGGTTTTGTGATCCATGTATTATGTGTGCAAGATTGATCAAAGACTTAACCCACAGATACTTTTTGTGTTTAAGTTCACAGCTAAGTTGCAAATGTAACCCAAGATCAAATTTGCCTTTGTGCCTATATGTGAAATCTTTATGATAACAAGAAATGCAGAATTTGTCTCCTAGAACCTGCATGTTTGGATAATAGCAGTCAGTGGTTCTACAGTAAAATGGGACACATGTAAATAATAGAACATTTTAATATTTATAAAATGCCTGTTTTGTATAAGCAGAGAAGATCTTTTTTAAAAAATATATATATAAAATACAGAAATTAGGTGTTT
The DNA here is from genome assembly GCF_000708025.1 of Charadrius vociferus. Taxonomy (NCBI): domain Eukaryota; kingdom Metazoa; phylum Chordata; class Aves; order Charadriiformes; family Charadriidae; genus Charadrius; species Charadrius vociferus. The sequence continues at coordinate 28,844 of NW_009647022.1, forward strand.
ATCGGTAGAGCTATTTTTCTGCTTTTGAATTTTAACAGACTGAAATATCATTAAAGTTGCTTGCAGGCAAAATCTTTTTTTGTAATTATTATTTCTTTTTATAAAATCACATCAAAACCCATGTGTTCTACAAGCCAAATATTTAACCTGGTGAACAGCTTGATCACTGCTTTGAATAGCGTCTGATTACAACTCTGTAAAATGTTTAGGTTGATGGGGATTATCAGACTAATGTCTTTCTAACAATATATAAAATAATAGTGCAAACAGGTGATAACAAAGGAAAACACAAAGCAAACACTGAAAAGCTGGACAAGCATGAGTAAGATTCATGAGTCAGATATCAAAGTCCTCTGCCTGGGAAAAAAATCCCGATGGTTTCAGTAAGGCCTGTCGGATTTGTCCCATTCTTAAGAAATTGGATTTCTTACAATCCAGTGAACTATAAATACATCTGTAACAGCATGCCTTTTTTTGTTATGGCTTCAAGGTTTTAGATTTCAGCAAGATGTTTTGGAGGCTTATTAACATTTTTCCTTCTACTTAACAAGTGGCTCATTTATGCTAACCTGAATAAGTGCCTCGTTCCCAGTTATGTGCATAAATATGTTAATATTTATCCATGCAATAAACTGAGTATATTTTATATGTATATTTAATCTATTTCCAGATTATGTATTCAATCATCTTTTCCCTGGAGATGCTTATTCTGCTATCTGTAATAAAATTTGTTAAACCCTTTATACAATAATTACTGTGTTTAAATTTGTTATCAAGCTGTCAAAAATTTTTCAGTGCATATTTATTTGAAACAATTTTTTGCTTATGTCTATGTCTGTGATATTTGGCATTTGTATCAGGAAAAAAAAATAAAACTACTTCTGGTTTGGTTACTGATCTGAAGTTTGTGTATAAATATCACTCTGTGGAGAAGGGTCAGTAATTCAGTGTTAAGAAAAACTAATTATTTGTCACATTGATGGAAGAACATAAACTTACTACTGTGTTTGCAATAAAATTCACTGCTGTGTTCCCAAAGTGGTTGTTTTCTGGTCATGAAGTGATCACCTCAGGGGTTGTTTTTTAATCATTGTGGTTTCATTTATGGTTCAGAGAGGGATTTTCCTTTCAATTCCAGAACATCAAAAATCTCTAGATATCTGCAAGTCCTTTGTAGGTCGGATTGCCACGTTCCTGTGTGCTGGCAGGGTTTATTGTACTATACCTATTGATGAGTGAAGATGCTGGAGAGGGTCCAGAGAAGGGCAACGAAACTGGTGAAGGGTCTTGAGAATAAGTCTTATGAGGAGCGGAGGAGTTGTTTAGTCTGAAGAAAAGGAGGCTGAAGGGAGACCTTATCGCTGTCTACAACTACCTGAAAGGAGGTTATAGCAAGGGGGGGTGGTCTTCTCCCAAGGAACAGGCGATGGGACAAGAGGAAGTGGCGTAGAGTTGCGCCAGGGGAGGTTTACGTTTGAGTTTAGGAACAACTTACTGAAAGGGTTATCAAAGACTGGAACAGGCTGCCCAGGGAAGTGGTTGAATTGCCATCCTTGGATATATTTAAAAGCCATCTAGATATGGTGCTCAGGGACATGGTTTAGAAGTGGGCCTGGTAGAGTTAGATAATAATTAGACTTGATGATCTTAAAGGTCTTTTCCAGCCATAACGATTCTATGATTCTATGAGTCTGCAGCCAGAGGTTCTCTTGTTCCTGCAGTGTTGATGTTGATGTCAGTTGCTTCTTGTGCCAGCTCATCAGATTTCTTTCCCAGTGGCAAATGTATCAGGTTAGAAACATATGAGATGTCGACATTTACCATGAGTCTGTTATATATACTATGATGCGGAAAGAAAAAGTAACTCTGAACCTTTTGTAAACTGGCCAGCATTGGCCTCCTGATTTCTTAAGTAAGCACCCACTTCCTTCATTATCAGAAAGACTATTCATATTTGTGGCTGGGTACACAAGTAACACTTACAGTATGTTAACCAGGCACTATAAGGAAGGATAAGTTAGCAGGCAGTGATTCCTGCATTGCTATGTCTGTCACCTTCTACTACCTAAACTTGCTCCTGGGGTTTATACTCTTCACAGTTCCTCAGACTGAGCTGAGCCATCCAGTGTCACATCTATGAGTTCTGTGTTCTGACTTCTGCCATAGCAAATCAGATTGGAAGGGTTTCTGCCCTGATGGAATATAAATAGCTATATATGATGTAAATGAATAAACAACCTGGCCACAGGACTATGGCACTATCAATAAATCAAAGGGCATTAGTTTCCCACTCCGCCATAGTCCACAGTGACCAAAATGTCCACATTTGTTTCAGCACTTAGTAGACTTCTGATACTACTAAGGTGTCCAGGTGTGTTCCAGAAGGTCCAGGATGAGTTGGATGAGTTTCTCTTCACAGCCCAGGCACTCTGCATTGATAGGAGTCAGGGTTTTTTAATGCATCCTCACTGTCTTTTGAAAGAATGACTCAGCTCCTACCCAAAAGAATTCCACTCCTGCCACTGAATGCTAAGATGATTAGGGGACTGGAGCATCTTTCTTACGAGGAAAGGCTGAGGGACTTGGGTCTTTTTAGTCTAGAGAAAAGAAGACTGGGGGGGGATCTTACCAATGCTTATAAATACTTAAAGGGAGGGTGCCAGGGGGATGGGAACAGTCTTTTTTCAGTGGTGCCCAGTGATAGAACAAGAGGTAATGGGCACAAACTTGAACATAGGAATTTCCATCTTAACGTGAAGAGGAACGTCTTTACTTTGAGGGTGGCAGAGCACTGGAACAGGCTGCCCAGAGAGGTTGTGGAGTCTCTGACTCTGAAGACATTCAAAACGTGCCTGGACACCATCCTGTGCAACCTGCTCTGGCAGGGGGGTTGGACTAGATGATCTCCAGAGATCCCTTCCAACCCTGACCATTTTGTGATTCTGTGATTACTCTCAAGTGATCGACTGTTTGACTTCGGTTTTCTTATTATTTTTCTAAGAGATAATCCATGCAGAATTTACTTTGCACTACTGATGCTTTGGTAAGTAACCATTGACTTCCAGTAAAAATGAAGGGAACAGCTGGACGATTCTTAAAGGATGCATCTGTTTCATTTCATGGCCAATGCTCAAGCCTGCGCTGGATTCCTGCTATCTCCTCTTACTTGTGTTTTCAAGACACTTTTTTTTTCCTGAGTGTGAGTTTACATGTAAAGCATGAATCTACAGCTGCACAAGTTAAAGTGCTCCAGTTAAACTCATGCAACTGGAAGATCAGGTGTAACGATTGTCATCTGTAGTGTCTTTTTGACCATTTTTGTAGCAAAAGCTCTAACTCAGTTACCATGGAAGACAAGAGGAGACATTCTGGACAAGCGCATGATGTAGCCACCTCTTTAATAATATATTAATTTCTGCTTTTCTCTCTCTTGAATTCTCTTCCAATAAAGCATATAACGGAACTAAATGAGACAGTGAATGACAAAAAGAATGACAAAAGGTGAAGAATGTGTTCCCCATAAGGACAGATTAACTAGATAAGATTTTCTTCTGCTGTTCACCCTCAGAAGGTAATACCCAAGGGAGACTATGAGAGTGGTGCATTAAATCCTACATGATACAGACACAGTGAGCAGGGAACAATGATTCACTACTTCTTGTAGTATTTTAGAGAGTTTCTACCCAACAAAATTTTCTGGCTACAAGGATGAAACAAAGTAGGCAATACCTAATCATTCAACACAAAATTAAAATGTGAAGACTCATTACTGAAAGATGATGTGTATGCCAAACTAAAAAAGAAGTCAAATTCATGGAAGAAAAGTCCATTGACATCAGCTATTTGTTTCAACGGCTAGTTCAGAAAGCAGGGACTAGAAAAAAGCTGTGAGGATTCAGGAGAAGGAACAAGCTGTTCGTCTTCTCTTTCCTTTCTCTTCTCTACAACTCCACTACTGGGCATTGTCAGAGGCAAATCACGCAACTCAGAAGACCCACTCTCATGCCCTAAGAGTTGTACAAAGAGCTGCCAGTCCCAGGCTTGGAATTGATAATAGAAAGTACAAGACACATAATGTGGAGGTTTTTTCCTTGGGGTAAGAGGGAAAGAAAGTTTTAATTTGTCAGCACCCCAGGTCTCTGACAGCTGGCTTACCTGCACCTCACATCTGCCTAGTCCTCCTGCTGAGGGTTGCTTGAAACAGAAGCATGAGTCAATAGCCTTTTCCTGGCGCGTATCCTGTGAAGGCATATGAACTGGACAGGATGAGGTAAAGTGTCTGGAGAGAGGAAAGTGGGTGCAGAGGTAAAAGATACTGTTGTTTTTTTTATTAACCTCATAAACATGTTCCCTTTCTTCTCTCCTGTTTGTAACAAAAGGTTAAAAGAATATTTCTTGGGCTATCAAGTGTCTCTTTCACTGTTGTATTTTTTTTCTTATGTTTCTTATGGCACCACAGTGATCCTGGCAAGAAAGAAACATAAATACAAAATTCTTTAAGTAGTGGTATCTCATGGGGATGTGGCTGGGCTTCTCTTCCATTTCTTGGCAAAAGACTTGGATTTCAGTACAACTGGCTACGCTGTGCCCCACAGGGACTGGTCCCCAGTGTTGTCAAGTCTGTGAAACAGAAACTGGAGTAGGATCTGGGTAATTGTTCAGAACAACAGAAGCCTCTGTCTTCAGGGACAAAATGATGTTGATATGTCAGGAGATCGGCTTCATAGGAGGTGTCCTCCTATGCCCGCGTCTCATAGCAGAGTCACATAACAGTGCCACAGACCACCTCATCAACGGTGTGCCTTACACAGTCTCCTGGAGACGGGATTCCCGGCCTCCCGTTGTCAGGATCTTGAAACAGTTTCTTCCAGGAGGAGAAAGGGAAAGATTTGTGTCCACTCTCAAAGAGCATCAGCTGGAGAGAGATTTGCAATTGCTTCATGGGCATCAGCAGCTGCCCATACATCACACATACAGCAACTTTCACGTTCCCAGGACTTAGCAGAGGTGCCACATGATGCCCTCAATATCCCATACAACCTTAACGCACCAAGAGTGTGCAGTCCAGCAAAGGCACTCTCAGGGCTCCTCTGCACCCCAGCAGATTTCTTCCATCTCAGGTCGCAATGTCAATCACTAACTCACCATGCTGCACAGGGGGTGTGCTCATTTATGTCACATCTTCCAAGACTTCAGAGGCAAAAGTCTCAGCAGACCATGTTCACTTTGCCTCAACTCCACTCAGATCCTAACCTAGGTGAACTTTAGTAACAAGGTCAAAAAAAACCCAACCATTTATGAACTGTATCATGATGGACAGATGCCAAAAAGTTGCTGAACAGAGGTGCAACAGAGGAGTGCAATTCTCTCTGCTGATTAAGGGTCTACCTGCTGCATTCAGTTATGAGAAAGCCTTGGTTCATCAGCAGTCATTCTCAACACAGCAGGTTGTGCACTGGGACCTAAACCCGCCTGCAGAGAGTACCCAGAGTGGTCCGTGGTTGCAATTGTTTCCTTATCAACTTAAAAGTTTTTAACCAGATTGGTACCTCAAAAAAAAAAAGATGAGTTTAAGAGGCAGAACCCACTTCTTGCCTTTATGTAGCCAGGCTAAAAGTGAACAATTGAATAACTTCTTTCTCTTGCTGACAGTTTTTTTCTGAGCTAGTTGTATCGTTAGATAGCTTGTCCAGGAAATTCAAGTCCTGTTATCAGACTTTAGCCTGAAGAGGTTTGTGTGCACACCTCCTGCAACAATTGCTGCACCCATTTATTACTATTTCCTCAGCCGCGGTTATTTTCCTACCCTGCAATGCTGTGCTCAGAACAGGACCACCAATAACAGCTTCTGTCTGGCTCTTTTGGCGTGGTGCACTGCAGCTTGGGTTTTCCTTTCCAATTTGGCTCTCAAAATGAAGGTGCCGAGGAGATATTTCTCCCCCAGGAAATTTTGGTTTCCTGAGGAACCGTGCATTTGACATCTGTAACATCATTATGAATGGTAAGTGTGATGCCAACAATTCAAAAAAATCCTTGTAGTGTTTAGGCATTGCCTGTAGCTCCCATCTGGAACTGTCAGCTGCGGTGATATGCGTTATCCCAGTCTCCTCATGAAATGGCTGAGAAGTTTCATTCCCCGACAAAATGATTGGTTTTAAGGCATGATTGCAACAAGTGCACATTTGTGTGCGCACACACAGAAAATCTGTTTTTATTATTATATAACTTTTATGTAGATTTTATTATGTAATATATATTTTTAACTTTATATATAGCTATTTATAATATGTGCCTTTTGTATAGTATTAGTAGATATTAAGATACATAAATAGTACATATGTGTGTCTTTATATTTTTTTTTGTATTACATAATACAATTTTTTATTTATATGTAATTCCTCAGATAAGATGACAAGGACGAAGCGTGACAAGCTGGGAAGCAGAATTCAAGGTGTATCTGCCTGGAAGGAGTTACAGCCGCCAGACCCACAGCCAAAACCTGAGAATGCACCTCCCAGCACTTGGGGTCAGGGAGACTGATTCGATGCACCCTGCTGGAGTCCAAAATAAGCAAACTGGTGGCATTCAGGACTGTCTCCCAGATAGTGACTTCAGTGGTCGCAGCTCCAGGAACCAGCAGCTGCAATCTCTACCTCCAGTTTGAGCTTTTCTCTCCTGGTCTGCTGCAGGATGCCATGGAGCCGCACAAACATTCCTCCAAAATACTTCGCATTTGGAGACCAGGAGGTAAATGCATTGAGAAAAAGAGAAATTAAATGATAGAAGTTCTCCAAAAGTCCATGTATCAGTGCCTCTTCTATTTATTTTATGTCAAGATGCTGCAGTAGCAGGATTTGCTCCTCCCAAGCTCCCGCAGCCTGGGGGCTGGAAAACGATAGCCATGGCATCAGCTTCTCCTTGCGCCCCTCTCCTGGGCTGCTGGTCTCTTGGCTCCCCTTCTGCTACTGCTGTGAGCTGGTTTTGGTCACCCGTTAGTAGAATGGCCTGGAAATGCCCCCAAAGAGGGGGCAGGCAGAAGGCTCAGTCAGTGAGCATGTGCCTCCAAGGTCCAGTGACAGGGGATGCTGCCAGCCTCTGGGACACGTGAGTCCTCTCTCCCCCGTCCCCAGACATTGTAAGAGATTCTTTTTTGTTTGGGGAAGGTATGAAGTTAAAAGCTAATTAGCTGCCCAGGGAATGAGGGAATTTGGCTGCTAAACAAAGAGGAGCCGTCTGCTGTCGGATGCAGTCCAAGATTTCTCAAAGGGGCAACAAAGGTGCAGCTTTATTCCCACGTGAGTGCCCGTAGATGTGGGCTTTAACTCCTCAGTGTCTCTGGCACCCCTGGCTGAGGCAGGAGAGGTCACTTCAGTGCAGATCTGACCAGACCTCGCCAGCCCTCTGGAGCACTCAAACCTAACTTTCAGTCTGCTTCTCATTGAATGAGTGGTGGCAATTATTCATAAAACAGAGTGAAGAGCTCAAGACGCGAGGAGCATCCTACCTGGTGAGTCACCAACATTGGCTGCAAACGGGTCTTTCGTGCCGCTGTCACACAGTGTAAGGTGAAGCTGTTGCTTAAAATAGATGGGGAGGTAGGAAAAAGGAGATAAACGTGTGCTTTAAAGAAAAGTAGGCAGCCCAAGAGTGTGCCTGCAGATTAAAAGGCACAAATTTGTAGTAACAGTCTCAGAAAGCCAGGCTGAATATTCAGAAAGATCTTAATTTAATGACTTGAGACCAAACTGTTCTGTCGTCATCTCTGATTTTTTTTTTTTTTTTGGGGGGGGGGGGGGTTGCTTCATTTTTACTTCATATTTTTCTGGAAAACGTAAATTAATTCTCTTTTTTTGCCTGATGCCTGCTCACATACCTGCATTTTAAAGGGAAACTGTCAGGGCCATATTTACCTTCCCAATATAGATATTGATAAACTGGTCACACTGTGAGAATACTATCTTTAAAGAAAAAAAAAAAAAGAAAAACAAACAAACAAACAAAAAAAAGTTACACACTTGCATTTTATAATTTTCAGAAAATGTTAAAGTACTGAAAATGAAATGCATCACAATTGCCCAGGCTTTTCTCACAGTCAAGTAAAATCAGCCCTTATGGCATCAGTGAATTACATTACAAATATGGGGAAAATAAATAGCCTTTAGTGTTACTATAATCATTAAAAGCACAAATATATCAAATTGCATATGGTCTGGCCTTAGCTGTCTTTTTCCTTCTGTATCCTTTTATTTCATTACCTTCTTATTTTCCTTTTAATGTAGCCCCTTCCTGCATTTCCTTCACTGCATGAAAATGTTGAAAACATGCCACCTTCTGTTCTCTTCAGCTATTGCACAGTCCCAAGAAAACTTTTAACCTTTGGAAGCCTTCGTAAAATGAGGGCACAGACACATGTAGGCACATGCACATACGTGTAAACCTACATATGCACACATCGCTTAAATTCCTCTGAACTATGAAAATGTCTTTATTCACAGGCTTTTCTTTAGTTAGACAATTTTCACTCAAGCTGTTACAGTAAACATGCTCACTAAAGGGTTTCCAAGGAAACCAGAAATTAAGGCAACTCTGACCACAGTTGCTGGAAAGTAAAGGGGGAGGAGGAAGGTGATTCCTCATCCAGTCTCTCTTTCATGAGTGCACTGGTCAAAAATCTGTATCTGCTTTTTTTGTCCTTCTTATCCTCAGCTCCTTCACCTCCACACATACACCTGCACGGACACACCTCAGCTTCAGAGCTGCTCTGGGGAAATCTCCCTCCTCTCCTTTCACTGATGTGGGGATGCTGCAGAGCAGCTGCCAGGGCACCCTGGGCATCCCCGCTCGCACACTGCCACAAAAACCAGTGGGATGGGGAGATTGAAACACAGCTCCAGCCCCAAAGTTTTACTGTTGTGTTTTATGACTTTTAACCTCAGGTTTTGTATTGCTGGTGATTCCTTTCCCCCCAAAAAAAAACACACAACGGGCATTTCTTACACCACTACCCCTCCACGAGTTTATCCCAGTATCTCAGTCTTCTGTTATCCCAAATAAAGCACAACATTGTGGGTATGAGAGGATTCCTCCACATAGATTTTCCTACCCATATTTCCTCTTGCCATTTAAGGAGTCACTATACCTACAGATAAACGTGGACTTTGGCAAGGCCTGGCTGGCTCTCCAAAATCCGAGGTACGAGAAAAGCTTTATTTCCTTTCCTTTAGCCACTAAAAAGTAGCGTGCTTCTTTCTAAGAAGCCAGGGCTGTATTCAGGGCTCTTAGTTTGTTTTCAATGAGGACTTTGCAGTGGAAGACCATGTAGGCAGGAGATATTTCTGTGTTAGGTAGTAGGGAAGGAGAGTAGTGCAAATGAGTGAGGGTAGGGGGATGTATGTAGCCACAGAAATGACGTTTGTGGATTGCCTTTGCAGGCAGATAAGGATGTGGTCAGGGTACATCTCTCAGGGCTGCCATAAAGGAATGTGTTATTCTTTATCTACATTTGCATGAGGAGTGTTTTCCGAAGTTCATAGCTGCATTCTTCTGTACCTTATACACATTATCTTGCCTTTATATGATCTTGAATGGCTCTGTGTGGGGGATCCTGCCTGTCTGACTCCTTAAAGAGGGCACTTTCAGATATCTGAGCTGCAGACAGGGTTATTTATTCCTTAAAATCACTGTAAATACAATTAAGCCAGCCTTTGTTTCTACTATAACACCCATGGCAGAAGGGCTATCTGCAGACTGTAAAGAGGAATAAGTAATAAGAGTCAAATAAATATACTCAGAAGGTGTATTTCTTCTCTGTGTTTTTTTAACCTCAGAGATATGTGTTATGACAGAGGAAGCAAAGACCCTCTCTGCCTATTCCTGTGTGCCAGAAAGATGCTAGAATTCCTAAATAGCTGGCCTTAATATCACAATACCTCAAGGCACTTTAATTCCTATTAGAAGTGAAGCGAGCCCTCTGCCTACCATGAAATATGGGGAACTTAAAGATGATTTAAAGTAACCTTTCCCTGATAGTCATAAGTGGAATTTAGCTGGAACAGAGAACAGAGGCCCCACTTTTTCAAGACATCTCTTTTCCCAGATAAGCTTGACTCGCAGGGAGTGGGAAGAGAAAAGTATGTTGCAGTAAATCAGAAAGTTCATATGGTGTGGAGTGGGGTCAGGCTTCTGACTGCAATAATCACTTCAGAAAGGACACAAATGAGGTAAGTGTTGCTCTTGGCAATAAACTCTGGTGGTCAGCACAAAACTTTTCATCTTCCCTTCCAGTGTTAATGCCATGAGGTCGATGCAGCTGGGTAGAGCAAGGTGTTCATGACTACCTCTGAAGAGTTCTGCCAACTCAGAACGCAATGACTTTATAAAATCTTACCCCTAAATATGGTTTGAACGTCATTGCTTTTGCCAGGCAGTAGGTTAGAAAGCTGGATAGAAATCATAGAAAAATGGACTTGTATTCAGACAAGTTGGCTTTGAAGACAGTTGAGGCTGTCAAGAGATGAGCAGCTCTCAGTATCCCAAAGTGAATCCCACCAGAGGTGTCTCAGAAGATAACTCGTGTTTGATTCTGAACTGCCAGTGGGTCACCTGGGACATGTTTGGTGGTGGCAGGTTACTATTCTTTTTTCCTTCTCTTTTGTATACCCAAGTGTTTAAGCATTCCTTCGACCAGACAGGAGTAGGTCCCTCCACTAGGATAACCCAAATCAATTTTTAAAACCCACTGGCTGTATTGACTGTCCTGGAGCTCAGACACGCAGCTCACGTACGAGCATCCTGTGTTGTGGAGAACCACCCGTGTGCAAGTGAATCCCGAGCTGGCTCCCCGTTACTCCTTAGTACCTGTTGCGGGAAGTAGAAGGGGGTCTCGGAAAGCAGGACTGGTAATTTCACAGTTCTTCTTGAAAGCTTGCTTCTGTGGTGGAGAGCACAGCTGCCCACTGGATGGCACCAGGACCCTGTACACAAGCTGCTGCTTGCATATTTCCCTTCAACATCCCTGACTCTGTCCCATCTCTAGGCTAAGTGGTGCTTTACAAATAGATACAGCAAGACCCTGGAAGCAAAAAGTTAAGTAGAAATTACAGGCCCAGCTGGCTGAAGATAAAGAGGGCTCATATTACATGAGCACCTTCAGACAAAGGTGTGAGATGTTAAAGGTAAAGCTTATGGAGATGGCAAACAAAATCACCAGAGTGGCAGAAGAAAATTCTCACCTCCATTGGCAGATGTGCTGGGCAGAAAAGGTTGAAGCTGAAAATGCTGACCTGAAGAGGCAATTAATGCAAGTGGCAGAGAAACAAAATTCTGCCACCCAGGCCATCAGCTGTCTTCAAGCCCAACTAGAAGATGCCAAGCACAAACTGAAAGCTGTGAGAGAAACGGCAGAAAGAAGGCAACTGCTGGAGAAGGAAGGCAGGGAGACAAAGCCAGCACTGCAGAGGAAAGAAAAGCAACATGAGTTTTTGCAGAATGCTCAGACAGATGGAAAAAGGGGACATCAAGATGCCATGCAACTGTTTCGAGCCCAGGTGAGTGAGCTGGAGAATCAGTTTCAGAGTCCTTCAAAGTCACCTTGGGCAGAGGACAGTCCTGGGTCCTGCCTTCTTTCAAAGGAGGACTCTGCAGAGTCCTGTGAGGCAGAGGAACCAGTAGCAGATAAACTGTTTGTCAGCCTGCAGCCTCTGGGACCACAACCAGGAAAGCTTTGAACATTCATAGCTCAATAGAGCTACGATCTTTTTGATGGTCCCAGTCAGCAGCTTGAACTAGAGCTTCCTCTAACTGCTGGACAATATATTCATGTCTTTGGACAGGTGGATGAAGATGGTTGGTATGTGGGAGAGCTGGCAGATGGCAGATGAGCATTCATCCCCTTGAATTGCATCAAAGAAGTTTCAGATGATGACCTGGAAAACAAGAACTGGAATGGTTCTCATTGTTATCTTTCCAGTCTCTCGCCTATTTTGGAGGAAGATGAAGAGGATCTAGATGTGGGTGTCCGGGGCTAAAAAGCACGGATACAACGGAACATAATAAACTTAGCCTATACAACCTTCCAGAATATCTGCAGAAGTGAGTTTGTACTTAAAAGGGATTTGGTTTACACTTTTAGATTTGTTAGAATGGGAGGACCTCTGAAGGGCAGCAGGGGCCTCCAGCGGACACCAGCAAAGCCCGAATAGGGACCCGGGGCACTCTGGAGGGTAATTAGTGACTTGCAAAGGCCCCTGCAAAGCCCAGCAAAGGCTCTTATGGCTTTCTAGAGGGCAACTCTGCCATGTCAGAGCACTACTGATGTTGGCAGCTATGCAGACTCTCCTCTCGGAGCTGGTTGCCGTGCACGTCCTTGCCTTGGGGAGCAGAGAGAAGCAGAGCAGCTAATGGCAGCACCCAAGGGACCATCCACGCTTGCATCGTTCACACACCAGGAAATGATGTTTGTGGGGCACCTCAGACCCACTGCTGCCCCCACATTTGCAGCCTGGAAGTAAGCTGAAGGAATGGGCTGGGCTTGGACAGGTGTCCTGGTCTGAGTGACATAGGACAAATTTCTCTTTCAGGAATTTTACTTTTCAATAAAGTCTCTTCTAATGCTTGGGAAAACTACTTTTAGAAGACTCCAGTGTCTGTCGCCAGGGACAAGGATGATAGCTAGCTACAGTATGTTGGTTTCAATGTCTCAGTGTTTTTGAGCTCGCCAGGGACAAGGATGAGGAGGAGTGAGACCCGGGCACTTGACCCAAGCTGGCCAACAGGATTATTTCATGCCATGAATGTCACATTCAATATAAATTAGAAAGTTTGCTGAGGAGTTCTCTCTCTTCCTTGATGGCGGTGATCCTGAGAACTTCTTGCCCCATGCCGGATCCCTGAGCCCTTCCCTTCCTCCTGAAGCCATAGCTCTTGCAGTGTCCAACATTTGCTGTCCACTGCTGGGAGTGCACAGCTTCCTACGGATAGAATGGGCTGAGTATAATCCTTGCATATTTTATAGTGGTACTGGGATCAATATTGATTCTTTAGTATTATTAATGTTAATTATTTAATGTTATTCTGCTAAATCTGTTTATATTTCAACCCCTGAAGTTCCCTTGTTTTTTGCTCAATTCCCCTTCCTGGGTGGGGAGGGGTTATCAGGTGATAGAATGATTGTCTAAACGACAATAAATTGTTGGGGGTTCTTCAAACCATAACAACAGGGCTTTCCAGAGTGTCCCAGCATCACTTTCCAAGCCTGAGCTGGCCCTGCAGGTCTTTTGGCTCAGAGACGCTTCTGCTGGCTTCCTGTGAACGCTGACCATTAAAACATTCCTGAGTGTGAAGCCCAATGCCTCCAGCGTGATTGCTCATGGAGCACACCTCGACTGTACATCTATCTGTATGTGCAACTACTGCTCACATGCAAAGCATCCAGAGGGTTCCTTTTCATATGGGCAGCTATTTCTGAATAAACACATGGAGAATAATCACAGCTGTGAATACACCTTTTCTAACAATAAGATAGAGGGGAAAAACATGTTTTTTTTTCTTCAAAACGAATTGTTCCAAAGCTTCCTTCAAGCTACAGCAACAGCAGTGT
>NW_009647022.1:42537-90327 GCF_000708025.1 Charadrius vociferus
GTTCAGCAGATTCTAGCTGCAAGATTCTGTGTCTTTGAGTATGTTAACATCCCACACGTGACCCGGTTCGGAGGCATTGATGCTGCCACAGTGAGTCAAGACTTTTTGGTATCTCAGTGGAGAATGCATGCAGCAAACCTATGGCAGATATTTATAGAATAATGTACAAGTAAATGCTGTTAATACACTTCTCCACAGAAGCTGAAGCTGGGCTTGCTGCCTAAATATACACCTGCAGTGTACTTACTGAAGCCAACAAGCTTTACTGAAGTCACCAAAGAAAGGGGAGGTGTTTGGGAATTTAGTGTTGCATTACATTACATTGCAATTCTTAATGAACTCTCATGACTCCTGATTTATTTATTTGTCACTTCTCGGGCAGAAATGTAGAAGTCCACGAAATGGGATCCAGCCCCAAATTTATTTAAGAAACTGCTGCTGGTGGCAGCAAGAAATGAGGAAAAGCCTGTAAGGCAGAGAGTAACAACCCAAGACTGAGACATTTGGTAGGGGTCAGCCTTGGTACCCCCATGCTGTAGATAACCTTGAGGAGGCACCTGCCTCACCATTTGGATGGCAGAAGCCGGTGGGCTCTGGGTGCAGGACTAGACAGTGTCCGAGCCCAGGAACAGTATGAGCAGGAGGGGAATTAGTTCTCAAACCTGGGCTTTTGTCTGAGGCTTAGAGTGCCATGGGCGCTGACTTTTTCATACCTGCTATTTATTTCTTCTACCCCACCGAGTCAGTGACAGGCACAACAGATGCCTCCAGTGCATGTAGAAGAAGGAAAGCTAAGAGAGATGCTCAGACATGGGTGGCACGGGCTGCCAAAGCTCTCTGCCCCACCACCCCAACAAGGTACAGCCCCAGCCTTGGCTTTCATGGAAGGGTTTCAGGCTGGGCTGCTGTCAGAGATGGTGGCAGGGCAACTGCTGGGACCACAGGCTGAACCATAACAGTGCGGAGGCGTTTTTAAACCACATTCCGATATAACTGAAAATTCAACTTCCTTATTCAGGAGTCAAGTCAAAATCGAGCATGGATGGCCTGGAAATGTGACCCACATCATAAAAATACATAGCAGGACATGTGCTCACATATTAGCAAGGGCAGGTTTATGCTCCTTCCAAGATGTGTTGACTAAATAAAGAAATCCTTTGCGTTCCCAATGTTTTCTGTAGCTACAATGTGTAAACTGTATAATCTGGGAAGGGTTTGTCTGGTGCAAGTACCATCAGCAGGACATTGGGAACATCCAGCCAGTCCCCTTCTGAAGGCATCAGTATTGCCCTCTGCACCTAAGCCACTGTGAGGGCAGCTGAGTTGTCTTCTTTCGTATCATTTTGCTGGAGGCAAAATTGGGTAAGCAAGAGGGAAGATTCCTGCTATGACTGCCGTGTCCAGGCTGCGTACGGCACCTTCACAGTACAAAGAGGCACATTGTTCATCCAAATAGCTGCCTAAAAAGCAGATGGCTGCAAAGGATCAGAGCTCCATGGCTAAATTTCTGCAGAAAGCAGAGATCAGCAGACATAACCTGAATAACTGTCCCACTGAGCTGCTACAAGAGTCTTCCAGATTTTACTCCTCTTAGAGAGGACAGCAGATGCTCTTCCTGTCACCTGGGGAGGTGCTGCAGCTCCTGACACTGAAACATGGTGTCACTATGCAGCTTCTCCTTTACAATAAAACCAAAACTCTCCTGACACTCATATCCTGTCTCCTTTCCCCTTTCTCTTTGAATTTCATCCTTGAACATTAAAATCAAGGGATCAAAAAAAAAAGACAGCTTCTGATCTGCCAGTGGAGCTGACCTAAACTTGCTTGAGTACAACAGAGGTCGGAGCAGAGCCTTATCCCAGGCTTGGGAGAAGAGAAGCTTTCTTATGTCTCGCGTTTCTCTGAGTTACTGGGTAAAGTGAATGTTTTAGATTTAATTTGCAGATCAGAACAAGGAAAAAAGCTGCCACTGGCAGATAGGCATATGGCTAACCATGGTTGTACCTGGTATGTGATTTTTTTTACCCTTCTGTTTGTGAAGCATTTTTTAGTATAATTCTGCAGTCATCTGAAACATTAGAGTTTCTCCATTTAACAAGTCAGGAAATGCAAGGAGTAAGGGTCACTAATAGTTATAAATTACTTCTCTAAATTTTGCCAGTGTAAAAGGCTGGTTTTCCTGATTTCATGATATGCTCCCAAATCCACAGAACTGGATGTGTAACCTTGATTCTTATTATTCTCAGCTAATTAAAATTTTAGCTTTTGCCACAGATATGTTCAAGATGCCTTTTGCTTTTTAAAATTATTCTTATCTTTTGCTCCCATGAAAAGGAGAAGAAAACCTCTAAGGAGGCAATTATGTTCATTACAGTCCAGAAGAACGGAGAAGTTGGGAAAGACCAAAATATTTGAAATATGTTAAATTCTGTAGGTAACATTTTTGCTACAGTTGGTAGCAAGGAAAAATCAGGTAGTCTTTGATTTTTATAATGAAATTGAAATAAAAGGAAAAAAAAAACCCAAAACCTCAAAGGATGGATTTGAGATGAAGACTCCAGACAGGGTGTCAGGATGTTTGGGTGCAATGGCAGTATCACAAAAGCCCTGTGTGATCTAGGCCAAGTTGTTTTCTTCCTCATTTCCAGCAGTTCATTGCCTTCTCCTGGGGTGAGAGCCACCTGCGTACTCAGATATGCCCTCCTCTCCTGGCCATGACCCATTCATGGTTGGTATATTTATTAAATTTGATCTACATTTCTTAAAGATGCCAAAAGCTCTGATATCCTGAAAAAATGTAGCTGACCAAAAAAACTGAATGCATTGTTACAATAGGGGGTAATATTATGTCAGTAGTATAATGCAATTGTTGCTTGACCTAAAAAAAAACCATAATATCTTATATAGGTAATCTTTGCAGCATACTAAACTCCTAGAAGCAGTGCTGGTTTTTTACATTTTTCAAAAATCCTGAATATTATTTTTATATTTTATATTTTTTCTTTTTCTTTTTCTTTTTCTTTTTCTTTTTCTTTTTCTTTTTCTTTTTCTTCTTTCTTTTTTTTTTTTTTGACACAATGTTAAGTAAAATCACAGAATTGAGCCTACCCATTGGGAAAATGATGGAGGAACCCATGAGGAGAAACTAAGGCTTGTTTCTTAATCCCCTCCAAATCCAGGATCCTCTAGTGAGAGCAGAAAAGGCCATGGATATATGGTTTTCCTCTTTTAAATAGAATTATTTTTTTTTCAGCAGATACACTTAGGAGCACTAAATGCAGAATGTTTGAAGAAAATCAAGACAAAAAGGACAATTTTCGCAAAAGCAACTAGAGACTAGATTAACGTTTTACTTCATGACCTAGATTACGGTAAAGAAAAAAAAAATAGTTTCAATTTACATTTTCAATTTACATTGATGTTAAAGAGAAGTTATGCTGCTGTTAAGAGGAACTTTTCAAATTAGACCCACACTTCATGGTCTGCTGTTGAAAAGGGATTTTAAAATCTAATTTTCTGAAATGTCAGAAGTGAAATATTGCCTTTTGTGTTTCTCACAATTCCCTGTAACCCAGCAAAGACGATATCATTGCGGTGCTTATTTGTAAAATGTGCTTTGTGAAGCTGTCCTTTGTACCCTTCTGCCAGGCAGAGGTGAAAGAACGCAGGAGGAAAGTGAAAGAAGAGCTTGGTCTTGTTAGTATTTAGGCAGATTAAGGGGAAAAAGCGTTTTGAAAGCACTTCACACCAAAGAACAAAAACTACTGCCAGTGCTTGAACCACTGAAAAAACACAAAGTTCAAATAAAGTTACTGAAAGGAGAGGTAACATATATTCAAAATAAAACAAATCTGTCTCCTTGAGCTCAGAGATCACTAGCTCTGTCTTACACATACATCAATCCCAGACTGTGCTTTCCGCACACTGCACTGGACTGTGAGTCAACTGAAGGATCAATAGCGTACCTGGTGAAAAAAGGCTGATGAGTAAATAGGAAAGAACTTTGCCTTTAGAAAAAGAACAGAAGCATAAGTTATTTTAGGGTGAGTTTTCTGTGTTCTGCCTTTTATGCATGTGCTGGAGACCTTCAACTGAGAGAATTTTTTTTCTTTTCTTTTCTTTTCTTTTCTTTTCTTTTCTTTTCTTTTCTTTTCTTTTCTTTTCTTTTCTTTTCTTTTCTTTTCTTTTCTTTTCTTTTCTTTTCTTTTCTTTTCTTTTCTTTTCTTTTCTTTTCTTTTCTTTTCTTTTCTTTTCTTTTCTTTTCTTTTCTTTTCTTTTCTTTTCTTTTCTTTTCTTTCTTCTCTTCTCTTCTCTTCTCTTCTCTTCTCTTCTCTTCTCTTCTCTTCTCTTCTCTTCTCTTCTCTTCTCTTCTCTTCATTTCACTATATTTGAATGTGGCTTTGAACCAGAATATTTTACATTATACTAGAAATCCCAATCCCAGTCAATCTGAAAAAATCTGTGATGCTAGAGAATGATCATTTTCTACAAACCCAGAGACAGATAAATATAACATAAGGAATTTTAAGTCTAGTTATATAAATATTTATGTATACACTTGCTCTTTTGTGTTTGTGAGAGACAGTGAGAAAAATCCCTATTTGATTACAGTTCCTGGTTTGTATTTCGGACAAAAAATGTCTTTATTAGGAGTCAGAACAGATCATTAAATTCAAGCATAAAATGGTTATGCAACATGTTGCTGTGGATAGACATTATGCACACACACATATATGTTCATATTTCACATGGAAACAAAAATGTGCAAATCCAATTTAAAAAAAAAAAAGTGGAAGTAAAAAATGTTTTTTGCAAGGTCCCCTTTAAAAAGTGATCTGTGAAAATGTCTTGCTGTGAGTTCATACATGGCTATTTGTCTAGCTGT
The DNA here is from genome assembly GCF_000708025.1 of Charadrius vociferus. Lineage (NCBI taxonomy): Eukaryota > Metazoa > Chordata > Aves > Charadriiformes > Charadriidae > Charadrius > Charadrius vociferus. Next base: position 47,423 of record NW_009647022.1, read on the forward strand.
GCAAACAGACCTCAGTCCCCTGGCAAACAAGCCGGCGCGGACAATGGAAAGCCCCTCTCCTGCCCTCTGATAAAGACTGGCACAACAGCCAGATTTTGGTGTGACCCCACAGCGCAGACTTGCCTTTCCTGTGACTTCAGGAGTAGGAAATCCATTCTGGTTGTGTTGAAGTCTTCTGCAAATTGTTGATTTTTCAGCTAGGAGAGCTCTGTATGTGTTTCTCAAGGAAAGGGCATTGACCTTGTGGATGTTGATTTTTTTTTCTTATTTTTTTATTTGTCTGGAGCAAAAATAAAGGACCCATTCAGACTCATTTCTTGTTCTGTTTTAGTGTCTGAGGTTGCTCAGTGATTGCATCAGCCCCAACCTTGGATGGCAGTGGTATAAGAACTAGCAGTGGAACTGTTTCTGAAAATGGCAGGAGCCTTAGCATGCTCCGCAGCTACTGCTGCTTTTAATTAGCTTCCCCCATTATCTTCTCTTTGTTCATGCAAGAGTGCAAAGTCCTTATTTTACCAAATGCAAGTTCAACATGTGTCTTCTGCTTCCCAGGGAGACCATGAGCCCTGTTCCCAAGAGAACAAAACATTTATCTTCATGCTGACCACAGACCAGCTTTGTGGTGGAAATCTCTGCTCTTCCTCACCACCTAGCTTGGGTTTGGGAGGCCAGAGGCCCCGAGGAAAGTGATTTGATTTTGGCATGGGAATAAATTTTGTCAGTGCGTAACTGCAGAGGGAATTAAAGGGTGGAGAGAGAGAGGGCAAAGTGAAAATAACTTTCGTTGTAACAGTTCCAATTTCTCATCTTCTGTAAACATCACCCAAAGAGCATGGATTTGGACCCTGAGGATCCACAGGTACCTTTCCTCACCTTCTCCTTCCTGACTGAGAACTGAAGTGAGAGTAGAAGCCAGAAGAGCAAGGGGGGAAACAATTGACTATCTCTTAGAAAAAAACTATGCCTAAGGCAAACCTTAGCTTTTGTTAATGTGCCTTTGAATTCAGAAACATTCTTGTTGCTACTGCTGCTGGTACTTTTTGTGACCGCTAATGGGCAGAAAGTATTTGTCATCCATCTGTTTTTGTCTCAGAGGGAGATACCACACTTGTGAGATACTCAGTGTAAAATAGTGAACTGGTTTGTTGACACCTTACACCTTCTTCTCTTCCCCTACCTCCTTGTCTTGAAGCAGCTCTAGCTGGAGCTGCTTTGTCTGAAGAGCAAGGCAAAGGATGTCTCTTAGGCAAGGGGTGGGGTGAGGTGGAGGTCCCTTTTTACCCTCACAGTGCAACATGACTGTGGGCAGCGCGTCCTTGCTGTGAGCATGAGTTCACTTTACACACAATGGAGTGCCGATTTAAGGCATCTGTTGCTAATAGTTAAAGACAGAGACTTAAATGTGGTGTTTTAAAAGGCGGTTTACCCCCAGAACTTGTGGGCAGCCATGTGATCATTTCTGGGATTTGATCTGCCTGTAGATCAGATGGGCATTTTTCCATTCTCATGAGTAAACAAAATCAAGTTTGGGAGAAAACGATCCAGTAAAGGCTTGCAAAAATGAGAGCCAATGAGAGTTTCAGTTTGTTCTTTCATTTCCCTTTGATCAAAACTGGTTCCTGCACAAACAGTTATTCATCAGATTATTTTTTCCCCCCTGTTTTTCAGTATCCTGCCTTTTAAGACATTGAGTGTCTTTCCTGCACTCTGGAATCCCTTCAGTTGATGAGTCATCTCATGTGCTTATGCTAAGTTGAGACTAATTACCCTCTGAAAAAGCCTTCTGTCTTGACCATAAAGAAAAACTTGCCTGAGTAGCTTAGACAGAGATATCCATTTTATTTCCACCTAAGTTAAAGCAGATGAATGCCTTCAAGCTCTATGCATTGGGATGGAGATGTACAGGCAGTCCAGCACTGTTCCTTTGGTGCTATCTAAACCAGAAGGAGCTTTCTCTCACCTTTGCTCGACCACAGAGATGCCTGGCATTAAGTAATGGCATAGAGAAGGGACCTGTCACTTGCATTTGTCCCCGTTTAAAAGTGCTTTACAGCCACTTTTTTAGCCATGGTGTCTTGTTTAATTTAGGATTGCCTTTGCAGTGTTTGTGAAAACTTCTCTCTGCACACCACTTTTAGTCGTTATCATGTGAAAATACTGAAGCTGGAAAGGGAATGAATGAATAATGGAATGTAAAATTGTGGCTTAGTCCAGAATGTCTCTCCCCAGGCTATTACTTTGAGCATCACCAGCGTGTCTGTCATTATCGGTTGCACGGCTTTGCAAGTTATTAATAAATAACCAGGATAGGTAATGTTCTTTGCTGCAATGTGCCATCAGCCCATTTCTTAAAACCTGCACCTCAAGGGTAGATTGACAGTGGCTGTTTGATATTTCTGTTTTGCAGCTGTTGTAGAGTTTTCCAATGGAAAGGCTGGTATTTTTGATGAGCTTTTGTTCGCTGTTGTCCAATACACAGCAAGCACCATCGTAAGTACATTTTATTATTCATTCTTCACTCCTAACAAATCCCTTGAAAGAGAAAGTAGGAAATGCTAATAGTTTTGATAGAGAATCAACAAAGCCTGTTTCTTGCACCACTGAAAATTTGTGCAACCTTAAATAGGTAAAAAGTAAAAACCTTAAAATTGTCCTTTTAAGGCACTTTTAAGGGGAAAGATCTCCATTCAGTAACAAATAAATAAAATGTCCTACTAAAAACATGGTGTTATTGCTGTTATTGCTGCTTGTTCATCTTCAGTTTATGACATTTACTGGATTGGAAAATCTTGGGAAAGAATAATTCTCCTTTCTGTAATTGATTTATACATTGCAGAAAGCCAAGATTCCACATTTGGGAGAGCTTCAGTATTTTTCTGTACTTATCGTCTGTTTTAGTGGAGATTTACATATGTTGATACTGGTTCTTCTAGTTGGACAAATTCCTGGGTTTGGGAAATATATGTAACTCTTTGAGAAAATCTATGGAGCAAGTTAAAGGACCTTCTAATCTATGGAGCAAGTTAAAGGACCTACTTTTATCTGTAGGGCAGAGGTACAGGAGAAGAGACTCTTGCTTTGTTCCCACCAGGATCAAGTGTATTCAGGTACTTGGCATTGCCAGAGGAGACCTTTGATGAGATATTTGGGCAGTCAGACCAAACTCTCCTCAACTTCTGTATCAGCCCACCTTTAAGGTTATCTCCAGCCCCAAATACTTTTTTCTCTTCTGGCTTTAGTCAGGTGTAGACTCCTGCCTGCAGTCTGGTGTTGACCTCCAGTGTCCACATCAGCATGAAAACTACAGAAACTCGGTATTGGGGTACCTATGGTGCATCCTGAGGCAATTTCATCTTCAGTAAAGCACAGGCTTCATCATCTGTGACAAAATCTTAGTAGAAATGGGGACTGAGTTAGGTTTTTTCAGAGGTAATTGGATGTGGGAAATACAATGTGCTGCATGTATCAGGTATATGAAACTGAACATTATGTCAGGAAAAAGTCATCACGATGCTTCGACACCAGATATGGTCTGTGCCTGGCTAGATGAGATTATGGGCAGTGTAGGCTAGTGACCATGTCTGTCCAAGCTATTGCATAGGAAAACTTTTAAACAACTAACTATACTGCTGTAAAGAAAAGACCCTAAATTTCTGTAGTCTAGGGCAGAGAGCAAGCATTACATTGTCTTTTCCATATGCAATGACAGGTCTTGTATAGATGTTCACTCACTATTTGCTAAAGCCAACAGACTCTGAGTGGGTGATGCAGTGACATTTTTAGAGTAAACCCCCTTCAATGCCACTGAGAAAATGCAATGAACTCTGAGAATAAATGAAAATGAAAACTTTCTCCTCAACATTCAAGTATTTGAATATATATAGATGTCAAACCTGCCTGACTAATTAATCAGAGAAGACAATTAGACAAATGAAAACAATAAAGGTCAGGATCAAGCATTGTGTGAGGGTAGATGTAACTGAAGGACGAGTTTCACCATTCATGATAAACTTGAAACATTAGAAAGTATTTTCATGAATATATAAGTAAAAATGATAAAACTTTTTAATGTTTATTGAAGGCTGGTTTGTTTTTCTTTCCCAAGATCCCCATGTTTGTGTGAAGACTCAGACCACCTATGGTACTTTTCACTAATCGTGTGGAAGGGGAGACAGAAGGGGAAACAGAGTTTTTACTCTGTTTTCACAGTGCACCATGACTATTATCAGAAAAAAAAAGAAGAAAATTTGAGTTTCACTTTAAAAAAAAACATATTGGCTTTATTCCCTTATTTCTATACCCTACCTTTCATTTTATAAATTTAAGAAAGAAGAAACATTAAAATGAAAAAGGTAAAAAAAGAGAAAGTTCAGCCAACCCATTCTGATAATGGTAAAATCAATTACCTTTCATTTTACATGTGTCCTGCAGCATAATCATTTTCCAAAAGCAGCTTTCTTGACCTCAGAACTGTTCTTTCTATATGTACAATTATATCATAAGAAGGACACAGACCTGTTGGAGTGGGTCCAGAGGAGAGCCATGAGGATGATCAGAGGGCTATCTGATCTCCTATGAGGACAGGCTAAGACAGTTGGGGTTGTTCAGCCTGGAGAAGAGAAGGCTCCGGGGGGACTTTATAGCAGCCTTCCAGTAGTTAAAGGGGGCCTACAGGAAAGACAGGGAGGAACTGCTTTATCAGGGGGCGTAGGGATAGGATGAGGGGTAACAGTTCTAAACTGGAAGAGGGTAGATTTAGATTAGGTATTAGGAAGAAATTCTTTTCTGTCAGGGTGGTGAGACACTGGAACAGGTTGCCCAGAGAAGTTGTGGAGGCCTCATCCGCTGAAATGTTCAAGACCAGGTTGGATGGGACTTCGAGCAACCTGATCTAGTGGGAGGTGTCCCTGCCCATGGCATGGGGGTTGGAACTAGATGATTTTTAAGGTCCCTTCCAACTCTAACTATTCTATGATTCTATGATTAGGACAGCTCTTCATATAGTGCGCTGATTTTTGTGTGTAAAAGATACTTGAAAAAAAGAGGGAAAGAATGATGATCTACATTTTAAATGTCATGAAATTAATTACCAAGAAGCACCAGAGCAGAGTTAAGAATAAAGGAAAGTCATAAAGATAAAAAACTAAATGCCAACCAGTTTAGTCTCCAACTCAGCCATTCCCAGGGCTGTGGTCTCACCTTCCATGGTCTCTCATTACCAGCATTTCACAAACAGTGACATCTGAATAAAGATCAGCTACTTGAAACCCCATACATATAGTTACATAGGAAATGGATACCTACTGACATATTGAGGCATAAGCTGGCATAATTTAGGTGCATGAAGATAGATGACGTCATAGTATCACGTATGTATTTATGAATATCTGTTCATTGTCTCTTAATGTATGGCCTGGTTTTGTTTCCAGAAAGTTGAGTTCATAGAACTTTCTCTGAGCTAAACCGGACTATAAAAGGCATTGGCAGTGCCTGGGACATATTGCAGGTTTTTTCTCTCCTATCTATAGGACTTTCGTAAGACCTAAATGTGATCGTTCAGAATTTAGGGATCAGTCGGAGACAAACTGTCTTCTTTTAACCTCTACCCTGACTAACAATGGGGATGGACTAGGTGATCTCCACAGGTTCCAAGCTCAACTATTCCGTAGGAGGTTTTTTCTTTAAATTTTGTGTTGGTTGGACATTACACAAAAATCAGCCTACATACTGGACAATCTGTTTCTATGTTGGTCTAGGTTTCTTATTACTGCCCCAAATGTGGTGCATTTGGGCACTCATGAGACAATAACCGTTCAAGTCCATGGAGCACAGCGCCCTGTGCAAGTTACTGCATACTTCAAAGATGAGACAAAAAATCAGCTCCTATCAGAAACGATCATCTTTAACCTTAATGAAAACAACAACTACCAGGAGATGAAAAAAGTAATGGTGAGTCTACCATCATAGTGATGTTAAGGTTTTCATCTGGTGATAAAAACCACATAATTTGTACTAGGAATATGTTGGAACAGAGACAACACTGATCCCTAGAGACGGATGACAAAACACCAACTCCGATGACAGCAGCACCTTATTCACCCAACCAGCTAATAAAACATTGCCTAATATAATTTCAGTGGTGATTGCGAGTGCTCTTTCGTGGCCAACAAGCAAGCTCCAGATTTTGTCACACGGTGATGAAAAATCTTTTCATTGTTGTAGATGCAATTAAATTTAAAAACATTCATTTTTATGAATTTTATCACTGTTTGTTGTTCTGCATCACTTGAACTAAGACTGTATTCATGCCTTTGACATACTGTCTGTTCTTAAAAAACAGGAGGAACCTTTAAAAATGTTGGGGCTCTCAGGCCAAAGCCTGTGATATTTCTGCAAACCTGTAATTTGATTAATTCTTCTTTACATCCTGCTTTGCATTGTTTGCTTCTGACATCACTCTTTGAAGTTTGGCAGCATTTAGTTCAGAACTACTAGTTTGGGCTATTTGGTTGGAAAACAGCACACAGCAAGACTCAGTTTAGCTCTGATTGATTACTCCCAAAGCTAAATGCTGAGCTTTCACATCTGGTTCCTCTTGACCATGATGTTTAGAAACATCATATTAACCTGCATGAGGTAAAGTTCTAATCTCATAGCCAAGATTTTAACAAGTGAAGGCTTACAGGATACTGCTATGGCTACTAAACGACATGGTAGCTGGAGTTTAACATGCATGTAGCCTGAAGAAAAGTCACTGGGTTTGAGTTATTGCTATCAGACACAAGAAGAATGTGTATTTTTATGGCAGAAATTGGGAGATTAGTTATTATTTCTACTTAAAAAGAAATGTTCACCCAGTAAGAAAGATTTAATAGCCAGTAAGAAAGATATAATTGAGGATCTTCTGTTCAGTGGTGCTAATAAAATTATTTAAGCACTTCAGCTCTTTTGGTCCTCAGCTGTGTGGCTCTGAATGTACCAGGTTCATATATGACTCTGCGGGGTTTTTCCTTTTGTCCTCTTCAGGTGAAGCCAGGGACTCTGCAACAGGATCTGTTCAAGAAGAGTAATCGGCCGCATGTTCTGCTAGTCACCAAAAGCAAGGACCTTTATAAGGAGAGCATTCAAAGCACTCGCATCCTCCTGTCTTCCAAGAAAGGCTACATTTTTATTCAGACGGATAAGCCTATATACACACCAAGTTCCAAAGGTTAAAATACAAATGCTGCGTTTCAGATGTTGAATATAGATGTCACAAGGGCATGGTTAGAAAAAGTAACAATGACTTGATCCTTCCTAATGTAAATCCTTCTCGTTTAACCCCAGCTACCTCTGTGCTTACTAGCCAGTCCAGATTTTAAACTCACCTTCTGCAGCCAGGGCTTGTGCAGGGTCTGCACTGCACATTGCAGCAACCCATGGGGAAATGTCACTGGAGTCAAAAAGTCGCTTTTTCTTCTGGCAAGAACCACACAAAATCTTCTCCTTTTTGTTCAAAAAGCATAATAATGACTTTCCTTTGGAAAACAAAATTGTGAGAAACCTGCAGATAACCTCCTATTGCTTCTGCTTGCAACACCAGCAATAAGTATCCTTTTCACGTGAAGACCACAATTGTTTTGTTACGTAACAATTTAATTAAGAAGAATGGGGAGTCAAAAAAGTTTTTGAGTTTGGTTGCAGGCCTTGATTGTAGAAGGAATACAAAAGCAAGTGAAGGTCCCTGAGTATTTTTTTTGGAATTTCTTTCAAAAAATTATTTGGTCGGTCGTGTAACATGCAAAGCCTAAGGAAGGATGCAATTCTTTTTTGAAATTTCTCAGGCTTCTTTTCATTAAAAGAAAGCGTTTCATCCTAAATTCAGTAACTCAGTTTAGAGCTAATTGCTATCTACAAAGGCCAGAAATGAATATGTGAACACATTTATTCTTCTCTTAAACAGTAAAATACAGGATCTTCATTCTGGACAATGCTATGAGGCCAACAGATGACACAGTTACAGTTGCTGTGCTAGTAAGTATACAAAAAACACTGTTAATGAGTGCTTCTTCAGGACAGGAACTATTAAAAGCTTCCACAGAAGATCCAGGAGTAAAACTATAGCTATGACTCCTCTCCAGAAATCAGTATTTACACACTGTGAAATATGTCTACTCACTTTTGGCCAATATCAGGAGCATGGAGGAAAACGTAACATGTGAATATTAAAGTAGGAAAGTAAGCAGAGCATTTTCTCTTCCTTAAGACCAGTATACAGACTTGAGCTTTTGGATGTATATGTTTGACACCTGGTGCATAACTTCATGTTTATTTTCTCTCTCTCAACAGAATTCAAAAGGAATGGTGGTTAAAAAGTCAGATCGGAAAATAAAAACAGCGTTCAGTGAAAACTTTGAAATACCTGACATTGCCGAGTACGTTTCTGCTGTGCCTTCTGCATTAAAACAGTTCACAGGTTGAAATATCTCTTGCAGCAGAACTATCTTCAAGCTAAAAAAAAAGAGTCCTGCCCTTCCTTTCCCTTCATTTTGCTCTGCTCCCCTGTTTTCCTCTCCTCTTTTTTTCTTACTGTGCATTGTCGGCTTTATTTATAACAGCAGGGAGACACAATGTACATTAAAGCCAGCAGTTTTGCTTTGATTACACCTGGGAAGCACCACGGCAGCGCACTGTCAGCACATGACAGCAGGGGACCATGTGTGGTTGCTCTGGAACCAGCCCTGGGGCCTCCTGCCATGGCAGGGTCTACACCCGAGCTGGTCACCCCGCACTCCCTTCTCTGAAACTGGAGAGAAAGTAACCTGTCCAGGCTGCCATTCATCTGACCTGGTTTAGGTGCCTAAGTCAGGATGAGACACCTCAGCACTGTCTGCTTGTCTCCATTGGCTGTGGAGGAGCCTGAGGGGACCTATGCAGATGTAAGACCTCACAGTATAATGTCTAAAGTGAGGAGGACTAACCCCACCTCCTATTAGCCAGCCAGATGCAACCCCCCTTACCTGTTGAAGCACTTAAGTACTTAAGATTTTTAACTGCTGAATTGCTTGAATTACTTTTTTCTTTTCTTTTCTTTTCTTTTCTTTTCTTTTCTTTTCTTTTCTTTTCTTTTCTTTTCTTTTCTTTTCTTTTCTTTTCTTTTCTTTTCTTTTCTTTTCTTTTCTTTTCTTTTTTTTCCCTCCCCTCCCCTTTCTTTTCTTTTCTTTTCTTTTCTTTTCTTTTCTTTTCTTTTCTTTTCTTTTCTTTTCTTTTCTTTTCTTTTCTTTTCTTTTCTTTTCTTTTCTTTTCTTTTCTTTTCTTTTCTTTTCTTTTCTTTTCTTTTCTTTTCTTTTCTTTTCTTTTCTTTTCTTTTCTCCTTCCCCTCCTCTCCCCTCCTCTCCTCTCCTCTCCTCTCCTCTCCTCTCCATCCTATTCTAAACATTGTTTCTCTCTCACCATGGAACAGAGATTGAGTCCACAGTTAGTATCTTCCTGCCTTTATGCACCTCATCTTGAAGCCATGATTCCAGAATTTAATGTTAATATGCTGCAGTTAGCAACACAGGTAGGGCACAACTTAGCAAACTGCTTATGTATCTGCTCAACTGTATGACTACATTCAGAAGAGCACTTCTGTAAGGACTCAGTGTGCAAAGTGTAATTAATTACCTCTGGTTTCAAACAGACAAGCTTTTACTTGATATTCAGTGTGTTCTTGCATGCTAGGTGATTTTGACATCACAATGAAGGTAAGCTGTAAGAAATTTATGGTGAATTCTCTATTTCTGAGGGCTTTTCAAAGGCAGTGCATGTTAACTGTGGTTTGCAAGTATGGTATCTTGCAGTTCCTCATCAAGCCTTTTTGAGTGTTTCCTAGGACATTTGGAAATAAGTTGCTGGCTCCTCCCAGCAAAGAGAATGCCATTAATAAATTAGTTTGGGATGAGATCAAAGCAAGGAAAATAGTGGCATTCAGAGATAAATTGAATTAGCATCCTAAAATATCTAAAGAATCCTAATTAACTCTTTTCTGCTGAATCTGAACTTTAGGCCTGGAACTTGGAAGATCAAAGCCTGGTTTCATCAATACGAAATGTCTAATGTTTCTGCTGAATTTGAAGTTAAAAATTATGGTAAGAGAATATGCAATTTGCATTATAAATATATGAACTCATCATATGTTAAAAGATATACTGCCATAATTAAACCTGGCTGTAGTTAGGTAGTAAGGACAAGATTCACAGTGTTTCACTGCCTCATTGCTATCTCTGGTGCACAGAAGGAGAACTCTGGTGTTGTGTGACTTCCGCTTCTATTTGAGAAACACCTTTATTTTTATACAGACTTAGTAACTTAGGAGATAAGCTCCATTTTAAAATCATTGCAATTCTGGCTAAATTTTTGAGTAAAGATTAAAATGGGAAAAAAAAAGCGCTAACTATTTTCTCTCAGTAGAATTCAGTTTGGAAGTTGATTAGAGTGGTTCCTATACTCAGATAAGCTTTTTTAATGACAAGTAAGGGCACTGCGGAAAAATAAAAGAAATGTAGAAATTTAACAAATTGGGGTAAGATATGGCTTGATTTATTTGTGCTGAAATTATGTTTTCTTGTGAAATTTAGTGTGAGTTGTTTTTTTTTTTTTCTTTTTAAAGGCAAAAGAAAACCCTAGGATTGTACCAAAATCTCAGCTTAACAAAACTGGTTTTTCCTTAGCTGGTGGGTGTAACAGAAAAGTGGAGGCCACTGCATCCTCTGCAAACACCTACATCCAGGAGCAAATTACTCTGGTTATATCTACAGTAGCAAATAATTTGGCTTTATAGGAGCAAATTGCAGAGTGACACAGCTGATGCTGAGGACCTCATGTCCACACTCAACCCATTTCAGGGTGGTTTTACTATAGATTGCTTCCAGTCCAGGGCACTTAATGCCCATTAGCAGTGGGAGCTCATCTGCTGACTTATTTTCATTGGGAATAAATTAGTTTTGTGTGTTCAAAGACTGCTCCACTACTGAGGTAAAGCAGAGTAAGGGAAGATGATCAGGAGATTTGCTTCAGAAGTGCACTGGTGATTCAAACTAAGACATGAACACGACTGCATCCTCTCAGTGGGCGTTGGCATATGCCAGGAGTTTAAGATATGTTTGAAACTCACGTCGTGACCTTTTGTCTTCTTTTTTTCACGCAGAACTTCCATCTTTTGAAGTCAAACTCATCCCACTTCAGCCATACTACCACGTCTGGAATGAAAACTTTGTGTTTGATATCGAGGCAAAGTAGGTGTGCTCACAGCAAGGCTGTTTTAGGAGGCTGATAAATAGATAATGAACTTTGCAGCTTCTTCCTCTCCTGGTTATTAACAGTTAACCAGCTTCTGGTTTTACTTGAATCTGACTTTGATCTTATGTACTCTCTGTTTCCACTACTAACTTGAGACATCAGTGTAAAGTGCAACTTGGGTCCAAGTGGTGGTGATCAAAACGAAACAAGGTTTTCTGAATATTTTAGTTTGCTAGTAAGAAGGTGACAGTTTAGAACTTTCCTTTGGTTTGCTAAGTAAGGTTCCAAGCAAGCCAACAACCTGCTTTTCTTCATACTTTTTTTTTTTGGTTTAAACATTTAGAAACATTCTAAAGCCTCAGATGTTGCTATTTAATGTAATCCAAGTAAAGATGAAGTCAAGTTTGGGTATGAAACTTTCTCAAAGCCCATTGAAGTTTGAGAGTAATGATTTTATGCAGAAATTCCTCCAGGTGAATTAATACACTTGATCAGAGAGCTTCCAGACACACGCATTACTGTACCACAGTACAACACTGATCTGGATCAGACATGGCTAAAAAGCTCTCAGACTGGCCAAACCACAAGGCAGGGCTCTATGGACAATAAATTATACCTGATCACATATCAAGTTAGGATGGCATCAAACATACAGTACCTTATCTCTTAGGGAGTTGGGCAGTGAAATATTAACCCATCAAAATATTTTTAATACTTCTGAAGAAACAGACTGAACCTAGATTGAATATTTTGTGCTTTTTTTGATCCCACACTGACAGATCTAAATCTAAATTTGCTGTATTGTCTAACAATGACTTATAAATATATACCAAGCCTTCATGGCTGGTGAATTTTCAGGGTTCTTAGGAGTGGAAATACTAACCCACTGTCTGTTAGGAGGGTGTTCTTCCTTCATTTAGCACTTAACTGGAATCCAAAATGATCAGGAATATCCTGGCCACCTTGCACTTTGGGAAGATGGAGAGAGAAATCAAATAGTTCTCTGGAGACTTAGTGGTGTATTTCCTTTTTACTGAGGTCACTACTCATGCAACTAGAGTTGGTGACTTCAGTAGGACATACTTTTATGAGATTTCTAAGTCCGGGATCTACATGCCAGTCATTTAAGTGAAGTGGTTGAGTATGACATTAATTCAGATATTTTAAATTTGACTAAAGTTAGACTTTAAACCTATTTTAAAGATGACTCAGTGCAAAAAAAAATATAAATTCATGGCATAGAAATGGTATCGTTTTGATGTAAGAGTATGTGAAGTTCCTTCATGAAAAACAATATACTAGAAACAGGCAGAAACAAACCTAATACTGCACTTGAACAGAAGTTTATGTTTTCTGAAGTCAAAGAACCTCTGCACGAAAAGTTAGATCTCTTAATTAGTGTCTCTGTGGTGACTAAATTAGAATTTGATACCTCTGTTATTTTTTTTTTCAAAGAGAAATAAATTAAGTTAAATGAGAACAGGCAGATGGAGGCAGTTAAGTTGGGTTCTCTCATAGTTGGTAGACATCATTTCAGTTTCAAAGGAGTGAGAAGACTGACCACCTTTTTACACGCATTTTATTTTCTTTGGTTTTGTGGATTCCTAATTTTTATATCTTTAAAGACCAGAAAATAATATTAGCAACTACTGTCACATTGAGTAGGTGTTTAGGATATTGCCAAACACACTGGGTAGTTGATATGGAAGAAATATATCTCCTGAAATAAGATACTTTGCCTTATCTAAATAACACCGAAATAATTATTCTCTTTATTTCTCCTTATCTCGACAAAAGCTCAGAATTATTCCATTAATTTTGATGTGTTAGCAGAGAGCTGAATATACAGCATCAGCAAGTAATGTTAGACCTTCACCAAGAATAGCTCCTTAAAAAATAATCAGCACCTCATTGCTTTTTGAGGTTGATTCACCATGTTCCTTAAGACTCGTTAACACAGAACCACAATTCACAATTATTCTTGAATAACATCATAGAAATATACAGGTGACAATGTTGGGGGTTGTGTGAACAGTGAGGTTAGATGCCAATAATTTACTAACTCTACAGAATAACATAGAATTTTAACAAGGTATTTAATTAAGATTCCTAGGCAAAGCCTGTTTGAGTGTAGCCTTTTGCAAATATAAGCAGAACTGAATAGTAGAAGACTACCTTATTGATAAGGCACTGGTGGATAGTAGTTTGTTTGAGGTACCTGATGGGGTTGGCAGGGAGGAGACAGTCAATATGGAAGAGAGGAAAGATCCAGTATAAAAATTGCTAATAAAATATACAGATTAGAAAAAGTCTGGTCTATACAAAAAAAGTTTGTGATTTTGTTAAGCACTGACAGTAACCATTTAAGTAATTTGGCTTATAGTAGCCTTTAGTTAAATAAACATTAAATACTAGTATTGAACTATGTGGGTGCATGTGACTGAAGTGCCATCAATACTGAGATCATTTATGTTTCATCTTGTGTTTGGCTCTGAAAAGCCCTCCAAATGGAGAGCAGCAAATGAATTATTATTATATTCAAACATTATTTAATATCTTTTGACATATTACTTCTTAGATGTTTTCCTTATAAGAAGAATTATTCTCTTGCAGGAAGAGCTTTGGTTGCATTTGAATGTGATACCAGAAGAGATATTTGACCCACCTGGGGAGTAAACCAAACAGTTCCAGCAAAGATTCCCGAGCCCCAGAACTTGGCTGCTGATGGTTTGGCTGGTGCGCAGCACAGGCCTGACCTCAGCCATAAAGCCCTCCCCAAACAATTCCTGGAAAGTTCAGGAGGAAGCATGGATCAAGGTCCAGCCCAGGTCTGCATGTGGCCACCCAGATGTGGAAGATGAGGGGTTTAGTAGAGTGGGCACGGGCTGTGCTGCGTCAGCCGGCCTCAGCCTCCGAGGAAGAACCGCACTCGTTTAATTTCATTTAGTCACTGACACAAACATGGTGCAGTTGCTAGATGTGCTGCATGGACCCCAGCACTATATCAAAATGAAATATTGATTCTCCACACCCACAGTTTCAGTGGATTTTATTTCTGGTTTAAACTCATCCCTGGCTAGTTTATACCCTGTTGTTCTTCTGCCTGTTGTCCTTGAGCTCTTCACCTTGACTGTGCTGATCCTTCTTTTCCCCACTGCACCTTGAGAGAAATGAGGCATCTCTGCATCAACCTTCTTTTGCTTGCCTGAACAAACTCAAGTCTTCTAATCTCCTTTTGATCACCTTCAGTTCTTTACTTGGTTCTACTGAATACTTATTAGCTTTAATCATGATTATTGGATATTGTGGTACAAAGTGATACTAGATAACTGGCTTTAATATTTTAATCCTTCCTGAAATGTTCTCTTTGTGATATTGCAGCACTCAATTTTGAGTTTATGGATGGTGCAACTCCTTTATGTATACTCCACTACCCATTAACACCATCATTATTTAAGAGGAAAAATGGGGTTGAATAACTCAATACTGTCTTTCGTCTGTTGGAAAAGGTTCTACTGGTGCTACACAGGCCTGCCTGACTTTCATCAAAATCGATATATGGAATTCCTGATAATTGAACTTATTTCTCTGAACTGGCCATGCATGTAATGAACAGTTATTTGGTATACTGACTGTTGTTTCCAGCAGTTATTACTTCTGGCATTTTAACCAGTTTTCATAAGAACTGCTTCTCAGTTAGTTTCATTGGTATAGATCAGTGCTCCAGATCAGGTCAAATTGAAAGAGGTTTTACAGAACTGAGATGAAGCTGGATTTCCACAAGCAAAAGACACCGGCATGGCCATGACAGGTCTCATGTAGCACACTGCGTGTTGTGCTGCAGGGAATGCCATCTGCATGTGCAGGTAGTGCAGGTATTAAAATTTCAGCAGGTAGAATCTGTCTCCAGAGGTCTTCAGAGGTACCAGATACTTCACATCAGTCCCTGAGATGATTCTCTGGCCCCCTATTTTAAATGTTTTGCTCATGAGGTATCTCATACAAAGGAATTAGCTGTCAATCCAAGCTAAATAGACTGGATGCCTCCCTTGCTCCTGGTGAAGAGGATGACTGGGCAACTAAAGTTCTCATTAATTTGTTAAAAAAAAAAAAAAAAAGTGTAAATTACTCCAGTGTAAATTTTACCAGACCATGTCTCCCCATGTGATTCTGCCAATGTGATCTACTCCATATAGTTCTCTGCACTTGAAGTCACCACTTTGTATACAGACGGGTAAAAGTCTTCATGTTTGAGTTATCAGTGAGTGGGACCACTTTTTGCTTTCAAGCTGTTAGTTAGCATAAAATGATTAGTCGTATTTATGCTTGCTTTTTATTCATCTCCTCACTTTTCTTCCTTCCAAAGACACTCTTATGGGAAAGGAATTCAAGGTGTCGCATATGTGCGATTCGGCATAATCGATGAAAACGAGAAAAAAGTTTTTCTTCCAGGCCTGGAACAACAGCTATCAGTAAGTACTGGATTTCAGTAGAACTATTGCAATTTATCCCAGGTGAGCTCAATATTGCCAGAAATTATTGAATTATAAGGCTCTGTAATACCGTAGTCATGTTATAAGCGACATTTTTTTTAATTCTAATGCAACAAACAAGTAAAGGGTTGTCACTTTTTTTTTTTTTTTCCCACTTACTTTTTAGATTCAGAATGGAAAAGGAAGAGTTACTTTAAATACAACACTTTTGGAAGAGAAATTGAGAAAGAGTATTTCCACTCTGGAAGGATTTCATTTATATGTTGCTGTTACCACTGTAGAAACTGCAAGTGAGTACACTATGGCTCAGCTGATACAGTCTATCATATTTACACTGATCTTTCTCCAGTGTAATCCTTCCTGTGGGAAATCTTGTCCCACTGGACCAATCTTCACTGCAAAGAGGAACCAGAGGGAACCCTTGTGAGTCCTGCTTGCCCTCTTATACTTTCCCACAGTTTTATCAGACCATCATACTTGCCATATGCACAAGTACAATATAGTCCAAATAGCTTGGTCTTGCCGTTCATCTGAGACATGAGCCAGGAGCATGTCCATCCAGAAGTTTTTCACTGGCCGTTCGCCTTCTTTTTTTTCCTAGAGGAAAAATAATTATTTCCACAGCTCATTACAAGGGATTTGTGAAGATATTTGCTCACAGCAGCGAGCACATTGAGTAGGTTCCCAGATATATTAGAGCTACCCACAAGTGAGCACTGCGTTAAATTAGATACAGCAGTCAAAGGGTTATTTGGGTTGTAGCAAGCACTATTGTTAGTCAAGGGAGGCTAAGGTGAGAGATACAACTTCAGCACTGAGCTCTGAAATTGAATCTGCGATGAAGCTGACCTTTGCAACATGGGCAAGATTTTTCTTGTTGTTCATAGGGAGATTGATCCCTTTCATTTTAGATATCTGAAAGTAAGGTATATAGTCAGAGCTCAGGCACTTTGTTTAGTCTGTTGCCATTGGCTATAGAAAGAGTCCAGTTACTTAGCTTAGAATTACTAGAATTCCAAAAGTTCCTAAAAATCCTAAATATTAATTAGGATTCCTTAGAATCCTAAAATTAAGTCAAATGCACTGCAGCCATGCAGTTCTTTAGTGTAATCTACTATAGGTACCACGTGCAAGAAATGCTGTGGTAATATTTCAAGAGCAAAAGGAGCTGAAAGACTTCCCTTACCACACCAGCATGCAGGACATGAGATCTTATGGTGTGGCGTGGTCTCTGCCATGCTCTGCACGCTTCCTCTTACCCCCCCCACAGGCAGGCTGCCTCCGCACTTGTGTACTCATTAGGTTTGGTATTAATTATATGCATGACAGGGCAAGGCTGGCAGGCTTTACTGACACTTCTCAACCTTGGAGTGCTAAAGTGGAAAATGAAGAGGTTGAAAGTATGTCTCTAAATCCACTTAGTTTAAAGCGAGCCACCTAACTGAATTTTTTAGAAGTAGTTATGAGTTGTGGTTTAGCTAGAAGTTAACTAGAAGCATGGGTTGTTTAACTAGAAGAATCTTAGGTAGGTTAACTAGAAGAATTTTAGGTGAGAAGCAGATGCTCAAGCTGCCTTGTAGGTGCAAAGTTGCAGAAGATGATATTAGGTAATATTAACTCTCACCAGTTGTCAAAAATGAAAAAAAAACAAATCTTCTTTCAGAAAATTAGAGATCTAAGGTACAAATCCCCCTCCTGATTATGAGTGACTTTTATGCTGGACTTGGATGTAGCCTTCCCACAGGAATGAAGCCCCAACAGCTCAGAAAGGGAAGTGCACAGCCGCAGTGGTGGTTCCACTGTAGTACCACTATGCTCTGATACCTTGTTCTGGTCGACGTGTTAGAGGGGAATTTTTATGTTGTGAGTAACAAACCGCTTCGCAGGGCTCAGTTTCTGAGCTGTTGAGAATACACACCTGCCAGTGCTGGCTCGCTGGAACGCCATACATGTCACCCTGCCCTTGCACTGCCCTGTCTCTGGTTGTGTCCCCCATCCGCCTGTACCCCCATCTTCCTCCTCTCAGGACTGAAGCTTTTTGGGGAGCGATCATATTTCAGTTTTCTTTATATGCACTGCTAAAAATACAATTAATCTTGAAAACAGAATTGAGGGATGCTATGGCAATATGCAAGTACGCAGTTATTGCTCCCATAGCAACACATACTCTTTGGTATTGACAGGTGGTGAGATGAGGGAAGAGGAACTCAGCAATGTGAAGTTTGTGAAATCTCCTTATGCTGTTGATCTGTCTAACACCAAAAAGTATTTTGTGCCTGGAGCCCCCTTCTCCGTTGTGGTATGTAGTATTTAGCCGACTGTGCCCGTTTGCCTCCATAGCAAGAGATTCTTATCTGTCCTGTTTACAAAATCCTTATCATCTGATCCAGTGGGAGTTCTGTAGGACAGAGACCTTCAGGAATAGGTCCAATATGGAGCTACTGTTTGTGTGTCTGGTTTGTCTCGTTTCTGTACAAACAGAGGCTAAGCAGGAAAACTGGAGCCAGAAAAAGCTGTGTTTCTGTTCTGGAAGTCATCTGTGCACTGTTGCCCTACAAGGTTTTACAGAATATGTAGCAGTCTCTTCCTCACTTCCATAGCAAAAGATTAAAATAATAGTGTTGTATCGAATTAACCCCATATCAAATTAAAATTCTGAAAACTAATGCAGAGTATTGCCTTTTTTAAAAAAAAATGCATTTCAGTTTTTGAGTTTTTAAACTTCACACCTTTGAGTTTTTCTACAAAGAGTTAAAGTTAGAAATTTACCTTAAAGATTACCATCTCTGAGAGCAGATGAGATCTAATAGATGCTAACTGAAAATCTGTGGCAGCTGTTAATCTGTGTTGACAGATTTTTACCTTAGCTGGAGTCCAGAGTGAGTCAATTGCTACCCCCTTCTCTCAAAGTTCAAATTTTCAAACACTAAGATGTACGGTTTTGTATTGCTTCTCAGTTAAGAAAAATAATTGCTTCTTATTTGTGGGAGTTTTTTTAAATCCAGATATTTCCTTGAAGTAACAGAAAAGCATGTTTTTCCAACAGGCATCTGTCACTTTGGTTGATGGCTCTCCTGCTGTCTTTCTACCTGTCACTGCTACTGTTACCGTGCCTGGAAAACCCCCTATGAAGAAGACCGCACTGTCTAATAAAGAGGGTCTAATCCCCTTTACCTTCGACATCCCTGGAGATGCTCAGATGCTTCAAATAACGGTAAAGAAAACCCAAACATCCATGTTTAAAAATACACTGCTGAAGCTCGTAAGACAATTACAAATGACTACTAGGATGATCAGTTTCCATTAAATGATCACAGCAGGTGGAACATGATTTTTTACACCATCTGCACAGCTTTGCCCAGATTGTGTAAGATATGTTAGAGACACCAGGGGCCTGAGGGATGTCTCTCCGAAGTGAAGGACAGTCTCATACATCTGAGCTTTGGGAGCACATGTGTTGGAGGCAGGGATACTTTTTTTGTGGTTCGGATGTGCATTTTCCTGGCATGGAGGATGGGAATGATACTGTAAGGAATATCACCATGAGAAGTGACAGAAAATGATGAGAAGAAAGTGAGGAAATATGTCCTAAGCAATACAAAGAGTAGGCTATGTCTGGACACTTAGAGGGTTCAGTTACGTCGACAATATAAAACAGGGAAAAGCCATTGAAGTTGATTCTGATTCAAAAAGAGCCAAGGCTAAAAAATATCAAGTGCAAATACAGCAAGAGAAAAAATAGGGTGACGGAATGAAGTAATTAAAATCCTGGTTTTTGATGCCAGCTTCTGCTAATGAGGCCTCAGCAGTGACTCATCTCATTTCCCAGCATTTTCTGAATAAGGTGACAAGATATGAATTAAGGGTGACTATATTGTATCCTGTGGGACACTTTACTCACTCTGTCCTTTTCTTCCCTGACAGGTAAAAGCTGAAGAGGGAAAAGAAAAACTAGAATCACCTGAAACCAGTATCAGAGCTGAAAGATACCAGTCTGCTTCCCCAAACTACCTCAGCATCAGCATCCCACATACTGTTGTGGCACCTGGAGATACCTTACACATCACCTTGAATGATATTCATCAGTCTGGCAGTGGAAAGATTGACTATTTCTATTATATGGTAAACAGAATAGTAATTTCTTTTGAAATTATACAACCCAAAACATCTATCTAGTTACTAATACAGGGTAAACCGGAGGAGGCCAAACAAAGGGCAACTAAGATGATCAGAGTCCCAGCACACCTGACCTACCAGGAGAGGCTGAGGGAACTGGGCTTGTTCAGTTTGGTGAAGAGGCTAAGAGTCAGCTAATAGCAACCTGAAATTACTTGAAGAGAAATTACTGACATAATGGAGACAAACTTTCCTAGTTGATGCCACGCAATATAACAAGGGACAAAGGCCACAAATTATGCCCTGGAAGGTTCATTTTGGAAAAAGCTTTTCACTGTTGAGAATGCAATATTGGAAGAGGTTCCCCAGAAAGTTTAGGGAATTACCATCCTCAGACACATTCAACACTCAACTAATCTTATGCTGGTGATGGCTCATCTTAGAGCAGGTAGTTGGACTAGAGATCTCCATAGGTCCCTTCCAGAAATTATTCTATGATTCTGTTATTTTTATATATTTGTATGTTATTATATTGTGGGGGTGTAATATAGAAATCTTTGTAAATCTTTGTTCTGAAGAAGGATGCATAAGTACAAATTTTAGTGTGTAGTTTCTAATAAGGTCTAGAGCAAATAGGTCCATATGGGGTAATTTTTGTCTGCATAATTATGTGGCTACTTTTGAAAGACACTGATATTACAGTCTTGAAAGCTGAGATCCTAGACAGATAATTTCTATGATATCTATGACAATTTGATTTCTCTTAATCCATGTCTCATTCTTTCCCACTCCTTCCAATCTATATTCTTTCCTCATAACAAACCAATAGTAAATATTATTTTTATTGGTTTGATTCCCATAAACAGCTTGGTTTTTTTCAGCTATTACAGAACTGCTCACCTTGTTGTGGGCAGATAATACATATACATGAGATTCTGTCCCTGCAACTAGAGAACCTAGTCATATTTTAGGGGACCTTGAATATCTCAGAAAATGCCTTCTATAGTTAACTATTGTTTATTTCATGAATAACACATGATTCTTATATTACCATGGCTCCATATTACCTGCACCCGATGTTAGTCAACAGGTAGGTCAGTGTTATCTCTAACAGATAACACTGAAGGATCACTGAAGGCATTGGCTGTTATGGCCCTAAATAGCATCCTGAAATTAGGTCTGAATAGCAGTTCTATAGATGGAAAAGCAAGAAACAGGTGGCCAGCAGGTCAAGGGAGGTGATCCTGCCCCTCTACTCCACTCTTGTGAGACCCCACCTGGAGTACTGCATCCAGCTCTGGAATCCTCAACATAAGAAAGACATGGACCTGCTGGACCGTGTCCAGAGAAGAGCCATGAGGATCATCCAAGGGCTGGAGCACCTCTCCTATGAGGAGAGGCTGAGAGAGTTGGGGCTGTTCAGCCTGGAGAAGAGAAGGCTCCAGGGAGATCTTATTGCGGCCTTCCAGTACCTAAAGGGGGCCTACAGGAGAGCTGGGGAAGGACTCTTTACTAGGGCATGTAGTGATAGGATGAGGGGGAATGGCTATAAACTGGAAGAGGGTGGGTTTAGATTAAACATTAGGAAGAGGTTCTTCACTTTGAGGGTTGTAAGGCACTGGAACAGGTTGCCCAGAGAGGTTGTTGAGGCCCCATCACTGGAGGTGTTCAAGGCCAGGCTGGACGTGGCCTTGGGCAACCTGGTCTAGTGGAACGTGTCTCTGCCCATGGCAGGGGGGGTGGAACTTGATGATCTTCAAGGTCCCTTCCAACCTAAACCATTCTATGATTCTATGAAACAATCCTGCTCAGCTTGGGACCAAGAATGCAAAGTATTTATTTTTCTGAAGGAGACAAATGTGTTCGTGGATGCATTCCAGGAGTGAATCTGTTGAATGTCAAATGTGTTTAATCCCCTTCTCCCTCTCTTCATCTTAATTTCCCTTACAGCTTAAATTTCCCAGGACAATAAGCACCACGGACACCAGTTCCCATTTATTTTTAATAGGACTCTGATATATTGCAATAATTGTATCCTTAGGAGTTAAATTTAGGTTTGGGGGTTTGTTTTCATTGGATGACTTAGCATAGAGTTGGAATTGCCACTGCCGGGCTCTGGGAAGGCTCAGTCTTGGGCAGGCAGGAGGTGTGGGAGGGGTGGTGGGACACACTGCTGGAGCTCAGCAGTGAGGCTCTCTCCCAAACTTTGGTCACCTAAACAAAGGCAGTAAGGATTTCAGTCCAGGCTGCAGCATGCCTTTGTTTCTTCCTGAAGCCCATTCATTGTGCGTTTAGGAAAGCAGCATGTATTTTGTTCAGGGAAGAGCACTATCAGTCCTGCCACTCTGTCTGTTTTCCAGTCCTTTGACAACCCATTAATATAATTAAGGTACCATGGTAAGAAAGGAATTATATAATTAAAGATGGGCTGAAATAATTTAAGGGCCAGTCTGTGATACTTTATCCTGAATAAGACTTATTGGGTGAAACCTCCTGCTCCAACCCTTCCATACCAACTGAAAGATTCAGTACCAATTACAGATTAAATAAAGCTGATATCCTCCTGGTGGTGATGACCTGTTATTGTAGAAGACAAAAGTAAGACTGCCATCTGGAACCCTTTTTCAAGCTGTAAAACTGAGTGAAGGATGGTAGATTTGTGTTCAAACCTGCCCCACAGGACTAGCTCAGCAGAGGCTCACCACCACACTCCTGTGCTAGAGGCACTGTCTGCTGGTCTCCTCCAGGTTACTGGTATGCAGTTTGAGAATGAAAACTATCTAGTGCCATTAGAAGAGAATAAATTTTAAACAGAAAGTTCAGAAAGTTCTATATATGTATATAAAATTATGGAACATAATGCCCTGTCTAGTGTGTATTCACAATATTTGATTTCTGTTTGTTTCTGCCCTGCAGGTTGTGGCAAAGGGACAAGTTGACCTTATGGGAAGGGTCCCCTCCTCAAACAAAGTAATAAACCTTAGAATCACTGAGAAGATGGTGCCTGCCTTTCGCTTTTTGGCTTACTACTTCATTGCAAACGAGGGCCGTCAAGAGATTGTCGCTGATTCTGTGTGGGTGGATGTTATGGATGTCTGTGAAGGAAAGGTACTTTCAAAGCAAGTAGCTTCTGTTATTGTATTCCAAAATAAAAACAAAAACATGGGGCATCAGCGGAGCAAGTGTAAGCCTGGGGTTAAAAAGTGAAAGACGTTTCATTTTTATTGAAACAGGGAGTCCTCAGGATTCTTGTTAAAAGGTAGAGCTGGGAAAGGCTCACAGGAGTGATGGCAGAGGTAGCCTTCACAACAGGACAGGTTGTGCCTCAAAGAGATGAAAAATATAGTTTCATACAAATAAATCCCCCTCTTCAAGTGTTTACATATTAGAAATCCACAAGGAAACACCAACAGAATCATTGAGAGGCAGAATCTCTTTATAACTTTGTCTTTTTGTAGTGAGGTATATCACATGAAAGAAAGTCAAGTCATTTATTTGGAGAAAAAAAAAGGAATTTGAAGTAATTTTTCAAGTTTTTTCATTTCTGTTAAAAGCAATTTTCTGAGATTTTTTAGAGTTTCAAAAGCACTTTAAAAAAATATATTAGAAAATGAAGTGTGGACAAAATAGGAGTTGCTCTAAGCCTTTCTTTCACCTTTCTCCTCCTCATTTTTGGTATCATAATGTAAAAAAAAAAATAAGACAAAAGAATTTTTCCCAATAGCATGAAACACAACTGCTGAAACGCGTCAGCCATCTGAAATTATTTTTTTTCCCTGAAAATGTTTGTTTTGGAAAAAGAATGTGATAGTCAATTGGGAAAAATGTTTTGAAGAAAAAATATCCATATCTAACACATAAGCCTATTCTTGATTCATGTGATGACAAAACCCAGTTACATTCAAGTTGGGATTTCTATTAATAATTCCCTATTAATTTCATAATCATCATGGGTGCTGCCTCCTAAACCACAGAAGTGTCTACAATCAGATGTACACCAGGTCTGAACTGGTTGAAAAATGTTGAAAATGTTGAAAAATTCAAGTGTGAGATAGAAAGGAGATAGTACTATTACAGAATGGTTTACGTCAGTTAATTTTGTACATTATAATTAACGTCTTCTGCTGCATTTCGTGGCAATTTTTTTTTCCACTGGAAAATAACAAGATCATGTTGAAGGCCTTAGTTTAGCAAACCCCTTACACGTACTTTTAATTCCCATTGGTGCTTAAGTGTCATTGAAAGGCAGCACCCAACATCCTGCACAGATACATCTTTTAACCCCCACATTGTCCTCCAGTGGGAGATATCTGCATCTACATCTTCCAAAATGCAGGATCCCAGGCAGAAACACTGCAAAACAGGACCATTCCCCAGCCTCTAGCTGCTGACAGTCATAGCTGGCAGTATTCCCAGCCCAAAGAATCTTTGCTTTTTGTTAACAAATGTGACATTTTTGTTTCAATATATTCTATTTAGATTAAAGTGAGAACAGAACAAGAGACGTATGAACCAACAGACAACATCAATTTACTGATTGAAACGGACCATGCGGGAACAGTTGCCTTAGCTGTGGTTGATAAAGCAGTTTTTGTTCTGAACAAGAAAAATAAGCTTACAGCCAAAAAAGTAAGATATCTGAAAGAAGAAAATATCGTATCCACTAACCAAGCAAAATTTTCCATGACTAATGAGAGGATCAAAATGCAATTAATGGCTATTAATAGTTTAATCACAGCTTTGCTAAACTTGAAAATATTTTCGCTTTTACAATTTAAGATATATTTAAGATCAATTATATATTTAAGTGGCAATTGCCATGCTACAGTAGACAAGTTTGTAAATTAAAAAAAAAAAAAAACCAACAAAACAAGAGAAAGTATTCCTCAACTAAAACATCCCTCGGCTTTAATCTCCATTTCCAAGTGCAGCTTGCGCCACCAGTTCATGTTGCTTCTGCAAGTCAAAGACAACAATAATTTTTTTAATATATAAAAAAAACCCCACAACTTTTGCAGATATGTACAGTCCATCTCTGCTATTTTATTTGGCAGGTATTTAATGCTATGAATTCATATGATCTTGGATGTTCTGCAGGGGGTGGTGCAAACAGCATTCAAGTTTTTACTGATGTTGGTCTGGCCTTTTTATCAGATACAATTAAATCCAACGTTCGGGAAGGTAAGTGCAATCTGCCCTTTACTTTAGATGTTTGTACACAGCCACTATAGATCTGAGGAGGCTGATTGCTTAAAAGTCAGAAACGTTTTATCATAACGTTGTAAGATCTCCTTTGCCTGTCGATTTTTCTTCTTCTGTTCTTCCACTGAGTGCTGGCTGTTCAGGTAGCCCAGGTCTTGGATGCTGGTCCTTCGTTGCCCAGCTCAGCTGAGATGGGCAGCATTGGCTAGGGCTGTAAGGTAACTTGGCAAACTGAGGATCTTCTGTGGATGAGCTAGGTCCTAAGATGGGTCTTCCATGAATGACCTGAATGATCAGACTGCTACGGTCATAGTATGATGACCAAGCTCTTCTTTTCTGCTCTCCCAGGCTATAAATGCATCCAGGGTACCAGAAGGCAGAAAAGATCTTTGGATTTTCAGAAGAAAATGTCAGGAATTGGTATGTCTGCTCATCTGGGTGGCCTGAAAGGGTTGACAGGGGGAGGCAAAGGGGACTGGCTTGGATCTAGGGGGCAAGAAGTGACAGAATATTAAAGGATACCAACATATTCCATTTCTTGCATTAAGAGCCATAATCTAGCACAAGTGTGTATACTATACCATGTGACTTGATGCATCATTTATCAAAACAACCCAAACAATAAAACCAAAGAGCGGCCCATCTGCAAAAAGAAACTAATTCACCATTTTATAATACCAAATTTGAAGCACTTCTACCGGATATCATGTCATAGAATCAGTCATGGCTTTAAAGTTTTTCAAAATTATTTTTAACAGCCAGAAAATCTTTTATAGATCCTGAGTTTTTTTTCTTGACATTCTGTTTTGAAGTTGTGCCGGCTTTGGTACTTTGTGCTCCAATTAAGAGAAAAGCTAATACAATATTTGGTCTAAATTAAAATAAAAAAGAAATACACAAATTGATATTTCCTTGACAGAAGACATGAAGGGTTGAAGCTGGGATCTTCCCTACTTTTGAAACCAGTCTCTTTATTCAAGAATGGCAACACTGCCGTGGTTATTTCCATCAAGATATCCAGTCTGCCAAGGAGTTGTTTTTAACTCACAGTCTGAATTGAAGAGAAAGCTTAGAATAGAATAGAATAGAATAGAATAGAATAGAATAGAATAGAATAGAATAGAATTTTGCTCCTGTGGTTGTGGACTGTTTTTAGGATGGAGAACCGGTCCCTGGCTGCAGGTAGACTGTTGTAAAAGCAACTAATGTTAACCACAAAGAAAGACAGGAATGAGCATGATGAACACCTTTACGCTTATTGCTATTTCCACAGCACTAATTCTGTGCTTTAATTATATTGCAGCCAGCAAATATCAAAACACTGATCTACAGAAATGCTGTGAAGATGGCATGAGATTAAATCCTATGAGGTTTTCTTGTGCGAAAAGGCTGACAAAGGTGGCCGGCTCCCCCAGATGCAGGAAAGCCTTCCAGGACTGCTGTGAGAAAGCCACGGCCCTCAGGAAGGAGGCGAAGCAGAGGATCAGAGTGGGCTTGGCACGATGTAAAGAATGGTGGCACGCAACTGTCTAAAAAAAAAAACCCTTCATATGGTGGCAAAGAAGAGTTAATGGGCACTTAATGCTGGGGGGCAAAGGGGGGAAGTTTTAGTGCGGCACCCACATGCTGCTACGTCTTCGCAACTGTACACTGTGAAAGTGGGACGTGTTAACTTCACGGGGTGAGAAAAGGAATGGCCGTCGCCACCTTTGGACCCAGTGCAGCCTTATGGAGGCGCTGTCGGCCCCTGCCTACACCCTGGGAGGCTGAGAATGGTGCAGCAGAGAAGGGGGTGGTTGTCTCCATTCAGGGCTCTGAGTGATCTCAGATTCATGACTATTTTATTGGTGGTACTACTGTTATGACACTCGAGTACCTCCAAAACACAACCTGATGAGAAGAAGCCACTTCAACCAGGGACAATTTTGTCTCTTTTTTCCTTTCTTCTCCCCAAAGTTTATCTCTGATCACACAGGAGCTCATGTCACACACACACAAAAATTTACGTGCTGAAAATGACCATATTCAAAGTATAATTTCTGCTACTATTTTTCTCAGAGCTCCCCTGTCATGATCTCTCTGTCACAAATATGGGAGGGTGGGAACATTTTTGCTACACATTATTAAAAGGGAATATTTTCTTGCTTGGTAGCATATAATTATTGAACTTGGAAAGAAGAATTATCTTTTTGTTCAAGGATAAACTTTGGTAATTGCTTCTTTTTTTCAGCATTTTTTCTTAATGCACAAGATTAAACCCAGATGAAGTCTTTTCATCCAGAGTATTTTTCACACTGCTTTCTCTCCGACAAATAGTCTCCCTGCAAGTGTAAGGTCATCAGCCAAAGACTTCAGAACAGAACTCCCACTCTTGTTTTACAGACTATGATGACCATGAAGAAGTGTTTGATGAAATCTCTGTCAACTTGCGCAGTTATTTTCCTGAGAGCTGGTGGTGGAATTTTGAAGAAGTGAAAAACCCTGGAAACCACAGGTACTGTGTTACTTGTCTAAGTGAATATGTATAAATTTGTACAGTAAAATGTGTATAAATATAAGCTTTATGTGTTATCTGATACAAAGGACTTCAGAAAATTTGCAAGCACTTTGTCTCCACAACTGAGGGAATATTTTTTTCACTTACAATAATCAAACTTCAGCAAATGACAATGTTTATGTTTTATACGTCCTTCCTAATATATATTTTTTTGTGTTTCTTAGTGTGAAAAACTTTGCTCCTGACTCTATAACTACCTGGGAAGTTCAGGCAATAAGCATATCTCCCCAAAAAGGTATAAGTCTCGGGTATTTTATTGGATTTCTTTGTACGGATGAATAAAGAATGTGTATTTTTTAAAACAGACATACAACGTTATGTTGCTAGATTAAGACAGTCTGTACTGAAAAACACAAAGTGTTTTTTTTGATCATAGCATTTTGTCCCCTTTTTTATGCCATATTAAAGCCCAGCTAAAATTTAAGGGATAGATATACATTTGTAAAAACAACAGTGTGGGCTCTGAAGGAGGATGGATC
Organism: Charadrius vociferus; assembly: GCF_000708025.1. Taxonomy (NCBI): domain Eukaryota; kingdom Metazoa; phylum Chordata; class Aves; order Charadriiformes; family Charadriidae; genus Charadrius; species Charadrius vociferus. The sequence goes on from NW_009647022.1 coordinate 75,529, forward strand.
ATAGAATGAAAACTGTCCCCCATTCTTTCAAATCTAGAAACCATCTCACTTTAGCTTCCACATGGCCAGGAAGCCACAAGAATGCTAGCAGTAATGATACCAGTTTTATTTGGATATTTCTGGGAGCGAGTTCTGGCCATCTCCGAGAAACATCAAAGTGTTTGATCTCTGGAAAGCCAGAGAAGAGCTTTGGGACACTAGCAGAGGATCAGCAAGGGCTGCATACCAGAGAGCCCAGTTTCCCAGGTGCTGCTCCCTGGGGGCTTCTGGGAGTTGACCGGGACCATAAAGGAGAGACAAAAGGTCCACCTGATACTTCCCAGATCATTATATTTTAAACACGGCCTTTGCAGGAAAGTTGGGCCACATTTCAATCACAAAAGCTACAGATACTCCTGCCAAATTTTACCTATCGAAAATTGTGGCAATGACTCCAGAGGGAAAATCATCCACTCCTGAGATAGGTCTCTAGCACAGGTGAGTTGAAATGCTCCCTGGAGATGCCCATCTCCCTCTCCTGCTCTCGACCTCAGGGGAGCCCAGGTAATGAGTTTTGATTAGCCATTTAACTTTTTAACAGCTGATGTTAAAATTGTGTAATTCTCAACTCTGTTTTTTTCTCATCCTAGGATTTTGTGTAGCTGAGCCCCACACCTTTGCAGTTTTCAAAGACTTTTTTGTATCCCTGAGATTACCATACTCAGTCAGACGACATGAACAACTAGAAATAAAAGCTGTGGTTTACAACTATCTGCCCAATGACCTCCAGGTAGTATTACCACCAACTGCTGTGCTATACACACCTAGCTAACTAGATGTATAGCTACGTAATAATTTAATGTAAATGACCCAGCCACCTTTCAGTGCCCTCCTACAGCCCAGACATCATGCTCCCATTTTGAAAGTCTCTCCAAGGACAGGATCCAGTTCTACTTGCTGACCAAACTTACTGTATAAAACAGATTTTATTTACCATGTTACACAGCCAAATTCCTTGTCTTTGAGTATGTCTTCTCCCCCTTCATTGAAGCAACCAGCTATTTTTTTGCTGTCTGTCAATCTAGGCAACACCCAGCTGCTGGTAAAGCAGGTAGACAAGATATATAGATAAATTGTGAGCCCACAGTCCAATAAGTTACCCGAAAAATTCATTGTGGATACAATGCAAAGCCACTTTTTGTCTGCATGTGACACCTATCCAGCTCTGCCCATGGCCACCATTGTCACTGGGCTTAGGGCCTCCATCATCCTCAGGCTGATGTTCTTTTTTTCATCTCTTCCCATCTCTCAGCCAGCTCTGCTTGATCGGCGTCTTCTGAACTGTGTTGAATGGTATAGAGCTGGGATGTATAAAAATGTACTGTCCTTCTTACTTCCCTGTGGTTCAGGGATAGGCCAAAACTATATTGAAAATTCAGTGTAATGAAGAAATACTAGCTGATTTACCTTCACAGCCCTAGTCAATATAGATGAATGTTAACAGACCAGAGGGTCATAGGACAATTTAAGTTGGAAGGGACCTCCAGAGGTGTCTAGTCCAACATGCTGCTCAGAGCAGGTCCAATTAAAGCAGGTTGTTTGGGGCCTTGTCCAGTCAGATATAGAATATCTCCAAGGAGGGAGACTCCACAAACTCTTTGGACAAGCTGTGCCAGCATTTGATCACTTCTTGGTGAAAAAGTTTTCCCGTTTTATAAAGGGAGAATAGTACTTCACTCAGGGGAGTGAAGTGCAGTGAAAAATCACTTTCTGTCTTGCAAAATATCTGCATTGTTATTTTATTTTTAAGCCAAAGCTAGTCTCCTGATATACCTGTTTCTCGTTTCCCATTCTTATCTAGACATGGTGGAACTGGAGTATTTTTCCTGTGCAGTGATGTACTAAGCCTGACAGCAGGCATTCGCTTGTCCCCGCAGGTTACTGTGACGATGGATGATGTGAAGGGGCTATGTACCGCAGAGGCGACGGAGAAGGCTGTGCAGCTGACACTGGTAGCAAAGGGGAACTCTGCAACACCAGCCTACTTCTCGGTTGTCCCTCTGACTGTGGGAGAAATTCCCATTACTATTACTGCTTTCGACACCACTTCTGGGCACAGTGATAGCATTAGGAAGAACCTCAACGTTGTGGTAGGTATAACTAGTTCAGGGCAGGCACTTCACGAATATGTGTTCCTCCTCAAATACAATATTAAGTGTGGAGCTCTTGTGGAGGGAGTGAAATCATAGAAACATAAGGCTGGAAGCAGTCTCAGGAGACCTGTTTCTCAGCAAGGATTGAGCTATAGCATGGGGAAGAAATTTAACCCTGTGGTGGGCTTGTGTGTAGTGTATATGGAAAGAATTGTTCTCTACGGCAAAAAGGCATCCTTCAAACCATGACAGAGCAACAACTCCCTTCATGCAGTCAGTGCCCATCTCATAATCTTTAACTTCCACCCACTTAATTGACAATTATAAAAATTCTTTTTCCCTTAAGCAGCCAAGATTGAAGACATCCATCTAGCAATATTTTGAGGAGGAAATACCTTCTGCTAGTCATAAAGTTAAACCCTATTTCATTCCTTCTAGTTAAAGGATCTTGTATGTTAATGGCTGTTGTATTGATTATTTAATACCTTAATTCTCTTTCAAAATGATGAAAAGGAGAAGCCATTTAGAAAAGATGACATTTCAAGAGGCAGAGCTGGCTGGCACAGACTCATTACACCACTCAAGTTGCCCACTGAGGGCTATTTTCAGTCCACACAAAAAGTGTGAAATATGAATCCTTGCACCATTAATGTCAGGGGATAGCCATGTAGGTAAAGATAAGGCATGGATGCTGGGAACCTGCTGTTGTTACAGGCCATATCTTTTCCACAGACAGACATAGACTCAAGAGTTCAATTCTATACTAAAACACTAAAAGTGTCTGTAAAAATAGCTTTATTAAAATAGAAACTGTAGGAAGAGGGATGTGTGGAAATCAAAAGGAAAAAAATTTAAGTTTTACCAACAAGATGAACTCAGAACTTGGTGGATTTCACAGATGAGAGGTTTATAAAAGTCAGTCTACCTGTGAACTTGACTTGCACAGCTCACAAAGCTTAGAATAAAGTTTAATTTTTCTGGGTTAGTTTTGGTTAAAGGAACTTCATCCAGGAAAGTATGTCAATAATAACAAAAATGGCAGTAGAGTTCATTGGAATTTCAGTTGGGAGACTGAAATTCTGATTTGAAGCTTCAGTTTTACCCGGAGAGAAGTCTCGCTCCAAAATAACTTATTTCTGCCATCTGCTGGTCTAGTGCAAGGGGAGAGAGCACAGGTTTCATGCAGCTTAATTTCAGGTGTGAGTGCTTGCAAAAATGTTGACTTTACTTTCCTCAATTGTACAGGCTGAAGGTATTTTACAGAGAGAAGAAAAGACGATTTGCATCAACAGTGACTGTAAGTTACACAAAAGAATTAGATACAGATGAGGTTTTGGGTAGGGACAGGGGGTGTAAAGCCTGGCATGAATATCTGATGGGTGCAGTGACATTTTTTTTAATGCACAAACGTTGCTTTGGTTGACCAGAACTAGTCACAAATCTCTTCATCTAATCCAGAGCAAAGGACTCAGGAAAGAAAAATCATTTAATTGTAAATGTTTAGGATTAATTTGTATTACTTCTGTAAGTAGGAATCTATTTCATTTACTAATGGGTCTTAAAAGGTATTAAAAACGAGCCTCATTTCAAGACAAAAAATATTGCTAATGATAGAAAATTAAATCAATTTAAGAAATACAAGTATATTTCTTCTCATAAATTTCCATTTAGTGTTTCTGATAACATTGCTGTCGTAATTGCCATCAACTGAAAGCACATTTTAAAATTACACTGTAAGTTTTTATAGTTAAAGAGTCTGAACGTAGATCTCTATTTACTATTTATTTACAGTAAATTCCCATACACTGGACCTGAACAGACCATCTGATATGGTACCGGGTTCTAATAGTCACGTGTTTGTTAGCCTGCAAGGTAAATGCAATTTTTTGCCAATAACTTCTCCATAGGTGACAAGAGACATGTCCCTTTGTGCTGCTCATTTCTGAATGTCGACTCTCCATTCCCTCCTAGTTTTTCTGCCAGGACTCAAATGGTCTATGCTGCGTGCCCAGGTCATAAAACAAAACAGCCTCAAGGCTGATCCAGTACCTTTCTTCTTTCTAATTACTCCTTCTTATTTGGATGTAATAGCTTTACGCAGCCCATCCTGCCTCACTGTGCCCAGGGTAACTTTATGGGAAGGCCAGAAGAGAAGGGAAGAGCTTACCTTCTCTAATAACACCATACTGCTTGTAGGTGTGTAGAAATCTGCTTTAGTCTTCAGAAATAAGGATGCCAGACTCTGATGTATAAGTTCTGGAAAGTTCTGTTTTTCTAAAGAGAAGATATGTACAAGCATATATTCATTTAATCAAATAATCCTATACATAAATATATATACTTATGCATACATATTAAAAAAAAAAAAAACCAACCAACTACTAGCAAGAACTCTTATTAATGATTAAAAAAAAATTTCCAGAAAATGTAAAATACTGCATTCTTGACACAAAGGCTATTGGCTGCCATTTCTAATCTCTATTCTAAACTATGGCGATGCTGGAATTTATCAAATGAGAAAATTGCAGAGAGGGGAAAAAAAACCCAACCTCTGCACAAAATGTTTGGCATGATTAAGGCATTATGTTTTTACCTCCTGTGGGAGGATCACGTCTAGTTTGACAAGACTTTACCAGCCCAAACCTGAAGCACCAGTCTTTCCCCCGTTCCTTGCTTCCCTGCCTCCAGTAGCCTCAGGGCTCTTTCTCCTCCATGCTCCTTCACTGCTGCAGCCACCTTTCTCAGCTTTCCCAGGGCCTGGCACCTCATCCTTGTTCTTCTCTAGCTTTACAGAGTCTTAAGTAGCTGAAAACAGTGTTTAATACACAGAAGTATCAGGTCATGCTGGAGTGTCAACCTATAGTTGGTATCACTTTTCGTCATGTTGCAACAGCCAGCTTTAGAGACGATATGGACTATGGCTTGTGGTTTTTTTACAACAGGAAATATTATGGATGAGTCTGTTGAAAATTGTCTGAGTCTCAGTGGAGTTGAGAAACTTATTCAGGTGCCCACGGGCTGTGCAGAGCAAACAATGGTGAAAATGGCCCCCGCAGTCTACGCTATCGAGTACTTGGATGCCAGTGAGCAGTGGGCAAACTTTAATCCTGAACAGAAGGAGGAAGCCATTAGCATGATCCAAAAAGGTACGCAGAAAAAATACCCCAAGACCAACTGATATGGTCACTGTTTTCCCTTTGCCTTGCACACTAACCATTGCTACCTGCCAAAGGAGGGAGCGTTCTCTTGACGCAGCCACACAGAAATGCCTGTGACAATCTGCAGACAGGCATGAGAAACAGGATTGGTGAGGAGGGTTTAGGTGACTAATTGCCTCAATCTGACATTGCACAGTATTGACATTCACAGTCCACCCTCTCTCTTGCCCAATTTAGAAGCAGAAAGTAAAATTTGAGCTGATCAATTTAAACTCTTTTTCTGAGTAAATGGACAGCAAATGCCACTCTATCATTTCCTCCTAACATAGATGTGCAAAATAGATCAAGATGAATCATGTCCTAAAAATGCTTATTTCTCCCCCTGGATCATAGACAGTGAGTGCTTAGGATAACCAGCTGGGACGTAGACATCTCTGCTGCAGATGTCTGTAGTTGGCAAGAGGAGTATCACTAAGGAAACTCCCAATGGTAATCATGTTGTTGATACTTTCTCTTCCACACTCCTGTATTGATTACATGAGCTAGAATGACTCCAACAGCCTTGGACCAACTGAGGAAGGGAGTTTCCTTAAAGAGAGGACAGCTGCAAGGCTGCTTCTCGAAGAGCCCATTCCAAGAATGGGTCCAAAGCTGGTATTAAATGCACAGCAAAGCCAGGACCACAGCATGTGGAAGTGGAAATGCTCCAGCTCACAGGCACGAACATAAAGCCCAAGAGTATCAGTCATCAGTGTCAGTGACTGTAGCAGGTACAGCTGATCTTTCAAACTATAGTGGTGTGCACATGGCATAAAGCAATATAATGCACCTGTCTTTGTGATCTTCAGACAACCTGTGACACACATTTCATCAGTGAAAAATAAGGGCATAAATAGATATTAGAAACATGCTAACAGTTGCTGAATGGAGGTATTTGCCTATTTATCTAAGATTGCCAAAGATTTATCTAAGATTGCTTAAAATGACATGAGATCCTGCTGATGAGTATTTGGTATTAGCAGCATTTACTCCCTATATTATGCTTTTATTGATTCTTATCAAAGTTCACTGGGGTAGAAAATGAGTTGTGTGGCTATGATACAGACTATCAAGATAATAGCAGTCAAGATCAGAGGCCACAAGTCATGATTTCTAAGCCTATGTCTGACCCAAGAGATGACGTTTTGTATATTTTTTCATTCCATGCACCGCAAAGTCAACAGCTTGAAAAGTTGTCAGTAATGGGAAATAAGTTTTCCAAGATTTACTACAGAGAAAATGCTTTGTAACTATAGATACCCACAATTTTCAGGTTATTCTCATAGCTCCATTAAGTCAAACAAGACAGAGCATCTTCTAAGCCTAATGCTTCTTCTGTGTCAAAGGTCTGCTGACCCGGTCATTTCCTCCTTAACATACCAGTGAACATCTCTACGTACTCTTCCACTAGTCAATACTGAACATGTCCATGTTAATGCAAGTGATGTATGACAATGCTCAAGAAATGCTCTGACCAGTTATGTGCTGTCCTATTCATGCAGGTTATACAAGACTGCTTGAGTTTCAGAAGGTGGATGGCTCCTATGGAGCATTTAAAACAACCCCCAGTAGTGTATGGTAAGTGTATTTCTCTTTTTTTTTTTTTTTTTTTTTTTTTCCCCAAAATACCTCTATTGTCCTTCGATGCATCAGAAGTTTTTCTAGGGTAATGGATTTCAAAATCTGGTGGGCATGGTGTTGCCCATACACTTTTGTCATGGATAGTCAGCCACGTAAGTCTGAGCATGTTTAGTCCTTGGTGAAGGAGATTTATACTGAGCGACAGATTATTTTGCATTTGTCACAGAGTAACATCGCTCTGATGGTGAATGATAAGTCGCTAGGTTCCAGTGAGTGCATTGTATTGAATATGAGTCTACGTACAAAATTAGTGTGTTCCTTTTCACGTCTATATACTCTTCTATAAATATTTGTCAGCACAAGTTTAGAACATTTTCTTTTGTGCAGGTTAACTGCATTCATTGTTAAAGTGCTCACAAGGTGCAGAGAATACATTAGTATCGAAGACAGTCACATACGCAACTCCATTTCCTATTTGGTTAATCAACAGCAGACAGACGATTCATTCCACGACCATCACCCAGTATTGGACAGGACTATGCAGGTAGGTCATCTGTATTTTGAAGAATCTGTTGCATATTTAAGGCTGCTAGGGATTGAAAGGAATATTGTGAGTTGTGGAGTAACAAGAAATTTATCTAAAGAAAAGAAATCTGTAATGTAAGCACAAAATCCGTAATGTAAAATGAATTTGTTAAAAGGTCTGTTATGTCAGAGATGCATAGCTAGCACTTCACCACCTTTATCTTTTGATCCAGTCTTACATAATTTTGCAGCTGACCTATGCCTTTAGAGCATTTAGAAAATTAATTCTGAGATCTTTGTGCTTGGTAAAAAAATTATGCTTTTTATTGACAAAAGCAATAGCGCCATAGAATTGTAATTTAGTTTTGAGGGGACCTCCAGAAGTCATCTAGTCCAACCCCTGCTTGGAACAGGTCTAGTTAGACCAGACTGCACAGGCCCAGCTGAGTCTTGAGTACCTCCAAGGATGGGGATCCTACAGTCTCCCTGGGTAACTTGTTTCAGTATTTAATCACTTCCACTGTGAAATAAAAAAAAAAAAATATCTTAATACCTAATCAGAATTTCCAATTAGGTATGTTAATCTACACATCTCCTATAAGTGTCCAGAAACACAAAATTGTTACACTGTCTGTACATCAAGGATATGAAAATAATGTACCTCTTCCAAATTTCATTGAAAATGCAGATTCTTTTGTAGTGGTCTTATACCAAAAAAAAAGTATTGATTTTATTCATGATCTATGATTTAATGATTTAAAGATTTATTAATGATCTCACTAGTGAGGCTTTCGCTCTCAGAGTCAGTTCCACAGTTGATGTAATGCTGTTGGGGAGAAAAAAACAGCTCAAGAACTGGTCAAAGGTTTTTTTGACCTGTGTTCATGCTGAGATATTATCTTCTATTTTACATTTTACTTCAGGAGATGTGCATGATAATTTTGTACAGAGACTTAAGTCATTCCAAGCAAACAACATGTCCATCTCCTAAGGATAAACATTTGGGGCTGAGATAAAGAGAAGGTTGTTGTCAAAGGAGACCATGAGTAAAAGAAACCCTTCTACTCTGCACTGGTGAGGCCACAACTGGAATACTGTGTCCAGTTCTGGGCTCCCCAGTTCAAGAGGGACAGGGAACTACTGGAGAGAGTCCAGCGTAGGGCAACTAAGATGACTGAGGGATTGGAGCATCTCCCTTATGAGGAAAGGCTGAGAGAGCTGGGACTCTTTAGCCTGGAGAAGAGAAGGCTGAGGGGAGACCTTATTATTGCTTACAAATATCTAAAGGGTGGGTTGAAGGAGGATGGAGCCACACTCTTCTCGGTGGTTCCCAGTGACAGGATGAGGGGCAATGGGCACAAGTTGGAACATAGAAAGTTCCGTTCCAACACATTGAAAAACTTCTTTACAGTTCGGGTGACAGAGCACTGGCACAGGCTGCCCAGGGAGGTTGTGGAGTCCCCTTCTCTGGAGATTTTCAAAACCCGCCTGGATGCTGTCCTGAGTAATGTGCTCTGGGCAATCCTGCTTTAGCAGGGCAGTTGGACTAGATGGTCTCTAGAGGTCCCTTCCAACTCTGAAAATTCTGTGATTCCGTGAAACACAAAGAAGAATAAGAATGAAAATCCAGGGCTTCAGAGAAAAAAAGCTAATGAAGGCATTGTGTTTAGTTTATCAAGAAAAGGAATAAGAAATGATATAATAATGGTTTATAAATGCCTTTACAGGACAAAAGTTCTGGCTGTTAGACGGCTTTTTAGTTTATAGGGAGTAGCAGAGAAACAGAAAAAAAAAATCCACTAATGTTTGGAAATTGAAGCCATGAATATTCCAATGAGAAATTGTAGATTTTTAAGTGTAAGTTACATAATTAAATATTTGATTACCAGCTGAAGGATGTAGTGGGTTCCTAATCTCTTAACATTTTTTAACGTAAACTGGCTGCCATTGTAGAAGATATACTTTAGGTGGACACAAGTTATTGAGCAAAATGAAAGGGTAAAACTACGTGGTGCATGGTCAGATGGTTTGACAAGAAGGTCCTTAACTTCAGGAAAAGTGATTTTCTAAATTTAATCATAAGCATATATATGTACATTTAACTTTTCCTTTTCATGTTTCATCTTTCAGGGTGGCATTAGGTCAACAGAAGAGGATTTGGCTTTGACAGCCTTTGTAACTATAGCATTGCAACAGAGTCTACAGGCCTACGAGTCACCTGATGCGGTAGGAAGCCTGATTGTTTATCTTTAAATCTGAAGGCTATTGCACTACGGCATGTCCACACTACTATATTAAAGTACTGCAATCAAGGATGTAAAAGTCTGTTTACATCTGTGATGGATAGGAAAAGATGCTGTGGCCTAATGTACAAGGTGTTTTGAGCTATGCCCTCCATCACCAATGGCTTTAATCACTAAGCAAAAATTATTAAAATCTCAAAAATTACTAAAGCGAAGTATTCCAATTTCCTTGTACTCTCACCAGCAGTAACAATAGGTCTGAATGACCTTTTCAAACGGATTCATTCTTTTTTCACAGGTACAAGTGATTAGAAGAGCAGTGGCTTACATGAAAAATCAACTTTCAAGAAATAATAACTGCTATTCAACAGCCATCACTGCTTATGCTCTGACGCTTGTGCAGTCTGACAGTGAAGAAGCCCAGTTTGTGAAAGAAAAATTAAGGGGCTGTTCTACTTTTGATGCAGGTACTAGTAACCATTCTTAAAAATTCAGTTAAAAAGCATTTTTCCTTATTAAAGCACTTTGAGCAGAAACAAAACAGCTTCAAGTAAATGAAGACCTTTTAATTCCATAGAATTGTGTATGTATATGTGTAATATACTTAATTATTTAAGTTAAATAATTAAATATTTCAATGTTGAAATTGTAGTATGTAAGTTGTATAATTAATATCTCTATAAAATAACAACTTAGCAGTAATTTGGATCGTGATCTTGTCTGATACTGGAATTGGAACAAAATCATGGTCGTGGTAAATCATCATTTATCTTTTCTGCTTCCCTTGATGCCTACCCAAGTTTCCACATCCTTAAAGTGCATTGAAAAAAGAAGTCCAAACCAGCTGAGAAAGAAGAAACTTTTAATGAGTAAATAGGAGTGAATAGTTACATATAGGAGTAATCCAGATGGGATTTGTGATCAAGAGAGAAGGCATCTTTTCCAGCCCACCTGCTTTCAAAGCCCCCCACCAGTTCTGAGTGCCTTGTTCCAGCTCCACCTGGATGTCACCTCTTCCCCTCGCAGTGTGTGGCTGTGGTCAGTGCTGAGTCAGCTGCTTGTATGGCTGCACTGCCACACTATTAATTTCTACCGATTCATTTGGTAAATACATTACTGTTTAATAGCCGTAGTTTAATCCTCCTTAATCAAGACTGGACTTACGGGCATAATTAATACTGTTATCTCTTGGGGACCACCAGACCCAATGCTACCACTCCATCAGATGGCCATTGCTGTTCAATGGGATCATTAGACTGTGATGGCTGGATAAGTCAAAATTGAAAATTGTGGGTTTCCTTTTCCATTATCTCTGCTTCCCAACAGATTTGCTGCTCTCATGACAGCATCTGTGTCTTGTGGTTCCCCAGCGCTACGACATGAAATATCTACTGTGTAGAACAATAGTCATTTTTGGCAAATACCATTACCAAGGGGATTAAAGACTGAGTTATTCTTGCAGCAAAGCAGCAGCGCTACTGGGGAAACGGCAACAATGCAGTCTCAGTGGAAACCACTGCCTATGCATTGCTTCAAACTTTGCTCCTGAAAGACATGGAGTATGCAAGGCCTATTGCTACATGGCTGACGGAAAGAAGGAACTACGGTGGAGGATATTGCTCTACACAGGTGCCTGACCACCAGTGTGGGTGGAGTTTCAGGGGGAGGGGAGAAACCGGAAACGCCATAAGGACTTTTTCATTTAGATTTGAAAACATCGTAACAGTCAATCCTGAACTGCTTTGGTGTATGAAGCACTGAAGATTTTGGCTCATTAATAAAAAATGGGCCAAATAAAATCGGTATAAGCCAGCAAAGATTCTTTGTCTTCATGAAGACTTATGATAATCAAAGGTCAGAAAACCAGTGGTTTTAGAATTTTAATGCTGAAAGAATCATAGAATGGTTTAGGTTGGAAAGGACCTTGAAGATCGAGTTCCAACCCCCCTGCCATAGGCAGGGACACCTCCCACTAGACCAGGGTGTTCCAGCCTGGCCTTAAACACCTCCAGGGATGGAGCTTCCACAACTTGTCTGGGCAACCTGTTCCAGTGAAAGAAGAAGCTGGGAAATTAAATGAACAGCCTGTGCAGGTAGAAACAGACAGATACAGGAGAAGTTCAAAGCAGCAAAACCCACAAAACTGAAGAATAGCTCCAGGAGACTGATCATGTCATCTTACGTTACTGTTGAATTACTCTGGCATAATTGTTAGGTTTTTTGCATTTCTTTCTTGCCTAGGACACAGTGGTGGCCCTAGAAGCTCTGTCAGCGTACAGCATACAGACAGTGAACAGTGTTTCCACCAACCTGACTGTAAAACTGGGATCACCTGGAAGACAAAAAGACTACAGTATTACTCTGACTGATAGTGATGAAACAATTCAGAAGCAGTTAGAGGTACACAACCATCCCTTGTTTCAAACTTCTTTTCCTCAAACAGGAGTAATATTAGATCATTTGGTCTAGGTTTTCTCGTGTTGAGCAATCATGATGTAGCTGGTTTATAATATTTTTAATAATTTAATTTGCAAAACAAAGGAATCTTTTTAAAGAAAAAAAAAAATCAACAGATGCTTACCAGCCCACTGTAGAGGCCCTTTCCTCCCTCTTCAAGGACATTGGTGACATGAATCTCCCCCAAGAGCAAAGAGCAGCCAGGAGCCCAAGTCTTGCTAGAAAATGAGGAAGAAGGGGGATATTCTGATATTAAGTGTGTTGGGACCTGTGAAAATGTCAAATCCATGCTACAAAAGAGAGAGTGAAGTTGGGAAAATATGTCTCCTGGGCCTCAGAATGACAGAGTAAGATGCACCAGCCCAGCACATTAAAAATCTTATGAGACTTGAGGTCTCATAACTCCTTCCATATCTAAAGGTTTTCCCTAGCCCAGTTCTGAGGGCAAAAGGCATAGAAGACCATCAAGATCACAGGAAAACAATAGATCATGTGCTGAGCATAGACTAAATTTTTTATTTTTTTCCCCTTGGTTTGCAGTTTGAACTTGGAAGAAAACTTGAAGTGTCTGTGCACGGAAAAGGAAATGGGACAATGAGTGTAAGTTGTAAATCAGAAATTCAGAGTAGAACTGGGCTTCTTTTAATCTCTTTGAAAACACAGTGAGAAATTACTTGCCATGGCTTCATCCTTTGTGTTCTGACCTCCAAATTTCTAAAATTAGGGGGCTACAGACTGCCCTGATGGGTAGTCAATTTTTCCTGTTCTTAACTGTTAAGTCCATGAAATGTCAATGCTGATAGAGGCAGCTGGAGTTTGAAGGACCCCTTTGTGGTTGGGAATGGAGACCTGTCTCAAAGGTCCCACACCATTTGTGATTCGCACATGGGACCCCTCCTGCTTATACCCACAACAGTCCTCTATGACTGGTCTGTGCCTCTGGGAGACCAGTGTTTATCTCCACACTCCCACATCCAATCAGCATTGCTGAAGTCCTAGATGAGTCCTAGATGAGATCCCTTGTCATTTAAATGATATTTTTTGTGGTTTGCTGTTTGTGTGTTCATCTTAGATATTAAAAGTATACTGGTCTTCTGAGCTGAAGAACAACACGTGTAATGATTTGATTTTGACAGTTGAAATGGAAGGGAGCATTAAGTACTCTGGTGAGTGAAAAGAGGAGTGGTTGGGTCTCAAAAGTGACACATTTGGCCAGCTGCTAATGGTACTTAATGCCTTTCCAGCCTTGGAAAGTGGGAATAAATGAATGAAACAAGGAAAGAGAGAGGCCTTTGAACTCTGCCTAGCTATTGTTGCATTCAGCTTATTAATATTTTTAAACAGTTTAATAACTATGTGAGTGACTGTAGGTGCAGTGGGTACCTAACAAATACACAGGTACTATTAGTAACTCTTCGTTGTTATTGGGAGAAGAGTGAGGTAAACTGCCTTCACAGTGTTCCTGGCTATCATGAGGGGAAAGCCCAGCTCAGTTCCCTGGCTAATAAGGGACCTGCCATGTGGCCTTAAAAATTATTTGGGGCAGATCTGTCATAGGTTTTTCATATGAGCAAGACTATGTTTTCCATCCCCTGAAGGGTGCATTCACCATCCTCTCTGCCTATATCTGCACTTTTTTTCTGTTTGAGTAGCTAACTTTGGGAGGCAGGGATTGTCCTTTACATATTTATGCATAGCCTAAACCCCATTCTTATCTAGATCTGTGGGTTATTCTTACTATAATTATCCCTAAAATTTTATCTTTGAATGAATTAGAAATACTGAGATGGTGTACAGCAAACTTTTATAAAACCTATAGAGATGGCATGACTGCCCACTGGTATTTATCATTATACGAAAAGGAGCCAAAGTATCGGGTCCTCACTCAAATTTGTGCATGGCATTTCTGTCACCTCCAGAAGCCGCATACTATGACGAAAATGATTATGAGGACGAGATTGCTGCAGAAAACATGGGGTTTGAACCACTGTCTGAAATAGAGTGGTTTGATATCCACAGCAGAAGGAAAAGGGATGTGATCTCTCCCAGTAAAGCAGAATCGCTGCAGTACAAAGTCTGTGTCAGGTAGGTCTGCAAAATCAGCTCTTCATTAGAAAACACATTCATTTTTGTTTGTAATTCTTCTTGGTTACCCTCTTCATATCCATAAGCTCGGCATCCGGCCTGGTGATCTTCTATCGGTATGCATAGATGGTGAGCCTGCATCCTCCCTCCCACGGCACGAGGAAAGGTTTCCACACAATATATTAGGTTTAGACAGTTTACGTAGACCTTAAATGTCCATTGCAGATTCTGCACTATCAGACTGGGGAGGCTCTAAAGCACCTGGCTGGCTGATCATTTGAAAGAAGTCTTTTATTAAATAAAGTAGGTACAATTGGAATAGAGTAATAACATTTACAGAGTTTCATTGCTTTCCTGAGAGATGCTGTTACTTCCTTCATGGTCACACCCTGGCCTCATAAAAAAGAAAAGACGTCTACAACTATTTGGGGGAGGAGAGGAGGTAGGAGGGATATCCTGTTGTGGCAATCAAGGCGTAGGCAAGGGCAGAGCTAGTGAGAAAGAAATCCTCCTGTGCAGAATAACATTGAAACATCTCTTTTTGCTCCCTTTCACAGTCTGGCAAGGGTTGCAGAAGCA
>NW_009647023.1:0-2743 GCF_000708025.1 Charadrius vociferus
ATTAGCAGCTGGTTAAGCAGCACAGGAGGAGTTTGTTGAGGTTTGCTGATGAGTGTAATTGCTGCCATGCTGGGAGGTTGTAGGATGGGGTTTTTATTTGTTTTGTTTTGTTCTTTTTTTAAACTGCTGCAGTGTGTTTGTGGGAGGCAGGGAGAGTTTATTTAGATGATCAGATGTCCCTACTTTAGTAGGTAACACAGCTGTGGGAAGAGTCAATGCTTGTATGGACATACTGTGTACAGTTCTAGAAAGATTATTAGAGAAGGTTGAACTCCAGGTGTATTTTTTTTTTCCCCCCCCCTAACAAGCCTAACTCAATTTAGAGAGCAGGGTGCTTAGCACTTATAGGTTCTGTTCTTATACCAATTAGAGTCTACTGAGAAAATAAATTGATTGCTGCAGTGATATCTTCTCAGATGGGAGTATGAAGTAGCTGCCTTGAACAAGGGCAGGTTATTTGCTTCTCTGTATGGCTAGTGCTGGGCTGAGGTTTGAAGCTCTTGTTGTAAAATCAGAAAGGACTCAAGGGGAGAGTGTGGGGAATGCTTTAGGAGCTGCAGTAGGGGGTTGAAAGAGGACAAGAAGGAAGAAGTATCAGAAGTAGAAGTACAAGAAGCAGCAGTAACAGAAGCTGGAAAAATATCTGATATTTGAGGTAGGTTTCTTAAGTTTGTTGGAAAGGTTGAAACTTCGGTAAGTTGCTAAGATGGCCTGGTATCTGGGGAGTGTAAGTCTGGAGCTGATGCATGCATGAGGAGTTTTGAAAAACCATCTGGATTTTGAAGAACTAGAGTAAAAGAGGAGACTGATTCTAGTTACTGGAAAAAAACAGAAGATGGAGATTTGAGAGAAACCTTGGTGTGAAGATGAGATAATGAAGTGGAAGAGGATAGGCTAGTGCCCAATGCTTTTGTGAAGTAGGGGCCTAGGAAAAAGCTTGAGGACTAGAGTTATGGAGTATGTGTTTTTTTCAAGGGTATGGCCCCCATGATGAGTAGGAGAAACACTGTGAGGGAAAGCTGCGGGAAAACAAAATATGATGAGAAGAGAGAAGAACTCTAAGGAACTCTTTTATTCAAGCAAAAAAAAAAACTAATATTAATAATAAACTCTCATTATTTTATGCATGTGAAATATTAAAACACAAACTATAACCTGTTTATTCTTATCCTAGTGGATATTTGGGATGAGATGAATGGGAAGGTTGAAAGATGTAGTTATGAAGTGAGAGGTAAGTGTATGTGAGAAAAGAAATATCTGGCTCTGGTGTGAGCTTGAACATCAATGTCTTTCCTGGTGTATTTGAAGGAAGAAATGTGTGAGGGTGTGCTGAAAGAAAAAGAGAGAAGGTTTTGGTCTGGCCTGTATTGATGTGTGCTTTAATGATCTAAGAGATCCTGACCTGCAGCTTGCCCCTTTATTCTGGTATCGAATTGCAGGGAAAAAGAAATGTTTGGATTTGGGAGCTGAACTCGTGCAGTGGTGTGGCAGACAGTATGCTTTATTCGGCTGTAAATTCCTGGTTTTGACTAATAAAAGTGATTTGAAATTAATAAAGTCCTTATGCTTAAATATTCAAGGAAGCTACTGTTATAAGACCAAGCATAGACCAGTTTATGCAGAGAAGGACTAGTTAATCTGTGGTCATGGTTAAAAACTTTAGCAGAACTAAAGGTTGATCTTGGATTAGCTGATAGTAAATAAAAAGGAAAGCCTGCCTCAAAAAGCTATTGGAAAATTATTGTTAATAATCTTTATTACTGAGTTCCTATGTGTCCAGATCTTGTAGCGATATTGAGTGACCATGGCCAGTGTGTACCGCAGGCATCAGTACCCTCTGCAAAAGCTCAATTATTTGTTCCCAAAATTACCTGCCAGAATCCCTCTTAGCAGAGCATGCTGCTAACGTGGCCTGGCTCCTGGCCCACTAAGAATCTCCTAGTCTAGCGTGCTCATATTTGTTCTGAGACATTATGGTTGTAGTTATTGCTCTGAATCTGTCAACCATGCAAGAACTACTGCTTTTCAGTTAATATAGGTGAATATATTTTGCATTTTGGACTTCTTTTTTACTCCCTCCAATGCCTCTCTTCAACTTCTCATTTGGGTTGGTTTGGCTGCTTGCCTGTTTGTTGGCTCAGTCTTTGCCATTTTTTATTGCAGTAAATCAGTAGTTTGGTTTAATGGCCCAGTTGCCAATGAAACTGAAAATTGTGACTAGATAATGATCTCTGGCTGCTTTTGAAAATAACATTCTCAGCTGCACCTCTATGTTTATTTTTCTGTAAATGTCTCAACGTTTCCCTTACAGCAGGAAATCTATTATCCAGTTTTGAAGCTTACTGCCAGTGACACTTTTACTTTATTTTTTTATTAATAAAATGTGTCACACCATCATTATAATACAAATTATGAGAATGTTCTTGCTGAGATGAATGAAACTAAGAAAGCTATCAAATCGCAGTGTAAGTCCAACCCTTCTAATTAATACACTTCAATCGCAAGACTATTATTTGCTGTTCTTTCTTTGTTTTTGTGAATATAATTATGTTTAACCACGGATTGGGTATGCTGTTCATTCTGGAGAGCGGCGGCCCCAGGGGGTACCGCTCCCTCCTCGTCTCCCTTTGGTTGTCACGCCCAGCCTGGAGCTGCCCCTTTCCTACGCGCCCGGCGGGTTTGAGCCTGCTCGGGATCCCGGGGGTCGGTAAGGGGCACGGCGGGCCGGTACCAGAGGGTTTTT
>NW_009647023.1:3192-3968 GCF_000708025.1 Charadrius vociferus
GCCGTTGGGGTTGTTGCCGGCAGCCCGCCCGGCCGAGAAGCCG
Source organism: Charadrius vociferus (assembly GCF_000708025.1). Taxonomy (NCBI): domain Eukaryota; kingdom Metazoa; phylum Chordata; class Aves; order Charadriiformes; family Charadriidae; genus Charadrius; species Charadrius vociferus. Next base: position 3,236 of record NW_009647023.1, read on the forward strand.
AGCCCAGGCTCGCATGGCGGGGCTCCACGCCCTCTGCGAACTGAAGGGAGAATGCTGAGGAACTACTGAATTTTGAAAATGCTAATAAGTATTAATCTTTTGAAAATCCATTAACTGCTTTCTAACCAGAAAAGCTGCGTCTATGAAGCGTGAAATCCAGTATTTTTCAGACCTGTTTCATCTTCAACTGAATGCCTTTTGTATTGTGCTTATGGACTTTCTGTAACAGATTTTTCGGTGGAGGGGATGGCCTTTTGTATTGAGGTGTGGACACAAAGAGCTGACTACATCGTTTCTGTTTTTTCCTTGCGTTTCTTGAATAATCTGTGAGTATCTTTTGTTTGGAAGGAGAATGTCCTTCAGCAGCATCCACACCTGCAGAAGTGCTGCCGAGGGAATACTACATGCACACCAAATCCCTCCGGACCTAGACTTCCCTACAAAAAGAATAAAAGCCAGTTAAATAGGAACCACTGTGAGTTAGGCTTTAGTGTAGAGAAGGCTCTGATGGCTGAATGACAGTAGTCTGACCAACACTGGGAAATATGCTGCTATCACCAGAGAATTTCCTACACTAAGGCTTCTTCCAGCACTAACACCACTTGGGTTGAAGTGACTGTAGTGTAGCCGAGGAGCTTGGTTATAAAAATCTCATGGAAAGAACAGAGTTTCTTTGAGGACAAAAGTGCTCTATCTCAATCTTAGGTTTAAGAAGTGTTGTCTTACTCTTTCC
>NW_009647023.1:3992-21984 GCF_000708025.1 Charadrius vociferus
TGTTTGTGTGTTAAACTTTTTTGTGTTTACATGTTTTCGTTTCGTGTCCTTACTCATTTTCAGCCCTCTTCCCAAGGTGCCTCAAAGGGTGTAGCTATGTAGGTGGCTAAACCTCTAGTATAAACTTTGTAGCAGAGATGACTGTTCTTTGTGTAGCTCCTCTTCTCCAGGCTTGAGTCGGAGATGTGATCTGCATTTTCCAAAGCACTATAATCACTTATCTAAATATGCGTAGGTATTCATAGACTCTGTCTGGGAATTGGGTACCTAAATACCTTTGAAATTATATATGCACCTGAGTTGCTTGCCAAAAGTAACACAGGAAGTATTGGGGGGGAGGGAGACAACTGGGTTTCAGGCCAACTACAGGACTGCCTGTTTGTCACTCAAGAGAATAGGTATCAGTAGTTTAAAAAAAAAAAGTCTGAAAAAAGTGTCTTTTGATCTTCTCATTCATCTTATTTGTAAACTGGAGTGCTTGTAAAATGAATCTGTTAGCCTGGAGCTTATCTGAATGTTCAATATCCAGCTGATAATAATTAATGGTCCATTTTGGGAAGGCTCTAGATATTTTTTTTGGAAAAGAACATAGACTGCCTCATGTTTTCAAGGCCTTTACTGCTGTGGTTTTTTTTTTTTTTTTTTTTTAAGAGGATACATTTGAATGTGTCTGCTTGAATACCAGGTACTTGGTTTGCAGGTTTAAGGCTTTTTTTCAGACAACTAATTCTTCATGCTTTTGGCCAAAGAGACACCCCACCATCCCCAACAGATTTAATGAATTGACCTTTAGGAGTGATCTTAAACCGCTGCTTTATAGATTAATGTAAGTGATGTTTTTATGGCAGTATTGTGTGCTGCTCTCTTGTTGATCTCTATCCGCCTTATATAAAACACAACTTTGGCAATTTGGAGAGGTAAAATTATTTTAGTAAAGCGTTAAGGACTGATTAAAGGCAGGAGGTCAGAGTTCCCTCAAATCATGTTTTTGAGGGAAACATGCAGGGGCAGCATTTTTCTATTCTCAGGGCAAAGGATCATATTAATATTTGTTAGTACCATCCCTGCCATCCTCTGGACCTTCAGAGTAGAAGTTCTGGGGAGCAAGGGTTATAACTGAGAGGCTGTAGTGAAAGAAAACAAAGAAACTCAAAGGAGCCTGCTGTTACATCGTGCCTTTTGGAAATCTTCAGTTTTGTTAAAGGATTGGGAAGTAGTTGTAACCACAGTCACTACTTTTCAAGGTTTTGGTGAAAATGTCCAGTATAAGGCTTACCCTTCCAGACCTTCAGATTAACAATTAATTAGTAGTGTTTATGGAATTCTGTAGGTTACCAGTTTCTGGAATATTACGGAGTTGCTGAGAAGATGTGGTGAGAACAACTGTATCTTTCTTGTATTTTGAGATACAGTTTCCAGACCTGCTGTTCACAGATGTGTTTTTTAAACATGGCTCATACCTTCATCCATAATTATCACTCATGAGCAGCCTGATGAATGTCAAAGGGATTACACAGGCATAGACAGACATGGAACAGAAGTCAGCAGTCTGGTGTAGAGGCCAGAGATGGCATGTGAACACATTTTCAAACAGAATTGGCCCAGGAGTGGGGAACTCCTGCTGAGAGCCATCTGTGAGAAAACAATTCCAGCTCCCAACAAATTCTGAGCTCACTGAGATTTGGCTTGAAGCTACAGTTTGCATCCCAGCAGATAAGAGAATTGGTCATATGTTATTACTTAGAGAGGGAACATCTCTTTGGTCCCCTAAGATTCTTCTGGCATTCTGACTCTAATTTGGAAACAAATAATACAGAGTGCATGCTATCCTTGAAACATTGCAGATCCCTAGTTTAGAAGATAACATTTTCAGTCTCATAGTTTGTATTTAATTGGGTTTTGAAGTAATGTGTTAGTTTCATCTTTATGGAGGGGAAAAAAAAACCCAACTCCAAACCAAACAACCTTCTTCATAGGCAAATGAATATGCCTGTTCAAAAGCTAATTTGTATGACGCTAGTGATCAGTTTCATGGCCATTGTGGGGAAAAAAACTCATTTTAGTGAGAAGATGGAAGCATGCTCATATGCCCCATGTGGAAGGGGAGATTACAGAAAACTTACTGGAAAATCAGGGTTTATAGATACTGAAAGTAAGTTCTGCTCTTGCATACTCAGTGCCAAAGTCATGTGATTAAAATGTGAAGAGCAATATGGTTCAGATACCATATTAAAATATAGAAATTGAAGTCTCATTCTTGTATGTATTGGATCTCTTGTTCATACCAGACTTGGTGTCTTTCTACTCCTCTTGCTTTATTTTTCCAGTCTGAATGGACAGCGTTTGCCTGTTTACCGGGTGAAGCAGTGCTTAGTGATAAATTCTTAGCCAAGAAGAAAACACAGAGCTATTTTCATGTGTCCTCTTCAAGCTCACTGCCAAACATTCTGTTGTACTCTGTTTTATTTTAGCTGTTTTAATAACATTGTATTGTATATGCTGACTAGTTTGGGGGTTTGATGTAGAAATCAAATTCTGCATGTTGATCTGGGGTAAACTTAAAATGATGGATGGAATAATTAATGTTGAATGTGTTAAATAAGATAACCTCTGATAAAATACTGTTAATAACAGTATATTATCACAGGTTATCTTGTATCTGTACATAACTCCTCTGTTGTTCCTAAATGCGTAGTTTTATTGTGGTACCTTAAAAGTTTGTTGTATCTAGAATAATAAACAATTAATGATTGTGCTGAGGTACAGTGATGGAGAGGAAGGAGATAATGTAGTTTATGGTACTTAAAAAATGGGGCTGTAATAAATGGGTCAAGCTTTGTACTGAGCATCTTATGTGAAATGAACACAATTATTTGATTTAGGATTTTCACTGCTCTATTCATAGAATCATAGAATGGTTTAGGTTGGAAGGGACCTTGAAGATCATCAAGTTCCACCCCCCCTGCCATGGGCAGGGACACCTCCCACTAGACCAGGTTGCTCAAAGCCCCATCCAGCCTGGCCTTCAACACTTCCAGGGAAGGGGACTCCGCAGCTTCTCTGGGCAACCTGTTCCAGTGCCTTACCACCCTCATTGTAAAAAAATTTCCTCCTAATAGCTCATCTAATCTCCCCTCTTCCAGTTCAAAGCCATTCCCCCTCATCCTATCACTACATACCCTTGTACAAAGTTCTTCCCCAGCTCTCCTGTAGGCTTCCTTTAGGTACTGGAAGGCTTCTCTTCTCCAGGCTGAACAGCCCCAACTCTCTCAGCCTCTCCTCATAGGAGAGGAGAGGCACTCCAGCCCTCGGGTCATCTTTGTGGCCCTCCTCTGGACCTGTTCCAACAGGTCCATGCCCTTCTTATGTTGGGGACTCCAGAGCTGGATGCAGTACTCCAAGTGGGGTCTCACAAGAGTGGAGTAGAGAGGCAGAATCACTTCCCTTGCCCTGTTGGTCACACTTCTGATGCAGCCCAGGATACAGTTGGCTTTCTGGGCTGCGATCGCGCATTGTCGGCTCATGCTGAACTTCTCGCCAATCAACACCCCCAGGTCCTTCTCCTTTTATGCCTCTATAAAACCTCGTTGATTATAAAGAGTGTCTGCTTTGATACATCTTTAAATGGAGTAATAAGCTCAAACATGTGGATCAGGCTAGCTGCATATACATGCATGTGGTGGTTGTTGCCTTAAAGGGAATGTAGAATCAGCTTTAGGGTGGAAATGTTGCAAAAGCTGTTGTTTAATTGCTTTTAGTAAAACTCAGTTTTGTAAGACTTCTTTCAAAAGCGTTTGTAGGACTCTTGCATTGATGGATGAAACTTTTTTTTATACTCCTAAGCATTTTTAATGAAAGGGTCAACTTAAAATCTTGCTGACTGTGGTATTGAAGCCAGCCTGTGTCTTCTAATAAAATGAAATCCATCTTGTAACAAAATGCTACTTTGTGGCATTTCCACAGAAAATGTTAGCTGTTTCAAGGTGTGATTGACTGCACGTTTCACCTTGATTAACTTGCAGAAATGCACAGAAGGCAGCAAGAAGGGTAATAGACAGTATTTTGCAATACATGCTGTTTCCTTAATCTCTGTGTAAAGGATTACTTTATTCATTTGCTTTCTGATTACGGAATCCGGAATCGTGCTTACTGCCTACATCTGAAATAAAGGAGTTGACGTTGCTATCAAGCTTATGCAACTATCTATGGAAGCATGCAACATGAAGTTCTCAGTAAATTCTTGAATATCAGTGTTATCTTTTAACACAATTCCTCTATTATGTGGCATGACTATGAAGCTGTTACAGTATTTCAAGCTATTTTTATGAATACTGAAACACTGTTTTCTTCACCCTGTTAAACTGTAAGACTAAGGAGAAATAGCAGGGGAATGCCAGGTGGAAACTAACCTTCTCCAGCAGCTTGCAAACTGGATGGAATTCTGTTTCCATCTATTCTTTTCTTGCATCATTTTGTTGTTGACAGAAGTTTCTGGGATGAAATCAAGGTGACATCTGCTCTTGGTCTCTTCTTCAAGTTATGGTGAGCCACTCAATGCCTCATGTGATGCTGCTTTCACTGGCAATTGCATTCATGATGCATTTGTAGACAGGGTGTTGGGGGAATACCAGTTTGAAGACTGCTGGGTTAGCTTCTTGATGGAAGCGTCACTGTACCTAAACTGGCTGTCTGGAAATGTTGAAATTTGGTATCTGAAACAGGATAACCTCGTCTCCTCAACAATGAGGAAAGGGTGTGCCTGATGAGAGTACTACCGTATTTTAGATGATTGTTTTGATATGCACGAGTAATGTGGCCCTTGAAAAGGCAGGTCCTGGATGCTTGCTCCTGCTGTCTTGTAATGGCACAAGTTAACTTTTCATCTGGCTCAATTCCTTGATCTCTCTTACTGTAAAAACAATTTTCTTAACGTGAAGGAGAGAAGAGGGAGCAAGCAGCTCAGGGCACTGGGGGAGTTCAGACATTTTTGGTGGCTGACTGCATGGTTGTAGCATAGTTGTGTTAAAACTTCAGCTGAGATCAGTTCTATGTTAGAATACATGGGTGTAAACTCTGTAACTGTATAGTAAGGATTAGGGAAGGTAAACCCAAAACACTGTGCTTTGAGTTGTATCCCTTCTGAAATCAATATCCAAAGCTTTAAATGTTGTATATTGGACTACTATTTAAAAGTCAAACAATGTACTTTTCAACTGTTTTAAAAAATATCTTATGATCCCAGACATCTGCTACTTCATACCTTCTTTTAGGCCCTTCATCTGCCAGTCCTTGAGACGGTATGGTACAGCAGTACAGAATAAAGTCAGATGTTCTTTCATCTTTTAAACTTAACCTCCTTGTTATGGTGGAAGAGTCCTACAGAAATAGGAAGTTGCTTAGAAGAATTCTGGACAATTTTATATCTCTGAAAAGAGAACTTGCTCACAAAAATGTGAGATAATGCACCTATGCTAAGTTACTTGGGTTTTTTTTTAGTAATGGGGGGAGAAGATTTCTTCCTCTTGCATAGTGGACATTTTTTATTTCTTGTGGCTTTTTTTTTTATGAGAATCTTTCTGTTTATGAATGTCACAGTTCAATCCTCAAAGTCTTCTAAAACTGACTGATAACCAAGTAAATAGTATTATTTCCTTTGAAGAGATCTTTCAATGTCTCACGCTACCAGACTGTGATATGAAAAGGACAGGTAGTTTTCTGTGACGTTCTGAAAGAATCAATTGGTTAAACAGTTTGTTAGTGTGATTATAATGTAGCTTTTTTAAGTGTCCACCTTGCTGTGCCATCATTTCAGGAGTGAAACCTGATGTGCTTGTCTGTGTTCATGTATGCGTTTAACATGCTGCCCAAAAAAGAGGATGTTTCAGAATAAACTATGCAGAACTTAAACACTTCCAACACATTTTAAGATATAACTTAAGGAAGACAGGTGATAATACTGATTGATTTTAATTTTTTGTTTGTTTCATGAAGTGAGACAGGCTTTGTGTTACAGCTTATGCTTCTGTCTGTGAATTTAAGATAGCACTGCATGGGTTGCATTAAAATGTTGTTGTTGCTTTTTTTGAGTGTGAAAACAATTAGAAGTCTTTGAAATCAATAACACAATCAAACTCAAACCAAGCATCCAGGATGAAGGTTGTTTGTTTTTAACTATATTCTTTTGTTGGGTAAGGGTGTGGGTAATACCTAAGATAACAAGTGTGGAACTAGAATGATGGAAGTTTGGATGCTCCTCAATGCTCCTCAGAAAGGTGTACTTGGGGTACTGTTGGTTCACTTGTGCTTATATCTTTTCTTTCTAGAATATGGTATCAAGTTTTCGTGTTTCTGAACTACAAGTGTTGTTGGGGTTTGCTGGACGTAATAAAAGCGGGCGGAAACATGACCTCCTGATGAGGGCATTGCACTTACTGAAGAGTGGCTGCAGCCCAGCAGTTCAGATAAAAATCCAAGAACTCTATAGGCGTCGGTACCCAAGGACGATTGAAGGACTTCCGGACTTATCGACTATAAAACCTGTGGTTTTCAATTTGGACAATAGTTCTTCTCCTGTTGAGCCTGACCTGGCTGTTGCTGGTATTCACCCACTCCCTTCTACTTCAGTCACGCCTCAGTCTCCTTCCTCGCCTGTCAGTTCTGTGCTTCTTCAAGACACTAAGCCCCGCTTTGAGATGCAGCAGCCATCCCCTCCGATTCCACCCGTTCATCCTGATGTTCAACTGAAAAGCCTACCTTTTTATGATGTGCTTGATGTGCTCATAAAACCTACAAGTCTAGGTAAGTGTTTAATAGCTCTGCAGGTTGCTTAATTAATGAAATAGGTGTTGCTTATGACAGTACTAAGTCCAGACTTCAATTGCTTTTTGCAGCTGGGGAAAAGTGGAAACTCCCTTCCCTTCTCATCTCTACCCTTGCCCTCTCTCCACCACCTGTCCCCAAAAGCCACACTTGAGAAAATAGTGTTCTCTTCTGTAAATATATGATTAAAGTTCTTTATCTTTTGAATATTAAATAATAGAGTAGTTCAGTTGGAAAGTACCTACAATGATCGTTTGACTGTCTGACTGCTTCAGGGCTGACCAAAAACACTGACAGGCTTGGGGCATTGACTATGTCTCTAGGAAGCCTATTCTGGTGTTTGACCACCCTCTTGGTAAAGAAATGCTTTCTAATATCTAGTCTGAACCTCCACTTTTGGCTGAAAGATTTGGACCTGAATTATCTACCTGGTACAAATGAGGAACACATCTGTCAGGGCCAACAGGAAAAGGGTTTCGGGGTCAGTAATTAATTAGTTGCAACAACATAAAGAGAATAAGTTCACTGGTTTGTTAGTTTATGCTTATCTCACTGCAAAAATTCTGCAGGTTCTGACATTTGGCACTGAAATAGATACTTTGTGCAGCAAAGTTCAGTGTTGTACTCAGATTAGTGAAGGTTTCTCAGCCTATGGGGTTGTTGCCATGCTGTATGTTAAACTGTAGAGTGGACCTTTGTCTTCCAAATAACCTGAAATCTCAGTTTAGCTTCCTCAAATGTCTCACTCTTAAACATATTTAATTATTTGGAAATATGTTGTTTTCTGTCTTGAAATTTAACCTGTCTTACCTTACATGATAGAAAATGTTCCCTAACTATTTAGTAATATTGTTTAGAAACACTTTCAGCGTTTTACAAGCTGTTTGCATCCTTTTAAATGTTTTAGTTTCTTAACTGATAATAGGCTGTGACTTGTACCTCAATGAGGCATATACTGATGATTGGTCATCCTCCAGTACCTACAGCAGCAAACGTTACTAACAAGCATTATTTACAATGCCTTGTCACTTCTGTTTGTGTTGTGACACCCTGTTAGAGAAGAGTTTAATATTGAACCTGTGTATTGGTACAATAGCTGCTGTGGTGTTGGACTGCTCTGTGGCTCATGCTGCCATTGCTTTACCAGAGATAATCTCAGTGCCACAATGTCCTGGCTAATTCCTGCTTACGTTAGCTCTGTGTGGTAGCTGTGTATCCTAACTAGCTTCCTGAATTATTCTGTGTTATGGGACAACTGTTGGCTCACAGTTAACCAGACTGGTTGCCAGCCACATAGTCACTCTGTCCCGTATAACCCAGCATGTGTTCCACATTATATTTCTGCTATGCAGTTACCTTTTGTTTCCCGGTCAATGATATTTAGAGGTGGTGGTGATATGCTAGAAATTTCCCTAACAGCTGTTTTCCTCAACTTTGGAAATGATACTTTTTAATGAAGGGAGAATGCTTCCTTAGGGGTGTCACCATGTTATAGTTAGAGCTGTATGTAAATTCAAATCTTTCCCTTGAAGACTGTAGATTCTTTGTTGCACGTTGCCCAGTTTTCGCAGGAGTGAGGATTATCTAGTGCTGTAACATTTGGGTCCTCTTAGAACATGGGTGAGGGGGATGAGATTAAATTAACTGAGTACTTGCTTGCCTTCAAACTCTTTCCAGAACACAGTACCTGGAGGTGGCAGCAGCCAGAGCTACAACTTGGATCTGTGTGAGGAGTGGGGAAATGAGATGTGAGGAATGGCTTGATATGCAAATAATGGGCCCTTCTGATGTTAGAAGAATATGAACATTGGCTGAAAATCACTCTAACATGGATTCATTTGGAAATGAGGCTTTACTTAAGACTTTTAGATTGATATGGATAGCTTATAGTCCCAGTTAGTAGACTCAGGTGATTGGGACATGGAACAAACAAGGGTTTTTTTATGTTTGAGAATTAAGGATTCGGAAACCAAATAAGTCAGGGAGCTAGGAGTATTGTCCACTTCACTATGACTCTTTTAAAGGGATGAGTGTAGGTATTCTTTTGCACTAATATGAGAACACAAGAGCAGGTGTAGGTATGGGGTTTAGTTTTAACCCCCACACAATTCAGCAACAAAATATTTCCAGGATCTTTTGAACATGTGCTGAAGTATTATTTTGAAATATAAAATGTTGTCTATGGGGGTGTGTGCATGTAAGCACACAATGTAGCTGTTTTGAATTGTTTGAAGAACTTGGTGTGTGTGTTTGCTCCACAGAGGTTCTATTTCATGTTTGTGTCCTTTTTGTGTATGTTTTCTGGGCATAGAGATCATCTTCTGTGAATGTCACAGTGTACAAGACAGTCTAGCTCTTCCAAACTTGCCTGGTTTAGTTGTGCTATTTTTGCATTTGTCCTCCTTGCTGGTTACTTTAAACTGTTGGACAAGTCCAATCTACCTTTATTTCAGGTTAAGATTTCTAACTTCTCGAGTCAAAAGACAGTAGAAAAGTAATATGTACATACTATGAACCCTTAATACTAAAATATTACTGCTTCCCAGCACTGACAGACAAGTAGGATTCTGATATGAAAGTTGTATTTATTTATTTTGACAAAAGCTACTGAGGGGTAATTTCCAGACATGAAGTCTAGCTGGCTTCTCTGGCATTAGGGGTTGTGCTCCCTCCCTTCCTCCTCAAAGGCTTAGTTACCTTTAGCTCTTTCTGAATTGAGTCCAATTCCAATTGAAATTCCAGCTGTTCATTAATAACTTTTGGTGCATATTTTCTTCTTGTAGTACCTTAAAATAGTTGTAAACATTTTCTCTGTGGTGCTGTTTTCATTGGGTATCCAGTGTTACATTTTGTTGTGTGTTTCTTTGAACTTTTCTCCAGTGGGAGAAAGGATTATAATGTGGCTTGCCAAGCTGCTTTAGTACTGAAGTGTAATGTGATATGAAACCATCTGAATGTAGTTGAATGAATAACTTTTTCCATTGCTTTCCTGTTGACATTTACATACAGTTCAACCATAATTTGATTATATTAAGTGACTTATGCCTTGTTCCAAGAAAAACTCAATTGCGGATTCTGTTTTAATCAATGACTTTAATCACCATGGTTAAACCTCTTTTGTGTCTTTTTTTCTAGTGCAGAGCAGTATTCAGAGGTTCCAAGAGAAGTTTTTTATCTTTGCTTTAACACCTCAGCAGGTCAGAGAAATCTGTATTTCCAGGTAAGAAGTTAGTGTGTGGCATAGTGTAGGTAAACTTTTGCAAAATTTCAGGAGACAATGTGGGTTTTTTGGTTCGTTTTATGCATCGCGTAAGCTTGCAGGTGCAGAGTGATAATCCTCACCGAAGTTATGCTGAGTTTATCTGTTGTTTTCTTCAGGAACTACTGTGCACAGAGTTTATGTGCAGTTGGGGTAAATCCTATGTCACTAAAGAGATTAACAATTACTCAGTTATGAATAATTGACTATTTAGAGAGGTGGTAAGCTTTTCTGCATGTTTCCTGGATGCAGGAATGGAAGGCTGCTTTTATCTTTTGTCCCAGGGTTCATGTTGTTGCAAGACCTATGGTGTAAGCCAAGAGAATTCATAGGGTCTTTTCCTCTCTGGCGACATCATACTTTATTGTTACTATAAACTCTTGACAGGATCCTGATCCTGAAGTCCTGCTTAGCTTGCAGTAGCTAAACAGCGGTGTCGCTTGTAAGACTTGTTCATAGCTCAATAAAAGAAAAATAAGAGCAAAGTTTAGTGATGTTGGGGCAGGCATGCCAGTTCTTTCTGCATATGACTGGAATATGAGATCTGCTGTCTAAATGGATACTTCTCTTTCTTTCTCTTTGTTGCAGGGACTTCTTGCCAGGGGGCAGGAGAGATTATACAGTCCAAGTTCAGCTAAGGTACCTTTTTCATAGTGTTCTCTTATAACTTCTTAATTGGCCGATGTAACATAATTCTAGATGTTTGTGGTGACCCTTGAAAATGACGCTTTCTTTTTTTGGGGATATAGGTTATGCCTAGCAGAGACAAGCTGCCCTCAAGAAGATAATTACCCTAATAGTTTGTGTATTAAAGTAAATGGGAAGCTGTTTCCATTGCCGGTAAGCTTATTTGTATGTATTTGTGGCTTCTTCGGGACTTGCAGTGTGTGTGTGTTTTCTGTAGCGTTAGCTTGCTAAAACAATCAAGCTGCTTATTGTTATCGCTCAAATTTCTCTAGTTACTCATGTTAGGCATATGGTTTGTATGTTTGCTGTGTGAGAGCGCCATTGCTGCTCTTAATCATGTTACAGCCACTGCATGGATTAATTGTGTGTTAGCCACCTGTAGCAAGTTGGCAGTTGTACACTTTACTAGCGTCTGATGTTGCAAGTTAGTACGTAGGCAGGGTCATCTCAAGGCTTGAATATATACAAAAAGGGAAAAGCTCTTTCATTATTGTTGAAAAATCTCTGGAACGGGTATCTGTACAGTAGAACAGAGAGAAACTCTTATGCAACCCATTCTGAAATAGTTCTAGAAGCTATAGAAGATGGAAAAAGTAGTAGTACAGAGGGGTGGGATTTTTTTTGTTTGTGGTTTTTGGTTTTTTTTCCCAGCAGTGGGTTTGGGAAAATTCTGCGTGCAGAGAAGAGGTGTGAAACCTCTTTTTCAGAATGTTTGTCACCACTTTGGCGTGTCACCTTCTTGGTGTTGTCCTGTACCCTCCCTTCTGCCATATGCAACCATGACTGCTTTTTTTGTCTCTACTCTGCTTAAATGAGACTCTCTAGCTTCTTTTCCCCCTACTTCTTTAACCATTGCATCACTGTTCTTCTATCTGTCTTCAATGTGTAAGAGGATTTCCTTCATGTGTTTTCTAGTCATTTTTCTTTGCAAATACCATTTATGTTCTCTGTGATAAACTTGAGGATTTTCTCCTTTCTTCTGCGAATTGTCTTCCTTTCTTTAAGCAACCCACCAAAAAGAATTGGGTCTGATGTTATCCTGTGGACATCAATGTCTGCTGATTCTCAGTCTTGCTAATATAGTTTTACACCCTGCTATGCTGTGTTATGCTATCCATTTTGTGTGTAATATACGTTGCAGTCATAGCAAAAATTGTAGTCTTGGATTCTTGCTTTGCTTTAGATCTAAACCCTGTAAGTTCTTCTGCACATCATGAGATGATTCTTTAATTTGTTCAGCAGAAACTTAAGTTGAGAAAGTGAATAAATGACTATCGTCTTGGCAACTTCCTTTCTTCTCCTCCTTCAGCTGAGCTGAATGACAAATATAGTCTCAGTCCAAGTGCTCCTGCAAACATTTTTTTGTTGGTTTGGTCACTGTATCCCTCTGGTGATTCCTTTCTGTTGCAGGAAATGTAAGACAGTTTCTTTGCCTCAAAGACCACTATTATCCAACTCAGTAGTGTTGGTGTTAGGTAATTAATCAGCGATGCCAGCCTCTATTGCCAACTTGTACAATTCTTAAGTGAGTACTGTTCTGTCTTTCCCTGGTATAGCAGTTCATGCTTCTGCAGATGTCTGTAAATTATTCTTGGTCATCTCCTTGGCTGCAATCCTTACTAGAAACTTCAGAGAATTGCTGCCAGTGTGCCAGTACTGCTTTGGGTTGTACCAAGTCATGTTAACGCAGTGTTTTCTTGTATTCCTACAACTAACTGTGTCATCCTCTTATAGTGTTGGTTCTGACTTAAAAGGAGTAAATGCAGAGCTTTTTGTGCTGTTGTCATGGCAAGTAACAAGGATTTTATCTATAATGCACTACAGCAGGTGGTTCTGTTGTTGACTTCTTGTAGGCAAGACAAAACATGAGAGTCCAAAAAGGTAATTTGCTTTGCTTCTCAGGGGACCTCCATAGACCACTGCAGGTCTCTTTCAAAGGACAAAATCAAATACGTCAGGGCAGGTTGGAAATAGCCAGATAGAAGAGCAATCACTCTTCCTGTTGATAGATTTTTCTGGTTATAGCAGATTCCACTGTCGTGGTTTGGCCCCAGCCGAGAACAAAGAACCACGCGGCCGCTCGCGCAACTCCCACAGCCGTGGGCAGAATCAGAAGGAATAAGGCAGAAACTCGTGGGTTGAGATAAAAGCAGTTTAAAGGAACAGCAAAAAAACAAGAGAAAACAATAACAATAACACCAGTAAAGGAATATACGAACGCTATTACAATGCCGCCGCTCCCAACCGGACCCGGACCGAGGCTGCCCCCTCCCCCGGCTAGCTCCCCCCTGCCAACCTGGGCATGGGTCACATGGCATGGAATACCTGTATCCCCTGCTGGCTCCTTGGGAAAATTAACCCCATCCCTGCCAGAACCAGGACATCCACCTACTTTGACTAATATGGTTCTTGCAAGAAGCATGGAAGACTTAAAGACACAAATAATGTTGGCGCTTGCTAGCCACTAGAATTGGCAGCCTAACTAAATAGTGCTAGACCATGCTGGTTGTGACAGGCAAGCAGAGTGCTCTTTACCTGAGTCCTGGGAGGCTAGGAAGGGAAGGTTTTAAAGTGTTCTAGGAGTAAAAGATTGAATCTCATCTCAAGGTCATTGCTCTCTAGAAGAAAATGTCAAAAGCTTGACTGCAATGAAGCACATGCACTGCAGAGTCTGTCTCAAAAAAAAAAAAAAAGTTGGGAAATACAAAAGAACTTGCATTCTTGCTCTCTTGAAAACAAGGCAGCTTCATTTTAGGTTGGAGACCAGCAGGATTATTGTGGTTTGGTACAGTATGTGTGGAAATACTCTTCTAAATATTGCAGGAATGGTGTGTTCATCCACATAAGCTCATTATAAAGTTACCATAGTAGAGAAAGGCCTGCTACAGCAAAGCAATTGGGATATATGCTTTATAAATGGCTGCAGCTGTTATGTCTGATTAAAGAAATGGCAAATCATTCATTGTTTTAAATGTGAAATTGTCAGCAGTCCCCATGTCTGTTGCCTCTGCACACATGGTAAGTTTCCTGATAGCTACTGAGTTACTCATCTGGGGCGAGAACCATGTTGGAAAGAGTTCTTCAGCAATTGCTGTCTGCTGCTCTGGCCTGGCAGACCTGCCTGTAGAAGCTCAGAGTTCCTGTTCTTTCACTGCAAGCAAGAGTCCTATCTGAAATTAATAACGGGCAGTGGTGAGGCACAGCCAGGGCTTGGTTGTCAGGTGAAATGTATGGAGCTGCTTTGGAAACCTAGGAAATGATGTGGCAAATATTGAGAGTTCCCTGGATTAAAGGCTGTGGTTATCCTATGGTATACTTGGCTAGTGAGTGGAAGAGGCTGTTTATTTCTGGTTTTTATTTCCAAAGTGACTCTTTTTCCAAGCACTAGGCTGTGAATGTGTGTGTTTCTCTTGCTTAAAAAAAAAAAAAAGGGGGTGGGTGGGTTGGCATATCCTTTCTGGAAGAGTTTCTTGTATAGAACAACACTGTCTTGAACTAAATGAAATCTGGCAGTCAGTTCTGTGCAAGACATAGGGCTGCAATCTCTTATTGGCATCCTTCTGGTACAGGATGAGTTTTTGGGATGAGTGGACTGCAGGCTGTCTGTGTGAGCTCAAAACAGAGATTCTCTGAGTTCCTGTTGCAGACTGGCTTGCTTTCATAGCAACAGACACAGGGCGAGGTGAATAAGCTGCAGTTAGGCCATGTGCTCCTTCACATAGCACAAGTATTTTCTGCTCACGATATGCTGGAGAATACATGCTTGCCTAGAAGCAAAAGGTAACCAGATGGCTCCTGATTCAATTTGCAAACATTGTATAGGAAACAAAACTACAGAGAAAAGTTTCTAGATTATGAAGTTGTTCATCAAAGCTGAGCAAGCAATATTTAGTTTATTTTGTTTCTGCAGACAACAGCAAAGCCTATTAGCTCTTAAATACAGCTGATATTCCATGTATGGCCCTTCTTCAGGGGGCTTGGCAGAGTACAGGTGACAACCTGTCGCTAATGGGGCTAGGTGTAGTTGATGGGAGGCAAAGCAGACACCAAGGAGATGTGGAGCTCTTGAAACAAGATTTTATTGTTTCTTAAATAAAATCAATAAAGTGTTTTCTGGGTGTGAAACACTGAATTAACTCTTCATGACTTGCTGTGTTTGTCACTAAGGCTGTGTCCTTGTGATGTTCCACTCTCTTTCAGTGTGTGTGGGGGGGAGGGGGGAGGACAAAGCATCAACATTGCTTTTTACTTTTCCAGTGAACTTACCTGGACTGTGTTTTCTTCCACTTTTTCAGCACTTCTGTAAAACCACTTAAAATAAAAAAAAAAAAAGCTTTAAAATTGTGGTAGACTTATGGTATAAGACTGTCAAAGACTGATATTTCTCAGACTAAGTGTTGAATTTAGTCTCCAGCCTAGAGAGCCTCTAGGTTTACCTGCTTTCCATAGATCTGTTTAAAGCTAACAAGCCTGTTTCAGCAGGTTTTAGAGTACAGCGGGGAGATTTGGTAACACTTTCTTTGTCCTTTCTTCCCATAGGGATATGCTCCGCCGCCAAAAAATGGAATTGAACAGAAACGACCTGGGCGCCCCTTGAATATAACATCTCTAGTTAGGTTGTCGTCAGCAGTACCAAACCAGATTTCCATTTCCTGGGCTTCTGAAATTGGAAAGGTAAACTGTATGTTCTGTAGGATGTGGAAAGTTGTCTAAATAACCTCATCTAGAATTCCTTCTCTCCTACTGCCTGTTGTTGCTGGCAAGGCATACACCAGTGTTTAGTATTAGGTGGCTAAACTTATCAGTGCCTGGAAACAAAGTTTACTCTAGAAGTATAGTAGTTTACAGTAACGTATAAAATTTGCATACAGATGGCAAAGACTTCCTTATAGAATTCACATTAGAAAGCCTGTCCTTAGGGGTTGCCTGAAATGTGTCAAAAATATCAAAATTTTGTGGTGTAAATAGTAGAAAACAGATGTGACAAAATAACAAAAGGGAAACCTTCTTTTTTCCTTGTAGCTTGGTGGGGTGAAAAATGAAATTACGTAGCCATATATTCTAAGGCATGTTTCTCGGTATCTATTGTAACTGTCCATTGGAGAAGGCTTTTTAAACTGACTGGCTGTGCCAAGGCTGTGGGGATGGAGACAGACATTTGCTTTTGAGGTTCTTGTATTTTCTAACCAAGTAATACAAAGTTTTAGGAAAGCAATTCTTATTTCATTGGAAGAACTTGTAATGGATACTTCCATCTCTATTCTTTTGAGATTTCTTTTTATGTGAAAATGGCCTCTCTATGAGTTGATTTAAAATTATCCTTGCAAATAAACTGATACAGGGTGGAATTTCCAGTTCAGAAAGCTCTTAGATGGCAGGTTGCTGGGAAGGGTTTATTGGGGGAGTATCGGGCTGCTGGTGTCTGCTGTTTCTGGGCTTGATGGATCTCAAACATGCTTGCTTGGACCATGCTTGTGTGGTGTGTGTTTTCTTACAAATGAAGAGTATTCTGGAAGTTTGGGTGACTTGAGGGAGAAATGACTCAGTGTGGGGAAGGATGGAGAGCTGGGAAAAAAAAAAAAAACCAAAAACAAAACCCCAAACAAACAAAAATTGAAGCCGCCTCTTAATGCAATTCTAAACTTCATGGAAGCTGCAGGGAGGGGAAAAGCATGCTAGACTTCAGGTGGCAGGAGATAAAGCTGGTGGTGACTGAAATGTGATACCTGTTTCTTTCTAGTTCCTGCAGTCATTAATCATAGTTGAAAAGGAATTAGCCTTTAAAATGGCTGTGTGGCTGTTTAGAAATCCCCCTATGGATTTACTAAGGAAAGAAAGGGAGAGTGTGAAAAAATTCTGAATTCTTCCTAGGTTTAAATAGCTGTTGCAGCAGCCCTTTCAGCTGTTGGTAAGTCAAGGTCTACTTATTCCTCTATGGCTAGTTGTGTAAATACTTTTGGATTTGGTTATCAAAGTATCTTACATTGTACTTTTTGTCTTCAAAAATCAAAATCTGTGGACCAGAGACACCACATGTTTCAAAGTGAGATTCCAGTATAAGCTTTTATATACTAATTAAAATTTTTAAAAGAAAGTGGAGAGAAAGCTAACGTTCAGAAAAATAAATGAAGGGCAGTGCTGACAGAAAAGGTGGTGGTGGTTTGTGGGTTTGGGGTTTTTTGGGGTTTTCTTTTGGGTGGTGGTTTTTTGGTTTGGTGTGTGTGGTTGTGTGTGTGTGTGGTTTTTTTTTTTTTTTTTTTTTTAAAAAAGGGGGTGGAGGGAAAGATCTAAGCCGTTGTTTCCCAATAATAAAGCACAAGAATCTTGACATGACTGCAGGGTTGTGTGCAGTCTTGGCCTCTCCTGCTGATCCTGCTTTTTCTCCCCTGTATCTGCCAAAGCATATTCTCATGGAAGGAGATGAATTGGAGGCTGTCCCAGCATTCCCCCTTGTCCTGAGAGGTGAAGTGGGTTCTTTGGTTTAATGTTGATGCTCTGTTCTGAGTATCAGAACTTGCATAGCAGCTATTCATCTTCTAAATAAGAGCCTTGGGGACAGTGAGAAGTGTCAGCAGGCTCACATGGTTAAGGGCTTATTGGCATGTACTTGACTGATAGCGGAGGGCTTCTGAGCAAAGGAGGCAGTAATCCCACAGAGGTGGTCAGACTTAAGCCTCTAGAATTCTTTCTGTAGGCAATAAACAGTGCAATGTATGGTCGTTCTTTAAGAAAAAAAAAAAAAATTTTCTTAGTTGTTTCCTGTGCATTTGGATAACTTTATCTGCTCATCTAAGTAGAATCATAGAATGGTTTAGGTTGGAAAGGACCTTGAAGATCGAGTTCCACCCCCCCTGCCATGGGCAGGGACACCTCTGACTAGACCAGGTTGCCCAAGGCTATGTCCAGCCTGGCCTTGAACACCTCCAGGGATGGGGCCTCCGCAGCTTCTCTGGGCAACCTGTTCCAGTGCCTTACCACCCTGTGAAAGTGAAAAATTTCTTCCTAATGTTTAATCTAAACCTGCCCTCTTCCAGTTTATAGCCATTCCCCCTTGTCCTATCACTACATGCCCTAGCAAAAAGTCCTTCCCCAGCTCTCCTGTAGGCCCCCTTTAGGGACTGGAAGGCTGCAATAAGATCTCCCTGGAGCCTTCTCTTCTCCAGGCTGAACAGCCCCAACTCTCTCATCCTCTCCTCATAGGAGAGGTGCTCCAGCCCTCAGATCATC
>NW_009647023.1:22474-25877 GCF_000708025.1 Charadrius vociferus
AATCCATGTCTCTTCAATTTAGAGACAAGGATATCGTGTGGGACAGTGTCAAACGCTTTGCACAAGTCCAGGTAGATGACATCTGTTGATCTTCCCTTGTCCGCTGCCGCTGTAACCCCTTCGTAGAAGGCCACCAAATTTGTCAGGCATGACTTGCCCTTGGTGAAGCCATGCTGGCTGTCACCAATCACCTCCTTGTTTTCTGTGTGCCTCAGCAGAGTTTCCAGGAGGATTTGCTCCATGATCTTGCCAGGCACAGAGGTGAGACTGATTGGCCTGTAGTTCCCCAGGTCTTCCTTATTTTCCTTTTTGAAAATAAGGAGAGTTAAGAGCTGGTTTTCCTATAGGTGATAAAGGAGGAGCAGGGCATTATGTGTTCTTGTTTAAAATTCTTGTGTAGTACCCAGACAGTATAGGAGCCATAAGAAGGTGGCTGCCATGGATGGAAAATAATAGATCATAACTTTTGTTATACAGATGAAACCATTATTATTCTGCAGTAGTAGGACTTGCAGAATTTTATCTTCATTAATGACCTTGAAGAGAGAGCAAACACTTGTGATAAATGCCTGAGTCCCAAATCGGGTTGCAATTTAAGTTTACAATTTATTAAATGAATAAATGCAAGCAAACAGCGCTGGGTGCGTTGGGAGCCTCTGCTCTACCAAGACGCACACCGTACAGTTCCTGTTTCTGGTTTATATCCTTTCTGCTAATACACATTCTTTAAAAGGTGGGTCTATGCGAATAAATTCCAGGAGTAGGCTTATCTCTCTGCGCATGCCCTCAGGGTCTTCTTGGCTCCCATCTGGTGGTCTTCCTGGCTGCCTTCAGGATTACCCCAGATTCCACGTATGCGCATGGCCTTCCTCAGCTCACCCTTAGGATGTCTCCAGATTCCATGCATGGGCATGGCCTTCCTCACCCTTAGGGTGACTCCAGATTTTTATGGCTTGACACCATATGGTTAACAGCAAAACCGGTCCAAACTAACACATAAGTATGTCTTTTACAAAAAGCTAAAACTATATACATTAACCACTCCATTTCTCTTAGGCCTGCGGTTATACAAGGGTATATAAGACAGAAAGTCACATTTCACCATGCGGCCCTAGCATTGGTCCATATTGACATGAATCGGGTGGACACATTCCACACACTGAACAAAAGAAGCTGGCAAGTGGTGTGAATTAGGGAAGAGTAGCAAATGCTAGGGAATGTGGCCAGCCTCAGAGGAGTGGATATGGCCTAATGAGGTGTGGCTTAAAAGTGCAGAGCAAGCTAAAGAGAAGGTACAAAGAAGTTGGTGCAGCTGTGTGCCATTTCAAGGTGTTGTGTTTGCACCTGAAAGAGCATTCATCTTTTCTTTTGTCACATGATTGTCTTTGAGCTCCCCACTAACAGATTGACCCTGAAAAAAAGGGAAGGATTTAGGCAACAAACATGAGAAGTTCTTAAAGACTGCATGTATGAAGTGTGTCACCAGTCTGAATCATCTTTCCAAGAAAAGAGCCCAGATTGTCTCTTGGCTGTGGAGTTGTTATTCTTGCTTAAGTTGCAACTGGAGTAGGACAATTGGACTTTATCAGCAGGAGAATTCTGGCAGATTATTGGACTCTTTCACAGTAATGAAGTTGTCTGTCAATGTTTTTCATAACTATTAAGCAAAAAATGGGCATGCTTTTGTTTTTTCTGTATGGTACAACTAGTGTAAATAGTAATCTGTTGTCATAGTGGCAGTACTGTCTGAAATCAATATTTAATCTTTAATTGCTCTTTTTGTAGAATTACTCCATGTCCGTGTATCTCGTTCGTCAGCTCACTTCAGCGATGCTTTTGCAGAGGTTAAAAATGAAAGGTATCAGAAACCCTGATCATTCCAGAGCACTAAGTAAGTCAAATTAATTTGCCTGTCTGTACTTTTTGAGGGTGGTTGGTGGCTCTTTAAAACTAAAACTGCTTTGGGGATATGCAGCATTTTGAAAAGAAAGTCTGTGCTCAGAGTATCAAAGGTTGCCTTTGCTGTCGCTGAGGCATCATGCACTCTTTCAGTGGGTGTCCCTGCGCTGGTAGGGAGCACACAGAGATCCCTTCTGAAATGTCCTTATGGGAATACCATGAGCACCACTTACAGTGGTGGGCTGTGAGGTGCAGGTAGATTTCTTAAACTCTCTTCACTTGCATGTGATGCTGACTGTCTTTGTACCTCATTCACTGATGACTACTTTATTTATCTCTTGTGTGTTGGGTTGAGTTTGCTTTGCTAACCATTGCAGCTGTTAGTGCATCTGCTGCACACTGAACAATCTTGTGAGGCACAGTGTTGCCAGTCACTTATATATAGTGAAACTATTGTTGTTTGTTATTGCTATGAACTAGTTTCCTAGATGCTTAACTATTTTAGAGCTGGAAATAAAGTACCTGTACTGGTGAATCAAGATTAGCATTTTAAATAATGATGTCTGTTTATTACCTCTTAATTTATGTTAATAGTTAAAGAAAAGTTAACTGCAGATCCTGATAGTGAGATTGCCACAACCAGTCTGCGGGTATCTCTGATGTGTCCTGTAAGTATGGCTGGAAGTTACAATATACAGATTTGTATTTTAGTCTTTTGTGCAAAGTTGGGCTGCTTTTAAAAGGCCCCGCTTTAGGAACTTAACTGGCTTTTGGTTTATGCCGATTCTTTAATATAAAATAGTGGGGAGAAGGTGCATCCACAAGCACCTGATTGTAGCAGCATTCAAACAGTTATGGTTTAGAATTGTGAATGCCTCTGTTGTAAAGCAGTCAGAATCAAGTTCATAGAATGGTTTAGGTTGGAAGGGACCTTAAAGATCATCTAGTTCCAAGCCCCCTGCCATGGGCAGGGACACCTCCCACTAGACCAGGTTGCTCAAAGCCTCATCCAACCTGGCATTGAACACCTCCAGGGATGGGGCCTCCACAACTTCCCTGGGCAATTTGTTCCAGTGTCTCACGACCCTCAGAGTGAAAAATTTCTTCCTAACATTTAATCTGAATCTACCCTCTTCCAGTTTGAAGACATTCCCCCTCATCCTATCACTACATGCCCATGTAAAAAGTCCCTCTCCAGCCTTTTTGTAGGCGCCCTTCAGATACTGGAAGGCTGCTATAAGGTCTCCCCGGAGTCTTGTCTTCTCCAGGCTGAACAACCCCAACTCTCTCAGCCTTCATAGCAGAGGTGCTCCAGCCTGCTGATTGTCTTCATGCCCCTCCTCTGGACCTGCTTCGACAGGTCCATGTCTTTCTTATGTTGAGGGCTCCAGAGCTGGATGTAGTACTCCAGGTGGGGTCTCATAAGAACAGAGTAGAGGGGCAGAATCACCTCCCTTGACTTGCTGGCCATGCTTCTTCTGATGCAGCCTAGGTTATGGTTGGC
>NW_009647023.1:27406-40974 GCF_000708025.1 Charadrius vociferus
CCATTTCTCTGTATACCTCCCAGGCTACTTGTCCTTGTTTCCATCCTCTGTAGGCTTCCTTTTTCTGTTTGAGACTGTCCAGGAGCTCCTTGTTCATCCACACGGGTCTCCTGGGTTTTTTGCCTGACTTCCTCTTTGTCAGGATGCGTTGTTCCTGAGCTTGGAGGAGGTGGTTCTTGAATATTAGCCATCTTCCTCAGCCCCTCTTCCTTCCAGGGCTTTATCCCACTGCACTCCATCAAGCAGATCCCTGAAGAGGCTAAAGTCTGCTCTCCTGAAGTCCAGGGTAGCAAGCTTACTGTGCACCCTCCTCACCACCCTAAGGATCTCAAACTCTATCTCATGGTCACTGCAGCCAAGGCTGCTCTTGAGCGTGACATTCCCCACCAGCCCTTCCTTGCTGGTGAGAACAAGATCCAGCATGGCACTTCTCGTTGATTCCTCTATCACTTGGAGAAGGAAGTTATCGTTGACGCATTCCAGGAACTGCCTGGATTGCTTATGCCCTGCTGTGTCGTCCCTCCAAAAGATATCAGGGTGGTTCAAGTTCCCCATGAGGACCAGGCCTTGCGAATGTGAGGCTGTTCCTGTCTGTCTATAGAGGGCCTCATCCGCTCGGTCTTCCTGGTCAGGTGGCCTGTAGCAGACCCCCACTGTAACATCACCTGTCCCTGCCCTCCCTTTAATCTTGATCCATAAGCTCTTGGTTGGCTCCTCATCCATCTCTAGGCAGAGCTCCATGCGCTCCAGCTGGCCCTTGACATAGAGGGTGACACCCCCTCCTCATCTCCCCTGCCTCTCTTTCCTGAAAGGGCTGTATCCATCCATTTTAACACTCCAGTTATAGGAGCCATCCCACCATGTCTCTGTGATGCCGATTAGATCGTAGCCTTGCGGGCATGCACATGTTGCTACTTGTGTGTATAGTGAGGTCTTCAGGAGGAGTAATATTGTATATTGAGACTAATTGGGCAGGATGAGAGAATAATTGAAGGATGCAGTGATAAATAAAACTTTGGATCTCCTCATCTTGGTGGTATTGCTTATACTGTCAGCTACCATAACAAATAAAAAAATTTATCACTGTGTAACAAGGTAATGCTGCCTTGGGGTTTCTCTTCCCAGGTAGAAACTGGGCTTGTGTTTGTGACTGGTCTGTTAAGCTAAATGTTAAAATGGGTATTATCCCATCCTGAGTCTAACATAACTGGAGCTCACAAAACCCCTTGAAATATTAGGCTAAAAGAAAATGATAAAAGCGGGTGCTTCAGTAGGTCTTTTAATAAAAATGAAATCGTAGAAATAACATTGATACAGGGCCATCAGAAATGTTTGACTGTTTTTGGCTCAGTGAAGACTTTGAGGATGGCTTTATTGTTCCTCTAAGCGCACTGTACATGCTTTCATAAGGTGGGTTTACCTGCAGCGACCTTAGCACTGGGCACCTCTGTAGCGAGAAGAGGCAGTTACTGCACTGACTGTCTCAGATTTCCTTGTTAGCCATCCAGGCCTACTTTATTGTCTGCTGTTCTGATGCTCTTTAAATGCACCTCCTGCAGCTGGGAAAAATGAGACTGACAATCCCATGCCGGGCTGTTACTTGCACACACCTGCAATGTTTTGATGCTGCTCTTTATCTTCAAATGAATGAAAAGAAGCCTACCTGGATCTGCCCTGTCTGTGACAAAAAGGCAGCTTATGAGAGCCTAATATTAGATGGGTAAGAGACTGTTTGCAGATTACATCATGAAAAATTTTAAGTAATTATGTATTTGACAGCTACTTTTGTGAATTGAGGTTTAGCCATTTCATACTATTTTCTTTGTTAAAATACTTCAGACTAGCAGGAACCATTAGAATCTGTTTCTGTTCCCATGTAATGAACTACATAAGTTTATCTCTTAATTGCATCATCAAACTCTGAGCCTCAGTGTATTTCCTCTGGAGAAATTCAAATGTGACACCCAGGATAGGTCTCCCTTTTAAATGACCCTATCTCTGAAGCTATTAACTTTAAAAATTAACTTTAATTCATAAACAAGTGTCAAACTTGATTCAAAGGATGATGATTTCTGCTTCTGTATGGAAATCTATGAATTGCAGTAATGTTGGAGTAGAATATGGGTAGGTTGGGATACTCTTAAGTTTCGATGTCTGGATGTCTACAAAGGCTGTGGTTACAGGCTTTCAGGTAAGATGAACTAGGAAGAGTGTGCATGCAGTGGGTTGAAGGTGATCACAATTAGCTTTTCAACTGTGTCTCCTTTTCACTTAGAATAAAAAAAATCACTTGGAATTAAAACTAAACCACTCCACTTTATTTTTCAGGCTCTTTATGGAAATTCTGAATGAATGTTCAGATGTGGATGAGATCAAATTCCAAGATGATGGCTCCTGGTGCCCCATGAGGCCAAAGAAAGAAGCTGTGAAAGTCTCAAGTCCACAATGCACCAAAATAGAAAGTATGTACATCTGGGTACTGGTTGCAAACCAACAAAAAGTCTTGGAGGCTTAGTTGTAGCTTGGATAATGTGTATGGATGTTGATGTTTGTTTTGTGGAGGGCTTAATACTTCTAACCACCTTGTCATTTAAACAAAAAAGAAAAAGTTGTATCTCTAAAAGTGTGCATTTTGCGGCTTTGTTTTTGCTCTTTATAATAGCAGTTAAGAAAAAGAAAGGGTGCTCTTGTTTTAGGTCCTTAAACAGGTAAGTGAAAATTAAAGCTTATGCTTTAATATTCGCAATATGATACAGAATACTAATAAAACAGTTCCTGGGCCATAACATTCTCTGTAGTGGCCAAGAAGACGAGCTAAAATGATTTGAGTTCCTGGTTCTGTTGCAAGTAGAAACTTCTGATGTCAACAGCCTTTAAAAAACAGTAATATTTTATTTTCTTTTTTAGGTTCCAGTGTTGTTAGCAAACCATGTTCTGTGACGGTGGCCAATGAGGTAAACAAGAAGAAAGTTGACATTATTGACTTGACAATAGAAAGCTCTTCTGATGAAGAGGAAAATCCTCCTACCAAAAAGAAGTGCATATTTATGTCTGAGACACAAGGAAGCCCAACCAAAGGGTTTGTCAATTTTAAAGTTAGTTTTTATTCTGTCATGTCTCAGATAAACTGATGTGTAGACAAATGGACCTGTAATCTCTTTTTGGGATCCAGCTTCACGCTTTGAGGAGAATTTCTAGGCCTCTACTTGCAGAAGATTGTATTGATACAGTACCTCTGTACAGGCAAAACACTATTAAATAGTTTTACATCTTACAAAAGACTTGCGCTGACTGTTGCTGTGTTTGCAGGGATATTTCTCCATAGAAAAGGAAGCTGATTAAGCTAATGGACAGGATTCTCCTGAGAAAGCAGATTATGCCAAGTGAAGGAGCTTTATGCATTCTTGTGAAGTTAGTGTCATCTTAAAGGCTTTTCTCTTGCTGTCTGTTATACCCTTTATCGAATCTGCTCTGGTGCCCAGGAAACTAGGCTGCGTTGCGTGTTTCACCAATCCTGTCAGTCTTGGAAGGGAGGCGCTTTGCTGTTTTGAATCGAGACAAGCTTTTCTTCCATTTCTCCATTAAACTCTGGAATGTATTGGACTCTGTTATTGGCCACGGTTGTCAGTCTGTCCTGCACCTTGGTTAGCACAACCAATGACTTAAAGTCCTCTGCCAACTGCTCTGTCTCTGTAGTCATGCCTGACTTCAGCCACAGGCTTAACCAGCTCCTTTACTGTTGTGCTGCCTTCTGTCTGTCCCAGTCTGTGCAAGTCAGCTGCAGTTACTGTTTGTGGCTTCCATAAAGTTCTTGCTCTTGGCCCGTAGGGTGCAGGAGACACAGGGAGAGAGGGGCACTGGTTAGGCTCACCAGCGGTCACCGCTCCATAAGGCGATTCTGAACATCAGCTTTTAGTAATGGCTTATTAGTCGGTGTTGCTGCATGCATGAGGTGTGTGTCTGTGTCTCTCAGCGTAGTGGCTTATGTCTTGTACTAAAATAATAGTAATAAAAACAAACCCCTTCTGTTTTGCCAGCTCTTGAACTAATGAGCAGGTATACTGTGTCTCTAGTCCACAGGAATGTGTGGTCTTTGGTGAGCAAATAGTTGGTCATCTTCAACAACTTTCAGCAGGGATACTGAAATGCCGTTGCTTTTTGTGAGGATTCTGGAGGAGTCCTTCTGCAAGAGACACTGTTTCTTATTTTTATAAGAAAAAATAGCTACAAATACATCTCTTAATGAAGTTTCAAAAGGCACCAAGACTTTCTTCCATGCTCCTGTGTTTGTCTGAGATGGCCAGCTGCAACCATACCTGTAGGACTGAGTTTTCTTGTCTGTCTGTGACCAATGCATTTTCCTTACCATTTGATTATGGAAATGGCATGTTTTCATTCTTCAAGTCAAAGCCTGGCTTTTAGGGGAGACAAGCTATTCCCCAAACAATGTTGCCTGAATGCTAGTTTTGGTAAAAGTGTGGGGTTTCTTCCTATAGGCAGAAGCAATGTAGGCTGAAGTATAAGAGGTGCTTGAGAAGGGAGGGTCTGAAATCAGAAGTAGCATAAATGCAGCAGTCTGGGGAGGAGGATGTGAGTAGATGACACTCACAGATGATGGGCTGGAGGGAGCGATGCTGAGCAGCTGGGAGCGGGACTCTGTGTGTTTCCACCTGACTTGGAGTTTATGAAATATTTTATGCACATGGCTGGTGCCTGAACGCCTGCAGTGTTGTCTCTAACAGTGCTGCAAAGTAATTGGGCAGAAGGTGGGGATGCAGAAGGGTTTTAACTGGTTGCGTGTTCCTGGAGAGCTGAACTTACTCATGGTCAGAGCCCAAGCTAAAGATGGATTTGATATTTAACTCCCATGTGTGTAATCTGTGCTCCAGGGGCTGAATGGTCAGGCATGCCCTTGGTGTGACAGGTTAGCACTGAGGAACAGTTATGTGGAGAAATTGAAACAAGTGCTTTCCTCCTGGCTCTGGCTACCTGCACATCCCTCTCAGGGTATTCCACAGATAGATTTCTGTTTGTCTCTGAATGGTAGTCTGTTTTATATATGACTCCAGCACTGTACTTTGTTTTAATGTCAACTTGCTCTTATGTCACAGCTGCTGTTGAGAGCCAAGATACAGTCATGTTATTATGAAGACTGTTATGAAAGAGGAAATTAGAGTGGAATACTGTGTAGTGAGTAGCCACGCTATAGTTATGTTGTAACATAGTGACTTTGTGAATGCACAGTGTGTAATTTCTCTTCTGTAACTAACGGCCAGGTTGTTTGTAATTTCCCGTACTGTTTAAAACAGGGTTCTCATGTATCAGCCATCTACTGTCAGAGTGCCCAGTGTGACAACGGTTGATGCTGCTGCTATTCCTCCTTCATTAACGGACTACCCAGTACCATTCCATCATCCACCAATATCCACTATTTCATCAGACTTGCCAGGTAGGTGGTGGCTATTTTTAATGTGTGTTCTGACAGCCTTGTTAAATTGCGGGGTGGGTAAAAATTGGATAATTAATCAACTGTGTATGTGTGGTTTTGTGTTGTGTTTTTTTTTTCTTAATGCCACAAGACTATATAAAGTATTGCACTGATGTGATGTCTAGACAAGTCCAGTACAGGCTGTCTTTCCAGTTTCAGATTACGCTTCGCAACAGTGATGTGAAAAGCATTGCTTCTGGGGTACAAATTGGCACTTTGGAACGGCAGCCAGAAATGCTTCTCGCTATATTGAGTTAGACTGTAAACATCTAGTTGTTACATGTCATAGATGTGAGGGAGAGTAGCTGCTATTTAAGTTTTAGAAGTGCGATGGTGCTGACTCATCCCAACTCTAGATGTAGAGATATTCTGCTAGCTGATTCTAGTGGCGCTCTGTCTAGACTGTATGAAAAAAGTTAAGGTGAGCTACAATGTGTAAGCTGACCTCTATTGGCTTTCTTTACCTAGACATACCCTAAATGCCTATGATGTATTCTTCAACCCTGCTGCTAAATATCAGACAAAAGGTGGGGATACTGATTGTTTTCTGTCCTGGCTCCTTGAAAAGAATACTGTATGTAGGGACTCTGGGGGGTCTCTTTGCCAGCTGTAATGAACCCAGAGCCCAGGAAATGGTGACTTGTGGTGACAGGTGTCACATTGGCCTCCTGTACTTCCCTCTTCCCTCTCCATTGCCTGTCTCCATTTCTCCCCTGCAATATCTCTGGGTGTTTTCCTCTTCTTTCAGCACCCTTGTTTCTCTGTCCATTTTGATTCCCTTACTGCTCCCTCCCTCCACTTCTCCCTTGTTAAGAAATCGCTTGTCTTCCCAAATTGGATAGGAGAGTAAGCTGAGAGAACAGAAGTCTAGAACTGTTTTGTCCATTTCTATCAACTGAAGTTCTAGACAGCTTCTCTTATTCTTGCACGTTCAATTCTGTAAAAGCAGCTGAGCTTAAATCTCCTTCAAAATTTTTTTCTGATAGAGAAGAGGAGGAGAGATGCCACTGGCCAGAACAGTTTTGGAGGTGAGGGAAGAGGGAGAGAAGGGAAGTTTGCCATGTCTTTCTGTTGACATAGCAAACACAAGGCCAATATTTAGAAACAAACCAAAAAAGGCTGTAATTTCTCATTGATTTCATAATTTTAAAAATCTTGCCCTAAATGCTTACACGCTAATGGTGTATAAGACGGATGGCTAGTTGTCCCTGCTCTTAGAGGATATATGTTGAACTACTTGTAGTTTCCTCTTCTTCGTTCCTTTTATTTGTCTAG
Source organism: Charadrius vociferus (assembly GCF_000708025.1). Classification (NCBI taxonomy): domain Eukaryota; kingdom Metazoa; phylum Chordata; class Aves; order Charadriiformes; family Charadriidae; genus Charadrius; species Charadrius vociferus. Next base: position 34,170 of record NW_009647023.1, read on the forward strand.
ACACAAAACGGGGATGATTTTAGAAATGTTTCCTTATTGGCTGCCCATGGGTGGAGGAAGAGACCTGCTGCTTGTTTTTGGACTTGTGCATGTTGTGACTTTACTTCATTCCAGCATCTTTAATGTGATGACACTCTTCATGTCCCAGTTTGGCAAAGTCAGGTACAATATGCAGTGAAACTTGCATTATGAACCAACAGCTCCAAATGGCAACCTCCATCTAAGCAACCACATTGAACCACCCTGCAATATCCAGTGAATAATACATCATTTTGTCATTCTCATTCTTAAAAAGAGCCACTTGTACTAGATAACTTGTTTTGCTGCTGCCTGAAGTAGTTGTTGAGAGTGGTGTCACAGTGGTATATTCCATTTAGAAACTGTCTAACAATTGCAAAATCTGTTCTACGACCACAAAGTTCCTTACATTTGGTCTGTATGAATCAAAGAAACTCATCAATTTATTATCCTTCTCTTCTTTCTAGGTTTGGATTTTATTTCCCTAATCCCAGTTGATTCACAGGTATGTTTCTGAACTGCTATGGGGTTAATTGCCAAGTCTGGTTTTTGTGACATACTGCTTGAGTAACTATCAGGGTGCTGTCATCTAGGAAAAAACATTTTCCCAGCAAGAGGTGGTAATGAAGATGCATTAAGGGAGGATTCAGTTTAGCCTTACTAGGATAAATCCAGGTGTGGAAACTCACTCTTTATCGATAGTTTGCCTTTCTAAAGTGGATATTTGTACAGCACTAACTCAAATACACCCATCATGTACTTCACGCTCTTGGTTCATACCATGTATCTGTAGGCCAGACTAAGCTCTGTAAATATACTTTGCTGATTGCTGTTTCTGTTGGTTTTGATATGAGGAGATTAAGTTTTAAAGAAAGTATCTTCATTAATTTGATGAGCATGACTGAACACTTTTATAATAAATCACTCCATGTAACACCTAAACCCCATTGGTTTTGGATTATATGGAAGTTTTGTAGGTCAAAAGTAACTAGGTGGTGCTTTTCCTTCCCTGGAAACTTAAACTTTACACAGTTAGGGAGAATGATTCTTATTGTAACTAGATTCTTATGCAGACAGACTACAGCCTTGAAATGTGGGGGAATATTGGCTCCCTACCGAAGACAAGAGGATCTGAAGCAGACCCTCTGTTTCATCTCTCTGTTGCTAGAAGATAACCATAACAGGACTCTACTGTAGAGTTGACTTTCTGGTGCCTTAAAAACAAAGGATGAACTTCCTCCTTTTCTTTCCACTTACTGCATCTTGCAATACTCTCTGCCTGACCTTGAGATCTGAACTGCCAAAAGTGGGAATAACAGAAGTTTGTTCATGTGGGAGACTGGAAGCAGGTATGCTGCTGTGAAGTGTCCACTTTGGACAGTTCAAACAGTTCAGGCTTAGTTCCAAACATAAGCCCAAGATTGGAATCCACAGGGTAAGAGAAAGTAAGATGTGTTGAGCAGTGTATGTGTGCGTGTGTGGGGCTGTCTTATATTATCCTCTTGGACGCCTGGCAACCTTGTTCTGTTTCTAAATGCTTAAAATGTTAAGCTCTGCTTTGAGAAGGCTGGTCTTCCACTTCAGGAAATTTAAATCAACTTATTAATTTTTCTTAATCAGACTTGATCAGGGCTCACTTATCACTGATAAAATGTTTAGAGACCTGCATGTATCATTGCAGGTATATACTATGAAAATGTTAATTAGTACAGCTGCTGCCATTTGAAGGGATGAAATTATTTTAACCTCCATCAAAGTAGCAAAAAGCATTCTGCTATCTTTACGTGATGAAAGGAGCCTGAAATGCGTAGTTGTGCCCAGTAACTACGGGTAGTGAACATTCTCCAAATGCTAAGGGTTTGTTTTGTGATCATCATGTGGTAGTGACTGTTTCTTAATGTGCTAGTAAATGCTCAAGCTAACTAGTTAGTAAGGGGGGGGAAGGGAGGGGAGGATGAGGGAGAAGGGCTTGTGGCTCCAATCTCTACTTGCTGGTTTGCAGAACTCTGGTTCTTGCTATGCATGCGTTAACAAGGTTCTGCTAGTAATGTGTTTTGTGCTTGTTGTAGGGAAGATGTATCTTCAGAGCATACGTTTCCCTTGTGCAGTTAGTCTCTTCATTCTTCATTGTTTGTTTCAAGCAGTACTGTCCTCCTATGTTTTTGGATAGTCTCACCTCAACCTTAACAAGCAGCACACCTGGCAGCATCATCATGTCAACCAGTCACCACGAGAGCAGCACGCAGGTTAGCTCCTCCAGCAGGAGTGAGATGGGAGTGATAACCAGCAGCGGAGGCAGCGTTCCTGACATCATCTCACTGGACTGAAACAAGGGGCAGCATGGGACTCCAGGAGAAATTGCACAGAGCTGCTGTTTGTATCTCTGGAACTTCAGCATCTCGGAAATTATTCTGATATTTATTGAAAGGATTTGCTTTCTGGAAAATGGGGTAAATTCGTCTACACTAGGAACAGAAGTGATAGATTGTTACTATTTTTTTTTTTTTTTTTTTTTTTTTCCTTTCTTGCTCATTAAATAGCTGGTGTAGAAAAGGCCCCTTCAGAACATGCTTTTATGCTTTCGGCTTGTTCTGGGGAAGCTGACTTTTTGTTGCTGGGTGGATTCCGCAAATGGTTCTTAGTTTTGTTGTAAACCACAGCAATAATGTAAAAATAAACAATTTTTTTTTAAATAAAAAAGGCACTTAACCACTCTAGAACAACAACCTGGACAAAGGTGCAGAAGTGTATGCATTGGTGAATTTTTAATATTTTCACTGGGGCCTGTAATAAACTTCATTTAAGACAATGAAGCTTTGTGAAATAGCCATGACTTGCGTTGTATGTCTCTTGTTCCCCATTTCCCTGGGGATGTAGGGGAAGCCTCTGTAAATGGGATTGTGGTGTATGTGTTTGTGGTGTTTTTTTTCTCCCCCCCCCCCCCCCCAGGCAAGAAGAGAAGTCTTGGGCTGTCTGTCCACTCTATCCATTGAGTTTTTCCTCAATTGCCCAAATGCAACAAAATCCTAAGCTGTGACTCCTTCCTCTTAATGTTTTTTGGGCTGGGGAGGGGACAAACTATCTATGCAAACCCTGCATTATGCCATCTCTGTGCTGTCATGTCAGAATTAGGATGCCTCCCTACCACCAAAAACTCCAAACTATGCACAGTTGAGTTACAGGTGAATTTTCTAGTTTGACTTTAAGAGGTGATGGGGAAAAAAAAACAACACCCTTTAAACTCTAATTTAGATTAGGAAGTCCTTGGTGGCCCTCTGTGAAACTGCCACCCCTCACCAGCTGATCAAGTGGAGTGCATGCTTTCTCTGGCAGCTGTAAGGAGACATAATAGGAATTACTTTTTCCAGGGCAGGATTATTTTGTAGGATCTCTTGCTTGTCACTTAAGTAACTGCTGTACTCTGCTTGGGAATACTACACTCTGACTTGCCCCGGGGGAGGCTTGGCTTTTTGAAAGATAAAAGCTGCACAGTGGAATTATGTGTTTAGGGCTTAATGATGCTTTGTCCCCCTCTACATAGCCTCCTAATCGTGGCTCTTCTAATTCAATGGGAACAACTTCTTGTTCTACTCCTCCAATTAATCTGCTGCTTTGTTGTGCATATGCACTGTCTCCCCACACACCTCTAAGGATAATTTCAGCAGTACTGTATGTGGAAGAGGTTACAGACCAGGAAAATCAAGTCATTTCCATAGAGCTGGAATAATGGTATTGTCTATATATGTGACAGCAGCTTTTCCAATTTATGTGTTTCTGTTGAGTAACTGTATTTGAGATTATTCCTTCCTTAATTACCTAATTTTGTGTTCCTTTTTTTTTTTTATTTCTTTGGTCAGGTGTCTGGTGCTTTTTGCCTTCCATTACTGTCACAGTATTTGAATGAAGTACACAGATAAGAAATATTGAAGCAGAATGTATTGTAACTTGTCTGCCCTGTAATCCCACCTTTAATGCTGCATTACTATTTCTCATGGCCTTTTTTTGTATGATCTTTCACCGCAGTCTTCAGTTCACATGTTGGTCTTAATATTGCATTCAATCTTTCTTCTCCTTATCTGTTGAATTTTTTGTACCTGTTAAAGATCAATTTTTAGCATGATTTATTTCCAATAAAGCTATGCTACTCATGATTTTTCCTAATGGCCTGCAGCCAATCGGTGCTTTCTGCATCACAATTGCACAGTGACTTGAACTATAAATAGAGTGTGAAGAGAAGTTCCAGAGTCATGCTGAATGAAGTGTTTAAAACTGGTATCTGTTGCTGAAGATGCTGTTTGTACTCTTAATGCCAAACTGAAGTGTGACTCAGGCAATTGCTGAACTGGCTGAAGGGATGTAAACATTTTGCATGTATGTCAGAAAAGTTCAGTAAGGGTGAATCCCACTTGTAGGATGTGCTCTAAACCATTATAAAATATGGCTGGAATTTTGTTAAGTTAATTATTGTGCCCTCAGCCCCTCAGGGCTGAGGTATGGTTGTGGTCTCCAGCTGTTTTGGGCAGGAGTATATAGCTGCATTTTGCTTTAAACTTTCTAGATCCATGACAGCAATGTCAAATGCAAGCTTAAGTCCTTTGAGCCTCACCTGTTTAGAAGAGAGCTGGATTGGCATAGGCTGTGGTGTGAGCTAAATGTCCTGCAATGCTGATTGTAGCTAGATGAATTTTTGGTTTATTTTTCCTTCAATGAGTTCTAAAATGTATCAGAATGTCTATCCAAGTGTTACTGAAATTGGCAGAAACAAACTTTCTGAGCCTTAATTTAAGTTTAGAAAACAGGCACTTCTTTATTACAGTGCTGGACACAGGGGATCACTCCACCTAGTGTGCATACTGAGGTGCTCCACTACAAAAATTATATCCAATCAAAACATACATATTCATCACATTTCCAGAAAATAATTAACATATTCATAAGATTTCCAAGAGCTCATTAATATATGTAAATGTCTGTGACGCATGCGCTTTCACGTACACTGGTGGTTGTCCAGGGTCCTCTGGTGGTCATTCATAGTCTTCCTCACTGTGTCCGCTGGTTGAACCTGATTCTTGCGCATGCTCAGCTTGGTCACAGAGTCTTGCCCCCCCTCTTTAATCTTGGAACCTCCAGAAGATTTTCTTGGTTTACTAATCAGGCCTACAACTTTATCATTCTCTTGACAGGTACTTCAATGCTATATTGTTCAACAGTTCAGATTATACTTAGTTACCAAATACATGTTACGGGTTTGATTTTCATTGATTAGTCCCTTGATTATATATATTACTATCAATACCCATATCCAAATAATCAATGGTTATATCTACCACTATCTATTAACTTGTTTCTTGATATTTAAATCAAAATGGGAAAGGCAAGGGGGGGTCTCTAAGCAGCATCACCGGTGCATAGCAGGTTTCTATAATTACTAGAGTCAAACAAAACTTATCTATTCTATTCTTCATTGTTTCTTCTGAGTTCTGTTTGTTCCTTGATACAGAACAATAATTACCTAGTGAGGGCTCTATGGTTACTAGTTTCAGAACACAGTGCTCTAACATTCTACTACTATAACCAAAATCTGGTGATTTTTTTACAACACAAGAACTTCTAACATGAGAAAGATCTCAAAGAAAAGGTTAGATGACTTCTTTCTTCTGTAGTGGAAATAAAGAGGTATCTGGTTACTGCTTTGAGTGGACTATATCAAAGATACTTTCAAACCAACTGCTGAAGGAAAGTAAAGCTTATGAAACTAATACAAAGTCCCTCTATGGCACAGATAAGCAGCATGCACTGACAGTCATGCTGCGAGAGCTGCCCCCCCCACCCCCATTTGCTACATAATTTCCTGGAAGTGAGCTAGCTGCTAAAATACTAGATACAGAAAGGCTGTACCTATACACCTGAAGATTATTACCCTGAGCTGGCTTCTGGTTTCCATACTCCTAGGTCAGATAAAGCTGTCTGAAACAATGGTGAGTCATGTAGGCAAGACTATGCTGCCCAACAATACAGCCCCAGCAGGCTCTGCATATGTCCAGCAGCAAGAATTCAGGCATCTCCAACATGAGTGGGGATTTTTCTGTATCTGCTTTTAAATCTAGGTGCTGGATGCTAGAAAGCTTACCTGTAACTGCAAGCCTTTTGCTATCAGTCTTCAAGAGCACAAGAGGATCCAAGTTTGGAGATGAAAGAATGCATCTTCTGGCTGAGAGGACAAAACCTTGACAGAGCCAGAATTTCTGCAAGAGCCATAATGAAGGAAGCTGCTTCCTAGGTTAAAAGACTCTTGTGGATTAGGCAAACACCATCGGTCCTAGGCAACTGATTTTTTTTTTTTTAATGTGTATTTTTGACACAGGCATCAGTGACCACAGACAAGATACAGGCAACAACAGTCCCATAAGTCAAATTAGCATGTCATTTTTATTTCTTTTTTTATTAGTATGTGATCATGCCATCATCACAACATGTTAATGATTTGTGTGTATTCAATGTGACACGAAAAACTTTCCATTTCCTTCCTGGTTTTATGAGGAAACGGTGTCAGGACAAAACACAACGTGAAACAGAAGTGATTATAACTTATCTAGGAAGTTATCCAGAGGTGGAATTCCCTCCTTGTGGAATTATTATTAAAAATGATCAATAATACAGCATTGGTTGCATGTTAAGGAAAGGTATAAAATCAAAAGTCTTCTAGGGTAAAACACAGCCGCAGCTGGTATGTGAAGAATCTGCTACATCTGCGATTCCCTGTACAATATTGCTTGCAAAGCAACAC
>NW_009647023.1:41541-45021 GCF_000708025.1 Charadrius vociferus
GTGCTTTGCAGACAGTCACTATCACCGGCAATCCAAAAGAACTTGTGTATCTGTTGTTTAAATAAACTGCACTGTGTAGGCAGCGAGTCGTTTGGGTTTTCTCATTGAACGCGACCGAAGCGAGGCCGTGTTAGTTCATGAGCACGACTGGGCTGAAGGTGCAGTCTGCTATTAGTGTATCTAGAACCATAACAGTTTAATATATTAAATGCACCTGGACTGGTGAATTGGGCATCACTCAGAATTTAAACCTAGCCACACCCAGCCTCCCACCTCGGTGAGGAGTGTTAGAACGCAAGGGGGTTTATTTTCTGCCAAAACTACTTTGCCCCTTAACACAACACTCCTTCAAGCCTTTGCGTTTATGTGTTTCAGCCATAACTTGCCAAAGATGAGAATTTGCATTGTAAGGATCCCCAGGCAAAATCTGCCAGTGGTCTAAGACACACTGTGGAAAAGCCTGGCCACCAGTGTTGGATCTCAAGTCAGTGGTAAAATCTAGTGGGAAGGAAAAAATAATAAGGGATGAGCTAGCTACGCCCCCCCCCCAAACTGGTTTATTATGAATTTCTGCATAGACAAAACCCTAAAAACACTTCCAGAACTGTTAGGAAATCACTACTTTTCAGGTAATTCTTTAAAGCAGGTAAAATGAGGCTAACTCCAAAGAACTGCAGAAAGATCTCATGTGACCAAGTAAATCGGCAATAAAAAGGCAAACAAAATTCAATTTAGATGATAGATAGGAAAGTATATGGGGAAAATTATGTTTCAAAAGGAGGCAGTTCTTCACACATCTAGATTGGTGAAGTCCTTGCCAGTGCTGTAGATGCTGATAGTTTGGGGGGAGACTGAGTAACTTTTTATAAAGAAATCGATCAAGGGTTACTAACTTGATCTAGAAACCACTTCTGCCCCAGGAAGCCTCTAAAAATGGTTATAAAAAAAGAAACTGGGGAAGTTTTACACCATCTTACCTTGTTCTTTCTCTTCCCTAAGTGCTCACTTTCAGTCTCTGTCATGAACAAGATGCTGGGCTAACCTGACCTTTAATCCGACAGTACAGAACTTTACATTTAACTGAAGATACATAGGTGTTTCCTTTGCCATTTCCTCGGCTTCACAGCAGTGTCATCCCCTTCTCCCAAGTATTCAGTCCCATGAAGAGCTGCTGCCTGTGAAATGAGACTTTGCTACTGTAGAACCGCTTCTAACCACTAGTTACTGCTATTTCCCCACATCTTTAGATCGCTGTTTTAGCAAGATTCAACAGCAGCTTTGGCAAGGAACTAGAAAGGCAGTTTTGCAAAATATGGATGTTAACATGCTATGTAAGTTGAGACTGAGAGCCCAGTGTAATACACATCCTATCAAATCTAAACTTACACTTCTTTTTGGTTTTCCACGTTTGGAAAATGGGTCTCTCTAGGAAATTGTTTTAAGCTCTATGGAAACTTGGAGAAGGAAAAAAAAAAACCCCAAATACTCAAAACCCAGCCACACAAATGCATGTGTAAATTGTTCTTTTTAAGAAGTTAAATTGCCAGTTTGGACTTTAAGAGTTAAGCATCTCTTATTTCATCACTAATTGCTTTAGCAGTTACCACACTAATATACTTTGGCAAAGAAGCCCCCTCCAAAATAAAACATGACATTTCTTACAGTTTTACCCTGTGAGGAGTTCCAAACGTGCTCTGTGAAACCAGTAAACTTTCTGTCACCATGTCACAGGATGCTCTTGAAGTGCATTTTTAAACGGAGAGGAGGGAAATGGGACACGCAAACCAACCACAAGACCAGAGGAAGGGCTCTGTACCACGCTGAAAAGTTGAAGTTTCGGGGCAGCATAAGAAGGATCAGATTATTATTTTAAAGGTAGTCTTAAGATTGGCAAGGGGGTATAATACCATTTAAGCTACTCAGGCTGGCACTCAGTCCTTCTTTTAAAGATTCAAATCAGTTCCAAATTTTCTAACCTGCTGCTGCTGAAGATCAATTCTTTCTTCTAGGCTTGCTTCAAAGGAAGATCTTGATTTAAAATGATTGAAACCTGGTGTACACTGAAAAGTCTTAATGTGCAGAAGATGCCATGTCTTTTTAACACCCTCTGCTGGCACAAAAGCCCAAAGGAGTAGGCTGTCAGGAAAGAAAGGAGTAAACTTTGTTCTGAACTGAAGATGCAGAGGGACAACAGGAAGAAGCGTGTAGCTAATAAAATGGGAATTCTTAAACCTCTTTCATCCTGCAGAGGTCTGTCTTTATTTGCATGTGGGTCACAAAAGAAGCATCATCTTACCAAATGATTCATTTACAGGTAGGTACGCCTTGACCACAAACACTGGAGTTCCTGCCACTCAGGATTCTTCAAAACCATGTCCCCTTTTCCTGTTCAGCACACCATAGAACCCACCAACCACTTGTTCTGGGCACTATAAAAAAAAAATAAAACCTATCAAGTTACATAAAAGGACATCACCAGTTCTTAAAACGCAGCTGGGCAGAATTTGACAATCCCTCTAGACAGGTCTCTTGATGTTTTTCCCATGATGGCTCCTCACTCAGAGAAATTTCTCTCGTGTAACAAGTGGCTTCACTCTCACTTCCAAGACATCTATCAGAAGCTCTGCCTGCCTTCTCTGCCTCACCTGACTGTGTTGGTGACTGTGTTTGGAGACTTCCAAATACTGTCTATACTGACTAGACCAGGCTGTAGTTTACATACACAAAGTGAGGCAAAAGGGCATATGTTCAGTGAATGACCTTCAGCAATCTTTGGGCACAAGAAAGCAGAGTCCTCTAGTGCTTTCTAATAAATGCATTTACTACAGGATGCAAATTTTATACAAACAGGATCTCGCTGTACTTTATCTTACAACTTACAACGTGGCTGACAAGCACTCTGACAAAAACTGTACTTAAAAAACCCCCACATTTGCTTAAAAACATACCACTACGGCATCAGTACTCCCCCTGCTTTGTCACGATAGGTCTCACAAGACATCGAGGTGAAAAAATTCTCCATTTTTGCTGTTTTCTCCTTACTTGCACTCATCTTCTTCAGCCCTCGTGGCTAAGACATTTTTTAAGCTGGTAGATTTGCTGCCCACCATGCAGCACTGCAGTCTGGAATTAATTTTTAAAGCAGGTTTCAAATCTTCCAATTGATTTTAAGAAAGTTAAGACAAACTGTATGCAAATAGCTGTACTTGGTGATAAATAAATACTTTTATTTTGGAATACATTTTCCAGGCTCTTTCATGGAAGAATTTCATTTACCAAGAAAATCCAGTTATTCAAAGGACAGAAGTTAATGTTTACACAGCTCAAAAAGAGCTTATTTAAAAAAAAATAAAATCCTTGCTGCTCTTTCTGGTTATTTAGGATACCCATTGTTTGTTCTCCTGAATTTTTACAGGGACAGAAAGAAATCATAGAATGGGTTGGGTTGGAAGGGACCTTGAAGATCATCGAGTTCCAACC
>NW_009647023.1:45121-45927 GCF_000708025.1 Charadrius vociferus
GAAAAATTTCTTCCTAATATCTCATCTAAATCTCCCCTCTTCCAGTTTAAAGCCATTCCCCCTCATTCTATCACTACATGCCCTAGTAAAAAGTCCTTCCCCGGCTCTCCTGTACGCCCCCTTTAGGTACTGGAAGGCCGCAATAAGATCTCCCCGGATCCTTCTCTTCTCCAGGCTGAACAGGCCCAACTCTCTCAGCCTTTCTTCATAGGAGAGGTGTTCCAGCCCTCTGATCATATTTGTGGCCCTCCTCTGGACCTGCTCCAACAGGTCCATGTTCTTATGTTGGGGGCTCCAGAGTTGGACACGGTACTCCCGGTGGGATCTCACTAGAGTAGAGGGGAAGAATCACCTCTATTGACCTGCTGGCCACGCTTCTTTTGATGCAGCCGAGGATGCGGTTGGCCTTCTGGATTGCTGGCTCATGTTGAGTTTCTCATCAACCAACACCCCCAGGTCCTTCTCCTCAGGGCTGCTCTCGATCCATTCTCCGCCCAGCCTGTATTTGTACATGGGATTGCTCCAGCCCACATGCAGGACCTTGCACTTGGCCTTTTTGAACTTCATGAGGTTTGCACATGATTCTATGATTCTATGATCTCATCTCTAATACCCTGTTGCACACCTGTATTTCTACCAGATAGATGGGCTCCAGAAGCCTGGGTTGTGCTAAAACTAGATTTGAAGGGGGATGGGCATGTAACTGGGCTCAATACAGAGGCGCCTGGGCATAGTAGCTCAGCAACTGTGGGGCCGAGTGCTAGTATTTCTGAGAATCAGAAGGCCCACCACTCCTCAAGGGCAAA
>NW_009647023.1:47988-52596 GCF_000708025.1 Charadrius vociferus
TGGGCAGAGAGAAACCTGATGAAATTCAACAAGGGCAAGTGTAGGGTGCTGCATCTGGGGAGGAATAACCCCATGCACCAGTACAGGTTGGGGGCTGACCTCCTGGAGAGCAGCTCTGTGGAGAGGGACCTGGGAGTCCTGGTGGACAACAGGATGACCATGAGCCAGCAATGTGCCCTGGCGGCCAAGAAGGCGAATGGCATCCTGGGGTGCATCAAGAAGAGTGTGGCCAGCAGGTCGAGGGAGGTCATCCTCCCCCTCTACTCTGCCTTGGTGAGGCCGCATCTGGAGTACTGCATCCAGTTCTGGGCTCCCCAGTTCAAGAAGGACAGGGAACTGCTGGAGACAGTCCAGCAAAGGGCTACAAAAATGATTAGGGGATTGGAGCATCTCTCATATGAGGAAAGGCTTAGGGACTTGGGTCTCTTTAGTCTAGAGAAAAGAAGACTGAGGGGGTATCTTATTAATGCTTACAAATACTTCAAGGGAGGGTGCCAGGGGGATGGGAGCAGTCTTTTTTTCAGTGGTGCCCAGTGATAGGACAAGGGGTAATGGGCATAAACTTGAACATAGGAAGTTCCATCTTAACATGAGGAGGGACTTCTTTACTTTGAGGGTAGTGGAGCACTGGAACAGGTTGCCCAGAGAGGTTGTGGAGTCTCCCACTCTGGAGACATTCAAAACCCGCCTGGACGCTGTCCTGTGCAACCTATTGTAGGTGACCCTGCTCTGGCAGGGGGGTTGGACTAGATGATCTCCAGAGGTCCCTTCCAACCCTGACCATTCTGTGATTCTGTGATTCTGTGCCATAAGGGTAGAGGCATACAGAACCCTCCTCGCAGTAGGAATGATTTGTCCACCACCATGGTGAATAGCATTAGCATACAGAGTGACATCATGGAGATCAAAACGAACCCCTCTCACGTTCTCCTCACACAAGACACCCTGCAGTATTAAAAAGGGAAAAACAAAGGTGTGATACTGCTCAGGAGTTTCTAAGATATGAACCTTCACTTAGCAGGATTCTGGCCTGGTTTAAGAAAGACACTCATGCTGATGCTGAACGGTTATATTCGGAGCAAGGCAGTGTACACCATACACACAGCAAAGTCCTTCCAGGAACACTAGCATTTTAGAACTCATACTTGGAACAAACATAAAATGCCCACAGACAACGTCTTCATTACATACATTGAGTGACATACGTTCTCCGTGGGGACAACTTCCAACAGGTCCACTGCCCTATTCTTATCAGTTATCGACAGTTTCTAAAGATTTCACATGAATAGAGCTCTGATAGATTTCAGTAACACACGATACAAGTACAACACACAGAACTACACTTACCTCTTTTGTAGCCTACTGGAAACCAGCAACAACACTGTCTTTGATTTCATAGAGATACTGGACACCTTTTGTGATGTCAGCTAAGATATTTGGACTGGTACTGTCATGTCCAAAGCACCAAATCTTATGAGCCTTGGACACATCTCACTCATATTTCTCTGCCAGGTAATGTGCACACTGTTTCAGTTCTTGATGGGAACTGACTTCCCCTTTGTCTACGTCCTCTGCCAGGCCATCAGGAAAGGGTCGAGCCTTCACATACAGCCTGTTGTGTTTGTTGGGAGATTTGGATAAGCACGTCTGGCTCAACTCTTCACCAACTGTCTCATGGTAAGATACAACTGGGTCTGATTTCTGTCAAGTAGATCAGAGACAAAAAAATTCCCTCTGCAAAAGTACAAAGCTGATCATTTCCACATACCAATCAAATGCCTTCTCCTCCTAAGGCAGAGTGTTAATGCCAGGTTCGCTCACTCATCCAGGCATGCTCTGCTAGCTTCATCAAGAGAAACATTTTCAGGAGCACATCTACGGTTACCATCATTGTTCAAGTTAGTTTTCCTGCTCACTGGATTTTCTTCACATCTCTGTCATAATTCTAAGCTCTTTCAATAAACTAATAAAGAATTCCTTTTATTGCTTAATCGGTTGGTCTTCTAAAAAGTTTCAGATTGCTTTAAGGCAGTTGCTCAAAGGAAACCAACAGCAGCAGATTAAGATGATGTTTTCAAAGGTTAATAAGTTAGTCATATTCCATACATTGCAGTCCCCCAAAATTCTTGGATACTTAAATTGGAATACAAGCATGATCTTTTTCCAGATCTTTAAGGCAAATTTCTAGATGCAGCTTTCCTGCTCCAGCAATGGTGTGTTCACCAGACTCTTCAATAATACACTAAAAGAGGAAACAGCAGGGAGTAAACATTTTAAGAATGTATTAGTGTTAACAGAAACACATACGGACTAAATCAGAAAAATGTCAGACCCCCAAACCGCTCAACCCCAAGTATTAAAAAATTTAACAAATTGTCATCTCTATATTGTTTCCAGGAGTTCTCCAGAATGAATCTCCTCACCAACAAAACTGGGTACTCTCACATTAAACATAGTTCCTGTCTTACTGAGGTATTTGAGCATTAAAAAAGGTGTAAGGAAAAGTACTTCTCAAAAACCCAATACTAATTGCTGCAGAGTTTGTTTTTCCTTGGGATCTTCCTATTCAAATGCTGACTGAACTTATCCCTATTTATCTTGTGTTAGCTCATACAATCGCAACTGAAAACTGGTTTGAGCCTGCAGCCATGCCATTAGATCACATAAAGAGCTCTCTGTGAATAAAGCCGAATGCTTTGAGTATTGCACTGCAAACCAGTAGCTCTACAGCTAAAACTTACAGCTAACACTCACCTGAACTATAGAATCAGACTTGGCCAGACGCTTTAGACCTTCTACTAGTTTTGGTAGATCAGCAGGGTTTTTTTCTTCAACAGTAACATGTACAACTGAACTAACACTAAATTTCATCACTCTCATGTTAAGGGCATGTTCAAAGGTGGTAATAGTACCCGTCTTCACCAAAAACTGGTCAACACCAACTAGACCAACAATGTTGCCACAAGGTGCATCCTCAATGGGCTCAACATAACAATCCATCATCAAAATGGTTCTACAAAGACAGAGGATGAACAACAGTCCTTGAATACTTGTTTTATCCCCAGTATTTCCAAAAAGCTAAGCCTTTTCACACAAAGGAAAATTGCCTATTATTTGCCTATAATCCCTCTGGATTACTGATTTTATTAAACAGGAAAAGATAACTCTCAAAGAAATATAATATTCATTTCATTAGGACTCCAAAAACTAAAAGCAAGCATTTGTTTTTGCATGCATTGCTATTCAAAAGAAATATACTATTTCCATCTACCTTTGAATGGGCTTTAGGTAAGGATCTTTCTTGCCAGGTGTGTAGTTTGTTCCCATGATTCAAACTTTCTGTCCAGTAGAAACAATACCAGAGAAGACTCTCCCAAAGGCATAGAAATGCCCCTTATCAGATGTGGGGACCATTTTGGAAATATACATCATCAGAAGGCCTTTAGGATCACAGTTTTTGACACCTGCAATAAAATATGTATCTGCATCAGACACATTTTCTGTGAGACTTCAAAACTTAGAACTAGATACATATGATTCCCAAAATTCAGTGAACCTTATTAACAGCTCCTCTCTTTTTCAGTTAGTAAAGGACAAATATGTGTAGACAGATGAATTATAGCTATGGTAGCTATCAAAGATTCTTGTTTAAGGTAATGAATCATCACCACTGTTTCTTTCAATACTGAGACCTATGTTAGTACTTATTCCCTGCTTGCCCAAGCTTCCCTCTTCTGGTAGCAGATTCCATGATATCACTAAATCTCTACTAATATGACCTAGTCTCAGGAAAAATTTTGTTAAAGACGCCCTGTAATCCATTAGAATCCAGAAGACAAAATACAGTGCTAAAAGTCTGCGTCCTCAGTGATCATATGGATGATACGGTCAGAAGCAGGAACTCTACCCAGAAGTCCTGTTCTGGTTTTGTGAGAAAGAGTTAATAGCTTATTAAAGGATTAAACAGATGTGCCATCACAGATAAGCTTCCCTTCTGCTAACACTGGACTTGAAAATTGCTTCAAATATGATTTATTTATTTCAACATTTGTGGATTTCTGAGGGAAGTGACAAATCTACACAAATCCAAAAAATGCAGATCCTCTGAAAATACCCAAGTATTTTCAATACTCAAAATACTCAGCACATCATATTACAGATGAATTCTTTAAAACTTTACTCCTTCCTGTCAATGTGTCCTGGTTTGAGGTAAAACAGAACCAATTTTGGTCAGTAACTTTGCTTCTTAGCTGGGCCTCTCTAACAACTGAAATTAACAGCATATTGTGCAGACAATGTTCACTCTCTCAGAGTGATAAGACCTATGTTTATAGCTGATGCCCAGGCATGGTATGCAGAGAGGACCTTGCTTATACTTATTGCTATAACAACCAAGGCCAACCAACTTTGTTATTTGCCCCGTTGGAGGGTTGGAAACGGAAAAGCACAGTGGGGTCCCACCTGCAAGGAGGAGCGAACAGGACAGGTGACCCAAAACTGACCAACGAGGGTATTCCATCCCATCTGCCTCATGCTCAGTATAAAGGCTGAGGGATCGAAAGGTCAGCTCTCTCTTCCTGCAATGGCCGACGTCTGAGGAGGACTCTG
>NW_009647023.1:58467-63036 GCF_000708025.1 Charadrius vociferus
ATGTTTATAGCTGATGCCCAGGCATGGTATGCAGAGAGGACCTTGCTTATACTTATTGCTATAACAACCAAGGCCAACCAACTTTGTTATTTGACTCGTTGGAACGGAAAAGAATAGTGAGGTCCCACCTGCAAGGAGGAGCGGACAGGACAGGTGACCCAAAACTGCCCAACGAGGGTATTCCATCCCATCTGCCTCATGCTCAGTATAAAGGCTGAGGGATCGAAAGGTCAGCTCTCTCTTCCTGCAATGGCCGACGTCTGAGGAGGACTCTGTTCGTCTGCCTGCGATCCCGATCCTGAATGCAGATCCGGAATCCAGTTCCCGTCCGTCACTGAGTCCAGCCTGGGACTGCCCCAGTGCCAGCCGGTGTCGTGATTGTCATCTCGGGAGCTTGATACGGTTTTGTATATATTTCATTATTTCTTTTTTTTTTTATTTTATTATTAATATTTCATTAAAGTAGTTTAGTTCCTTCTAAACTCGTAAGTCTCTTTTTCCTCCTCTGCCTCTCTCTCTGAAGAGGGGTAGAGGAGAGCATCTGTCGGTCCCATCTGGGGTCCTTCAGGTCCCCAGTAGCCGATTTGGCCTAAACCACGACACAATGTCAGACCAACAGCCCTTGTATCAGATTCAGCTATTTGATCTTTATCTAGTCATGATCTCAGCCTTCAGACAACTGGGAGATGGTTCCATTTTTTACCAGACTTTTGTCCTCCACCTTTAAGCTTGAGAGTGAATCAGAGAACAGTAACAACGTGTCAGCTACCAGGGGATGTGTTAGAGGTGTTTGAAAGTATCTTGTTCTGATTCTGACTGTGACTGAGGAGAAATCACAGGATTCACTAGGAGACCACAATCAAAGCTGCAGAGAGAATGAGGGTAAGGAACTTGCTGCTGCATCCATCTCTTACAGTCTATCCGAAGGCTGGTACATACCGTCTTCCTGCTCATCTCAACCACACGTTCTCTGAATCTAAAATAAATACAACATGGTTTCACACACATCAGCTTCCAGCATATAAGGACATAAAGCAAGTTTTATGTGTCGTACCCCAAGGCTTTTCCTTTGCTTTCTTACTTTTTGTAATATCCTGCTCAACAGAGTCCCAAATTAGTAATTATCATTATAATACAGGAGCTTAATCCAAATGCATTTTAGGCAGTTTTACTCATCTGTGCACAAGGGGTGCTGTATTTTTGACAGCCCCTAGTAAGCTGGGAATTATTTTTTTTTTTTACCCATAGCAGCTTCATCATCAGGTGGCCCCTCAGAAAGAAGTTTGCAGCGATATTTTTGTGCTGTTACAGGGGAAGGTAGGTGAATGGTGATCATCTGAATCAAGGCATCTCCAGCAGGCAGCCAGTGGTGCATCACGGTCTAGGGACCCCAAATTCACATTGTAATTAGAACTTGTTTCAACAAATATAAAAACCGACCCCCAAATAAACCTTTTGGATAGCATGTAGAAGGCTACACTCAGGGATGCAATGTAAAAAGTCATGACAACTATTTAAAATTTCCCTATGACTACTTAAATCTTGTTAAAGGCTATGAGTAAAATACTTATCTAGAACAAGCAATTTGAACATAACTATATGTTTGAATTAGTGAAAACCAGCACTCCTCGCATTCTTTTTTGCCTTGGGCTAGTGACTTACGTTTCAACAGAAATGTTAGGATTCATGGATTATATTAAACTCCTAAAATTAAACATTAATGTCCTTCTCGCTGACAGCAGATTACAATAGCTGAAGGAAAAAGGTCCATGAATTGTCATATTTTATGGCTGTATCTTCCACATATGGAAGATAAAAATAAAACCAAATGTTTTATTAAATCTCTGGCCATTCACCACAGTAATGTGGTTGGATTTCCCTTCTCCAGTGATTATTTCTCTCTTCTTACATCAAAACAGGTGTGTCTTTTGTGTGTTGCAACACACTTAAGTCCGGTTATCTCTCTAGCAAATTCAGTGCAATACATTACCAAGCACCCTATTTCAAATTGTGACATTCCTGATGCACAAATTAACCACTGAACAGATTATAAAAAGACAATTAAGCTAAGTTTATGTGCATTTCAGAAAGACCTAAAAGACTGTTCTCATTACACAGCTCCAGGGTAAGAAATGCTATCATGCTGGCAATTCTAATGAAGTAGAAAGACCAAGTTACCTTAAGAAGGGGTTTTCCCTCTTTATCTTGATCTTCAGTGTCTAGCTTGATATCAAGTTTCTCTATCAGTTTGGCTGCCTCTTTCTTCTTAAAATTCATAATGGCATCAAAGATCTGAAACAAGTTTATAGTGACTGGAGTAAGTAATATATCAGAGACAGGATCTGCTTACTATTTATCTTAAACATGTTGAACATATGAAAACCCTCTGGTTTCTCTGTTCTGGGCTTTTGTTTGAGAAACTATTCACAAGGATCACACAGCTCAAGATTCACAAATTATATCAAATGTTTCTAATTCCAAATGAAATTCCAAATTCCTATCAGAAGAGGTTCACACACAAAATACAAATCTTGAATCTAACAGTATGCAGAATATGTTATTTCAGTGAACAGACCATTCAGATTTTCTGCCTTCTACATCCGACCCACCTTTTGCACATTGTTCTTATATTGCAGAATTTTTCTAGTCTCTACAGAAAGCACTGCACCCTCAGCAAGTTTGCCAAGGACACCAGGCTGGGTGGCATGGTCAACAGGCTGGAGGGAAGGGATGCCATCCAATGGGACACAGACAGGCTTGAGAGGTGGGCCCGTACAAACCTCATGAAGTTCAACAAGGCCAAGTGCAATGTCCTGTACGTGGATCAGGGGCAATCCCAAGCACAAATAAAGGCTGGGCAGAGAATGGACTGAGAGCAGCCCTGAGGAGAAGGACTTGGTGGATGAGAAGTTCAACATGAGCTGGCAATGTGTGATCACAGCCCAGAAGGCCAACCGCATCCTGAGCTGCATCACCAGTATCATGGTCAGCAGGTCGAGGGAGGTGATTCTGCCCCTCTACTCTGCTCTTGTGAGGAGCACCTCTTCTATGAGGACAGGCTGAGAGAGTTGGGGTTGTTCAGCCTGGAGAAGAGAAGGCTCCAGGGAGACCTCATAGCCCCTTCCAGTATCTGAAAGGGGCCTACAGGAAAGATGGGGAGGGACTCAGGTAGTGGAGTGATAGATAGGATGAGGGGTAATGGTTTTAAACTGAAGAAGGGGAGATTTAGAATAGATATTAGGAAGAAATTCTTTACTGTGAGGGTGGTGAGGCACTGGCATAGGTTGCCCAGAGAAGCTGTGGATGCCCCATCCCTGGAGGTGTTAAAGGCCAGGCTGGATGAGGCTCTGAGTAACCTGGTCTAGTGGAAGGTGTCCCTGCCTGTGAGAAACGCTCGCTCACGGATAAAAATGTAGAGAGGACAAAGTCTTCGAAGCAAAGATAAAAGTTTATTCAGGATCAAAATAAACGAGTCAGCTGAGTCGGGTGCCTCTCAAAAAGAGCACACTTAGCTACAAAACTTCAGGTATTTATGTCCTGCCCCCTTTTTCCATTAGTTAGGTACTTTAGGGCGCACATTCTTTCACGACCCGTTAGCCTATCACAAACTCGATTCACATTTTTCTCCTTATAAGGAGTTGTTTTTCTAAGTTATACAGCTCTGCTTGTGCCGTCGAAACACAAAATGGCTGAAGCCAAACAATTCCATCTCTCACACTGCCCATGGCAGGGGGGTTGGAACTAGATGATCTTTAAGGTCCCTTCCAACTCAAACCATTCTTTGATTCTATGATTCTTTAGACCTACTTTAGAAGAGGGATTGCTTTCCTAAGAGATAACCTGCTAAACTAAAAAAAGGCTCCTCTTATGCCCCTGAAATCAAATCAAGACAAAATATGGCTTTACCTTAAAGATAGGATCCAGAACTAGCTGAAAAAATATCCTTGGCAACTTCTTTCCATCTGGGCTAGTGGCTGATTTGCTGAATTTTCCAGTTGTTGGATCAAAATATCTAAAGATGTTTATTTTTACTCATCCATTTTGAACTTGAGGAATATCCACTTTTTCTGCAAATTTCCACCTAGTTATTTGTCGTGGTTTGGCCTCAGCCAGCAACAAAGAACCACGCAGCCGCTCGCACAACTCCCACAGTCGTGGAAAAAGAAAATGACAGGGCCAAACTCGTGGGTTAAAAGAGTGCAATTTAACAGAACAGCAAAAGGAAAAGATGAAAACGCGATTACAGTACCGCCGTGAAGCACACCAACCAGACCCGCACTGCCGCAGCCCACCCCAAGTGGCAACTGCTCTCCTCGGCTAGCTCCTCTTATAGCTCGGGCATGGGTCACCTGGTATGGAATACCTGCCCCCTGCCGGCTCCTGGGGAAATTAACCCCATCCCTGCCGGAACCAGGACATTATCCACCCCTTATTCCATACCATCTGTGTCATGCCCAGATCTTACAGTTCCCATAGTCTGTGGGCCATACCTCCAACGTGTCCGTTGAACTCACTTAAAACGTCCATTGCACTCACTTAAAATGTCCATTAAACTCACTTAGTCCATGA